>NC_143052.1:341603392-341910000 GCF_052426305.1 Pelodiscus sinensis | reverse complement strand
TGTCCGCACAGATTTCTATTTATAAATTAGACATAATCATTTCATCCCCCAGCCTCAAATTTAGTAAGGAAGGTTTCAGAAGAGGAAGGAGGGGAAGCTAATCAAGAAATAATAATCTTTTATTAACCATGCCTTAATTTTATGCTTACTGAAGTCAATGCTGGTAAAATCCAATAGTGATAGAAATGTAGCCGTGTTAGTCTGGTGTAGATGAAGCAAAATACAGGACTATGTAGCACTTTAAAGACTAACAAGATGGTTTATTAGAAAATAGTCACAACCATATATACCAAAGGATACAATTTTTAAAAAAATGAACACATATGAAAAGGACAAATCAAATTTCAGAACCGAAGGGGGATACGGAGGTGGGGGGGAGGGGAAGGAGGGAAGGTAAATGTATGTGAGCTACTGATATTAGAGGTGATAATTAGGGAAGCTATCTTTGTAATGGGTAAGATAACTAGAGTGTTTGTTGAGACCGACGCGTAAAGTGTAGAATTTTAGCATGAATGACAGTTCAGAAGATTCCCTTTCAAGTTCAGATTTTTAAATTGTATCCTTTGGTATATATGGTTGTGACTATTTTCTTCCACTATTTGAGCTGAGGAAGTGGGTCTGGCCCACGAAAGCTTATCATCTAATAAATCATCTTGTTAATCTTTAAAGTGCTACATAGTCCTGTATTTTGCTTCAGGTAAAATCCAAGACTTTATTACAAATCCATGATAAATTAGGGCAGGATCTTCATCTCCTAATAGACTACAATTTTTCTTCTAGGCTAACAGTAAACTGACCTTTCCTGTTGGTAGGGTTGCCAGGTGTCCAGTATTGAACCGAACAGTCTGGTATTTTTGCCTCCTGTCTGGTTAAAAAAATTCACAAAATACCGGACACCTAAAATGTCCAGTACTTTCTGTTTTTTTCCCAGCCAGAAGGCGAAAATCCCAGGCTCAATACGGAGGCAGCCTGGCAACCCTAGTGCTTACTGGATTCATCCAGGGAGCTGTCCAGCCCTGTGCAGGGAGGCCGCCTGTTAGGGCCAAAAAGCCTCACCGCATGTTTTTTAAAGGTGCCACACTCCTTTTTTTGCTTAAAAACTCTCCGGTCCTTTTTTTTTTTTTGGTTCGGTATTTTTTCAGAAACCATCTGGCAAGCCTACCTGTTTGCAAAGGGGCTAAATCACACATATGCTTAGCTACTGAGGACTCCACAGTTCTACATGGTATGCCACCTGCATCTCTCCTGGGACAATAGGGACAGCTAATCCTGCTGTAAAAGCAGAGGCCCCTACCATTAGAATTAAATGAGAACCTCCAATTGCTAATAGCAGTACGTGTCCTATGTCGAGCAGTTGAACAGTCCTTATTTTGCCCAGAAGAGGGCACTGGCACACAGACACGTTAACCATTCCATTTCTCAAGTCAGTTTGTGGGTAAACAGTAAAACAGGCCATGTATTTAGGTGCTTAAATATTAATTTTATTGACTTATTGGATGTGATTAATTTTATACACTGTAAGTAACTACATTGATTTGACTGGGACTACTCACTGTGCATATACTTACTTATGTGGCTAAACCTTTGCAGGATCAGGGCCATAGGGAAGTTTAACATCACTTGCCTTAAAAGCTACTTACACTTTGCAAAGTAAATTGCATGTGAGTCTTGACAGGAACAGGGCTTACTTCAGCCTCCTGCCAATACAGAGTCATTCCCAGCTGTATACACATAAGTGAGTAGAGAGCTCTGTTAGGATGAAAGTAGCACTGTACAGCATCATGACTGTATCTTGATGAAAAAAATATGTACATTGTTTTGGAGTAATTTGTGCCTGTGAAGCTTCACATTTATGAAAGTTTGCAAAATGGAGTTTTGATGTCAAGACTGATCTTCATTTCAGAACATTGACATTTAAAAATCTTGTTATTTTTGTTCAGCAACAAAACCTTCGTTGATTGAAAATGTGCCCCATTTACGCAGTTCTGAGCTTTTCAAATTTTATCATAAGCCTAGTGACAAGTGACAGTCAGTCAGGGGGTCTTATCCTTGTCCGTACCAAAGACTGAAGAGGAAGCAGTCTACTGAGAAATTTGGCCCTAGTTCTCCCTTTTTTGCAAAATGTCTGAGGCATTTATAGCTGAGGTTTGACTACGCTACGACCCAGTCTTTAGGATGTCTCATGGAGGGAGAGCTAGAAGGAGTGACGTAAGTCATGTTCCAAAATATAGAGACATTAAAGATTGAGCTACACAAATTTATTCACCTGGTTTTTTGAAATGCATGCTTGATCAAAATGTCAGATAAATATCTGCAATGACATAGATGCACCAATCCAGTCCATGACTGTGGTGGGTTTTTTTTTTTTTTTTTGCCATTAACCTTTTACTAAAAGGTTTTAAATAAAACCAAAGACATGCAAGTCAGAACACGTAGCTTCCATTAGACAGTCTATGTGCAGTCATAATACAGGTCTTATTTCCCTTATAAGTCCTATAACAAACAATGTGTTTCATAAAGCTATGACTGGAGCTGACGTGTCTAAGACGGAACATGACCTATCTACAACAAATCGCTGACATCTATACCACCGACAATAGACAAAACAAAGAGGACGTTACAATAAACAAGAGAAAGACAAGACATTACCAGGCAGACAAGATACCATTGGAAGCAAGAGGTCATGGAAATTTTCAGAAGGGGATTTCTTAATCGTCTTATGAGACTAGTTAAATATGTCAGTATGAGAACAATATAGGAATCAAAAGATATTAAGAAAAGCTCTTATAATTTCTCTTCTCCTGCTGATGTTGTGTCTACTGTATCATCCAAAAACTAATGAAAAACAGAGCTGCTTGTAAATAATGTTTTCTCCATCAGAGACGAATGTGTAACTCTGTGCCCACTGAGGCAACTCCATCCCTGGCATAGCTCCATTAACTTGAGAAGAGTTACGCCAGAGAGGAATATGACTCCTGGGTCCAAAATTATGAGAGACCTGTTATCTCCTGCTAGCCAGTGGGAGTTATTCCTTTCACTCCATATGCACCAGGAAGCTCACTCTGTCATCTATCATGCCTGTGGAGCTGAAATGCAAAATAAATCAGAGTGATGCTAGAACTCAGCCACTAGTTTACAAGGAGTCCTGGGAACCATTTTGCTTTGCAGGGGTTCCTTCTCTGGGCTCCATTTGGAGAGAGAACCAACATTTTTAAATAGGTGTAGGCATCAGAATCCACATTTAGGCACTTCCATGCTTGGCCTGGTTTTCAGAGGTACTGAGCTCCCATCTATGACAAGGCTTAGGTGTATGTGTTCCACTTGACTAGGTCAGCTACATGACATAGGCACTATTTTGGTGTCAGCTAATGAGAGTCTCATTGAGTCGGAGTGCCTGTGTTTTCACAGCAGAAGTATCTTTAGTTTGTCTTCACTGTAACTGGGGAGGTAAAGTGGCATGGCATGCAGACCAGTGACAATTATGACAGTAGTGGCTATGGATTTGTTATTATATGAGCTATTTAGCCCCTCTGCAAATGGGAAAGGTCACTTTGGAACTCCTGCTGGGTTTTTAGGAACTGAAGACCATGTTGTAATTGACCATAGATTTGTAATACAGTCACGAATTTGATCTGTGGCTTCCATGTCCCAGTTGTTTAAGTATGAATGTGTGTTAGAAGATCGCAAATGAGTGACCTGAGGCCCAGATCTTGCATTCAAGTATGTTTGTGATCTGCTTCCAGGAGTAAATTTGTGCACATGCTTAAGTATTTGCAGGATCAGGTGGCTGAATGCCACAGCTAAGTGCATAGCCAGCAAGCTACAGCTGCCTATTAATTGTAGACCCAATGTGAGTCTTGCAGTCAGTATGGAGGTGAGAAAACAAAGTCTCTGCATGCCCAGTGTGAAATCAGAAGCTAGCTCTAAATATGCTTCTCTGCATCTCCTCCTGGGTCCTGCCCAGGAAAGACTCCAGGGGATAAACGAGCCAAAAGCAGCACAGTGCAAAGAAAGCATTACGTCTAATCAAGGAAACAGCTTGGTTAGTAGCTGGGTCTCTTATATGTTCTTTTGGCTATACGGCAGGAAAATGGAGACACTATGGGATCATATTTTCTTGCTCAAGCAAGCTGTTGAGGAGACAGGGTTGCTTGGGATGAGACATCGGAGAAGAGAATTTGAAAGACAGTTTGTTTGCTTTAAAAAGCCATTCAAATTAGCTTTGTGAAATTAGCCTTACACAGATTGCTGTGAACGCGGCTGCAACTGAATAAATTGAGTTACACTTGGGAACACTTTCTAATGCAAACCAGCTTCCTTCCCATGGGCCCGGCTCTGCTCTCATTCACACTGGCGCCACTGCCCTTAGAGGGATGCCTCTCCATTTATACTGGCTTAACTAAGAGCAGAGACCTAATTCCCTCCTATGAGAGCCAGGAGGAGGGTAGGGAGTGGGGGACTCTGTGGGGATCCTCTCCCATCCCACCTCGTCCCAGCAGGTCTGGAAGGCTTTTGCTCCTTCTGCAGAAACTTGGTAGCTACCCAGGGGTCCACACAGATCTGAAGAAGGCCAGGGTCCTCTGTGAAGTCCCTCCCCACACACAGGGGCTGTGTCTACACTGGCATGAATTTCCGGAACTGCTTAAAACGGAATACTATTCCGTTTTCAGTTTTTCAGGAAAAGGAGCGTCTACATTGGCAGGCTGCTTTTCCAGAAAAGCCCTTTTTCTGGAAAAGCGTCTGTGGCCAATGTAGACGCGCTTTTCCGGAAAAGAACCCCGATCGCCATTTTCGCGATCGGGGCTTTTTTCCGGAAAAGACTACTGGGCTGTCTACACTGGCCCTTTTCTGGAACAGTGTTCCGGAATAAGGACTTATGCCAGAGCGGGAGCAGAATAGTTTTTCCGGAATAGCGGCTGATTTTGTACAGTAGAGCGTCGTTGCTTTTCCGGAAATTCAAGGGCCAGTGTAGACAGCTCACAGCTTATTCCGGAAAAGCGGCTGATTTTCCAGAATAAGAGGCCCAGTGTAGACACAGCCAGGGCCTCTGTGCCTCAACTTTCAGGTTTGGTAGGAAAACAAAGGAGTACATACATGCATGTGTGTACATTCTTGTTTGCTCATCTCCACAGGCATTTTCTTGCCTCTGTTTGCATGCGAGTGTGGATGCATGTGCATTTAGTTGTGTGTGTTTGGGGACACGTGTGTGGTTTGTGGAAGGAGGAGAGGAGTCAGATTCTAAGGGCTTATCTAGACTACACTAAAGTGTCGGAAGACGATATGCAAAGTCCGTGGGAATTTGCATATCTTCTTCTGATCTCACTTTTGAAAGCGGGGCTTTTGAAAGTGAAAGTAGTTTAGACGCGGCTTTTTTGGTGAACTCCTCCCTTTGTCAAAAAGCCGCGTAAACCTAATTTTTTGAAGAAGAGTGGCTTTTTGACAAGGGGAGGGGTTCGCGTTTAAACTACTTTCCCATGGGCTTTGCATATCCTCTTTTGACACTTTAGTGTAGTCTAGATAAGCCCTAAAAGGCCCGGAGCTCCCGGCTAATGTGGCAGCGGCCAGAGACCTTGGCTCCTTTGAATTCCTGCCAGAGCGCTGTTCTGTGCAGCTCTGAGGGCTGGAGAGTGGAGTGACATGCCGCCATCTGGGCAGCACCAAGGGCTGACTGACCATAGCCCTCCCCCTCTACCTGAGGCCCCGCCCCTTCCATGGGCACAGAGCCAGTCCCACACACACATTTTGCCCTGGAGCCCATAGTGGTTGTCAGCCCCGCTGCCAGAGTAGAATTTTCCAAGCCTGCCAGGGGGCTTGCATGTCCATTTTCCATTCATGTCTAACAGCCACTGAAGGCGGAATTTTCAAATCACCAGTGGGAGTTAGGCACCTAAATTCCTTTGAGGATCTGGGCCCTCATTACTAACGAGCTAAATCCTATTGAAAATCAGTGGGGTTTATGCTCCTGGGTTGTCTGTTTTCTCTTTTACTCTTTTGAAAATCCCATTTGGGTGCCGAAATCCCTTTTGCATCTTTGCAAACAGTAAAAATAACTATTGCAGTGGCCGGGGGTTCCTGGCACTGATGCAAAGAGCCTCTTCTGCTTTAGTTTGATCTGCTTTGGGAGCCAATTAAGCTAAACAAGAACAACACACTCCCATTATGGAATAAGGGCATCTACACAAGGACCTATTCCAGAATAGCTTGTGCGATTTACCTCACACTCCACCATAATCCGAATTAACTCTTAAGTGTGGACAAGCTTTCCCATATATTTTAATAAACTAACCTCCCCACCCAGCTTCTTGTTTGCCACTGCTTGGTTGTCAGAATCCTTTATGTCATAACTACCAGTGCAGGCTTTGGGAAACTTATTATCAACCACCATTTGCTGACCAGAAGGGACAGGGTACTATGTCTCAAATACCAGACTCATTGATTCAGAACAAAGAATGTGCTGTAAACTCAGTTGGTGGCTGTCCAGATGAATATTTGGAGCCAAGTTCGGAAGCACAGAAGAAATCTATACTCGCTCCTCCCTGTCTGCTGACGGTAGGACGAGACGCAATGGCATGGGCAGCAGACATCGTTGGCTGGGGCAGGCTGTCTGCTTTGGCCCTTGATCTCACCTGCACTCTGCTTCCTTCTGCAGTTCCCAGTGTTCTGCCCAGCTCTGGCTGTCTGGGGATGGATGGCCTGATCTCACAGGGATGGGGATGGTATGGGGTGTTCACTTGACACTCAAACTATGCCACCCCGCTGCCTGGCACATAGGGGCAGGGGAGTAGCTGCTGTGCTGTCTGGTGCATTGGGGGCTGAGGGAGCTGAGAACATGCCACCTGGCTCTGGGGCTGGGGACCACATTGGAGCTGCTCTAGATACTCCTGTGGGGGAAGAGGGGAGAAGTGGAGGGGCAGGAGGCTAGCCTCCCGCAGGGACTTTGTCACCGACTGGCCATGAGTAATGAGCTTAATCTGTAACAAAGGAGATTTAAAGGTCCTACAATTGAAAGGTAACTGTTTTTGCTATTATATATATTTTGGATTCTCTTATTTCTACTCAAACTCATCTGATGAAGTGGGAAAAGCTCATGATCCTAAATATTTTGGTAAGTCTCTAAAGTGCCACAGGACTACTCATTGTTTTTAAAGGAGATTTAGGTGAGATATTAAGAAAAACTTTCTAACAATAAAGGCAGTTAAGCTCTGGAATTGGTTTCCAAGAGAGACTGTGGAATTACTGGAGGTTTTAAAGTACAGGTTGGGCAAACAGCTGTTAGGGCGAGTCTCACTATAGCTGTTCCTGCCTAAGCACAGGGAGTTGGACTAGATGACCTCTCAAGATCCCTCCCAGCCCAGCATTTCTATTATTCTATGACTCCGAGGCTATGTTTAGATTACAGGCTTCTTTCGGAAGAAGCTTTTCCGGAAGAGATCTTCTGAAAAAACTTCTTCTGAAAGAGAGACTCCACACTGCAAAAGTGCATTGAAAAAGCGATCTGTTTTTTCAAAAGAGAGCATCCAGACTGAATGGACGCTCTCTCGCATGTAAGCTGTGATTGGTATGGATGGAATGGCCACCAGGGCACCTGTGCTTTTTCCTCTTTCCTCTTCTTCCGAAAGAACTCCCTCTTCCCCGTCCACACATGCCTTTTTGCAAAGGAGCTCTTTCGCAAAAAGGCTTTTTCCTCATAGAATGAGGATTACCAATGCTGGAAAAACCCCTCTGTTCATTCGATTTTCTTGCGGAAAAAAGCAATTGCAGTGTGGATGTTCCTCAAGTTTTGTCAGAAAAACGGCTGTTTTTCCGACAAAACTCTATAGTGTAGACATACCCTAAATGTCATCGATGAAATAATACTTGACCTTTCATCTGCACATCTCAAGACATTATACCAAAGAAGATTAAGATGGGAAAATGGAGATACCTAGGCTGTGTCCAGACTCAGGGTTTTTTTCGAAAAAAAAGTAGCCTTTTTTCAAAAAAACCTCACCTGCGTCCAGACTCAAGCCGCGTTCTTTCGAAATTAAATCGAAAGAACACGGCTTTTCTTTCGATGGCGGTAAACCTCATTTCACGAGGAAGAACACCTTCTTTCGAAAGTTCCTCTTTCGAAAGAAGGCGTTCTTCAATGTAAATAGGGCTTCTTCGAAAGAGAGCATCCAGACTCACTGGATGCTTTCTTTCGAAAAAGCAAGCCGCTTTTTCGAAAGTTCAACGTGCAGTCTAGACGCTCTCTTTCGAAAGAGGCTCTTTCAAAAGTATCTTTCGAAAGAGCCTCTTTCGAAAGAGGCTTGCAGTCTAGACATAGCCCTAGAGGTTAACTAACATGCAACTGTCAAACAACTGAGACTAGGATAGAGGTCTTCTGACTCTCAATCCATACTGCCATAAGCACTGGAACATGTTGCCTCCCTAAAACTAAATACAGAACAGATTTATCTTCCTGATGATATTTCCTTCTACAGCACTCAGAATATATTTGCTGCAGGTTATTCGAAAGGATATACAAAAATGTGGAATCCATTCTGTGAAGAGTCTGTTCTGCTGGGATTGTATCAGTATGGCATCATGTGCTGTAACTAACAATAGGACCACACCTATTAGAGTTGCATCATATTTAACAGTATGCCTGAAATCAAGGACATTGAACATAATGAAGATGAGGTCATCTTTCAACAAGTGGGAGATGCAGAAACAAAGTCTGAGCCATCTGAATCCAGTTTGGTCTTTCTTCTCCAGCAGAGACTTGTTCTCCTGCTCCAAACAAGATGACTAGCCTGAACTGTTGGTGAAAGAGCATATGTGGGAAGAAACATTTTTGCATTAGTCTTGCTATTCAACCAATAAACCAGCATATTAGTATACATAGCAGTAAATTTTAGTCTCATGATGTTTTTATTAAAAGCTTCAGTGAATGCATTTTCTAACACTCTGATCTAAAATGCCAGCTGCTTCTTTCTGCCTTGAAACTCTTCTGTTTGATTTTTTCCCATCAACTCTATTATAGAACTATTTGTCATGTCTATTATAGTAGTGCCTAAACACCCCAGTCATGGATCAGGGCCGCATTATGCTAAGTCCTGTACAAACACAGACCATAGAGACACTCCCTGCTAACAATCTCACTGCTTTGAAATGATCTTTCTTTTTAATGTCTTAATTCTGAAAAGTTCAGTGGTATTGTGAACTAAATAACTTTAAAAAAATAAAGACTGGTGGAATGACTTTCCAGTTCTCTTGTTCTGGTTTGCAGACTCTCAAGGCCTTATCTAATGCCCATTGATCTGAATCGGAATCTTTCCATTGACTGCCACTAGCTTTGGATTAAACCTCAAGAGTTACATTTTCAGCCTAGCCTCTCCTTTGGCACGTGCTCCCTTTTCATGTACAAATGCTGTGTGTGTGTGTGTGTGTGTGTAAATCCAGCTGGTAGCCAAGCATAAAACATTACTTTTGAACTCCTGGCCCCCAAGTCTATGCAGCAAACTCACTGGGATTAAGCCAGTGTTCTAATAATGTGCATACATTTAACACCCTAAATCAGGGGTGACCTACTTTACTGACCCTCCATGCTCCATATGGTAGCGTTCAAGTTTGAGAGCCATAAGACACAATCTTTACACAAGCATTTAAAAAAATTAACATCCTACTTATGGTATCATGCAAAGGCACCAATTTTCTGATTTCCCAGGGGTGCTTGGCCCCAGCTCTGTCCCAAGCCCCTCTCCCACAGCACCCTTTCCCCAAAGGCCCATCCTCACCCTGCCTCTTCTCACCCCTGCTGTGCCTCTTCCTGACCTGTTCCACCCTCCCCCAGAGCACATTCTGCTGTATTCCACCTTTTTTTTGCCCTCACTTCTCCCTTTCCCCCGGTTCCTCTTCCCGCTGGAGGAGGAAAGGGAAGCAGCTTATTGGTGGGGCTGCCAGTAGATGCTAACTACCCACTATTCCCCCCCCCCCCAAAAAAAAAACCCAACAAATGGTCTGGTAGCACTTTATAGACTAACAAAACATGTAGATGGTATTATGAGCTTTTGTGTACACAGCCCACTTCTTCAGATGACCGGAGTATGAGTAGGGGATATGAAAAGTCAAAATAAATAGGAGAGGGAAAGAAAGAAAGAAAGAAAGAAAGAAAGAAAGAAAGAAAGAAAGAAAGAAAGAAAGAAAGAAAGAAAGAAAGAAAGAAAGAAAGAAAGAAAGAAAGAAAGGGGTGTGTGAGACAGAGCATCATTAAGTCTGTCTAGGAAGGAGCATGATGGAAAGGGATCTAGGGGTCATAGTGGACCACAAGTTGAATATGAGCCAACAGTGTGATGCTGTTGCAAAAAAAGCAAATATGATTCTAGGTTGTATCAACAGGTGTGTTGTAAGCAAAACTCGTGAAGTCATTCTGCCGCTCTACTCTGCACTAGTTAGGCCTCAGCTGGGGTACTGTGTCCAGTTCTGGGCGCCACATTTCAAGAAAGATGTGGAGAAATTGGAAAGGGTACAGAGAAGAGCGACAAGAATGATTAAAGGTTTAGAGAACATGTCCTATGAAGCCAGGCTTCATGAACTGGGCTTGTTTAGTTTGGAAAAAAGAAGATTAAGGGGGGACATGATAGCGGTTTTCAAATATCTAAAAGGGTGTCACAAGGAGGAAGGAGAAAATTTGTTCCTCTTGGTTTCTGAGGACAGGACAAGGAGTAATGGGCTTAAAGTGCAGCAGGGGAGGTTTAGATTGGACATTAGGAAAAAATTCCTAACTGTCAGGGTGGTCAAATATTGGAATAAATTGCCAAGGGAGGTGGTGGAATCTCCCTCTCTGGAGATATTTAAGAACAGGTTAGATAGACATCTGTCAGGGATGGTGTAGACGGAGCTTGATCCTGCGTTGAGGGCGGGGGGCTGGACTCGATGACCTCTCGAGGTCCCTTCCAGTCCTATTATTCTATGATTCTATGATTCTAAGTATCTGAAGAATGGGTACTTAAACCTAAGCAGATCAAAGTAAATAGACAGATGCTGAGAGTCAGTGCCTATGATATCAGAGGTAATTACGGCCATAGCTACAGGCCTTCCAGGTCTCCATCCTGGTCGTAAGCCTTTGGAAATCCGCTTGATATGCTATCAAGGCGATATGGAGGAACTCAGTCAGATGCTGATTTGTAAGGACTGCTCAATGTTTTGATTTCACAGACTTCATCATGGAGCACAGCAATTCACAGCAGCGTGTTGTGCTGAACATTGAAATGAGTTACATGATACTGTTCTGCAGTTGAGGACATTTTGTTCCTGGCACCTGATTTCAAGACCTGGATTGTAGACTGTGATCTACAGCCATCTCTAAAGCCTGGTGTTCCTGGAGTTCCAACAGTTCCATTTCTACAATAGACATTTCTGTCACCGTGGGTTTGGGAATTGGACAGCTGTTGTCAATTGCATCAACTATGAATGGGTTTATAAGAAAAGCAAAGTAGAGTCTAAACTTCTGCAGGACTTCAAGCCTGTCCTGAAAGTCATCAAGTAGTCCTTACAATTTACCTCTGTATTTGTTGAGTTTGTGGACTTTGATTTCAGGAACTGTGTTTATCCTACTCTTGAGTAGGGATGTAATAGTGTACTCAATTAACCAATTACAGGCAGTCCCCGGGTTACATGGATCCGACTTACATCGGATCCCTACTTACAAACGGGGTGAGGCAACCCCGCACTAGCTGCTTCCCCCCAGCAGACCAGGGAGACGCGAAGCTAGCGCCCCCCCCAGCAGACCGGGGAGACACGGAGTGGCTTTTCTCAGCAGACACCTCAGCTTGAGAATAAAGGACTGAGGGAAGTGAGGTGTGGGAGAATAAAACTGAGCTCTGGAGAAATGTTTGGCTAGAGTTTCCCCTACAATATGTACCAGTTCCGACTTACATACAAATTCAACTTAAGAACAAACCTACAGTCCCTATCTTGTACGTAACCCGGGGACTGCCTGTAATTGATTCGCAAAAGCTTATTGGTTAATGCTAGAAACTACATGCATTCTCCCCCCCTCCCACACACCCACGTGGGGTGACAGACAGACAGTCCATGAGGGGAGCTGTTTTTTAAAATTGCTTTCCTTGCAGACCAGCTCCTGCCTGGCACCTTATTCTGCTGCCTCTGATACAGAGGCAGCAGCACGGAGCGGCAGGGGGCTCCTCAGGAGTGGGGCTGGAGTGCACTGACTGTGGCCTTACTCCCAGGGACTATAGAATAGTCGAGTAACCAATAAGAATTCATGAGGTTAATGGACTATTCAATTAACCAATACTTAACATCCCTACCCTTGAGATGAAGAAAGCGATTGAAGTCTCTTGACATGTCTCTTTGCAGAAGCTTTAACTTGTTCTGTAAGCTGAAGACTGAGTAAGATCAGAAATAATCTTATCCTTCCATTGGAGTTTCAAGCTGAGAATTTGTTGGTGTTGCATAATATTAGAGAAAAATACCAGACCCTGCATTCAATGCTTGTCTTCCAGTGGTGGATAGGCCTTTTCCTTTTCTTCAAGGAAAGCGTTGGTAGGGTCCAATGGTTCCACAAATCTATTTAAGACACTGCGAGTTGGTAACTATCTCACAATACAGTAGAAAGAGACATTATGTTGGTCTTCATAATTCAGCTCCTTGATGATATTTTTGACCTGTCAATGAGTCTGAAACGGACTGGTTTTGTAACATTTTCATACTTGGGAAATATTTGCCTGAGAGATGTACTTGATGGATGATACAATGAACACACAGCAACTCCAGAATTTTGGGATTGATTTGCAAGAGTCTAGTAAGGTCTGAAAAGTCCAACATTTGAGCTACTTTATCTGTTGCAATATGGACAAGTTTATCCAGTGGCATTTATCAATGCTTTGTCTAGCTCATTCTTTACGTCAACAACATGGGCTGTTTCTTTTAGCCCTTCTTTCATAATTATATCTGCAGAAACATAGCAAACAATATTGCTAGTTATAGCTTATCTGGTATATCTGTGGATTCATTGAGTGATAGACTGAATGCTAGAGAATTCTTTAGACCATTTTGCATCTTGCAACTTCAGCACTGGCCTGGGAGATAGGCCTCGCCATAGTGAGGTAGAAAATTGGAATTTGCTTTATTAGTCATTGACATTTTGTGTTACTTGGTTATGAACAGTAAACATAGCCTGTATTCTGCAGAATGCAGGCAGATGGTGAGCACTAGAGGTTCACATAGCATAATGTCTGCATACAGAATGATTTAATGTCCTGATCTCATGTGCATGTGCAAACTTGTATTTCTATTGTTCCCACACTCAGAATATCAGGTTCACTCAAGAGTGAAAACTAGTTTTGAAATTCTTTCGACAAGTTGTGTAGTTTTTTTTTCTAATTGTCGTGCTATTAATTCTAGCTTCATAGGGTGTAGGGCTGTGATTTCTCGGCGAGCCACACTTTAACTGTAAAAGAGCTGCATGTCCCTTGCGATCCGTGATTTGGTTTCTACAACCCTAAATCGCACCACCCTAAATCACACTTCTGCTGGATCTACTGACGTCAGAGCAGCAGAAAGATGCTGTTCAAGCTTGTCTTTTGCACTATTCATTCTGTTCTGATTGTAGAAAGGGCAGTTTGATAATTCTCATTCCTAACTCAAGGGGGCCCTTTCAAATTCAGATACCTCTTGTTAAAAGTTTGTTCGCAGTGTTGTCGCCCTGCTGGTCCAGGACATTAGAGAGACCAGGTAGGTGAGACAATACTTTTTATTTGACTGACTTCTGTTGATGAAAGAGACAGGCTTCAAACATAGGCAGAGTCCTTCTTTAGGTCATGCTTGTTAAAGACACAATAAAAGAACATTAAAAAGACTATGAAGTGTGTAGATATACAAATACCAGCACCCTTTGAGATGATGTACAGTAACTGTGCAATACTTACACAGTACTGTAGACTAGAATACCTCACTGAATAACACCATGGCTGTGTCTAGACTGGCCAGTTTTTCCGGAAAATCAGCCGCTTTTCCGGAGAAACTTGCCAGCTGTCTACACTGGCCACTTGAATTTCCGCAAAAGCACTGATGATCTCATGTAAGATTGTCAGTGTTCTTGCGAAAATACTATGTTGCTCCCATTGGGGCAAAAGCCCTTTTGCGCAAAACTTTTGCGCAAATGGGCCAGTGTAGACAGCTCAGATTTGTTTTCCGCAAAAAAGCCCCGATCGCAAAAATGGCGATTGGGGCTTTTTTGCAGAAAAGCGTGTCTAGATTGGCATGGACGCTTTTCCACAAAAAGTGCTTTTCCGGAAAACTTTAATGGAAAACTTTTCCTTTAAAAGCATTTCCAGAAAATCATTCCAGTCTAAACGTAGCCCATATGACTTGTGACATATACACTAAGAGCTCCATTCAGTAGCTGTTCTTTGACCTTCCATTCTGCCCCGAAAGCAAAACCTCTTTTCTTCCTTTGAGGATTGTCTCTGCAGCTCCTAACAGGGAGGGAGCAGGTTCTTTGTGATGATAAGTCATAGATCCATTAGGGAGGTGTATTCTCAAAGGAGAAAGGAAAGTTACTGACCCTCAGCTGGAGTTTTCTAGGTCTATGCCTCTGCAGCTCCACCCTCACCCACCCTCCATCCCTGCTTCTTTAGTAGATTTTGAGCAGTGGCACAAGAGGTCTCAATGTGATGAGTGCTTTAAAAATGGTCCCCCACTCACAGCATCAAGTCATGCATTGCCAAGAATGGGGATCGGCACAGGTGACATGCTCTAAGAAGTCCAGCTACAGGGTTGGTTCCTTTCTTATTGTCTTATCAGGACAGATGGGGTGGCAGGGGAGAAGGGCTCTCCTGAGCACCAGATCTGTGACCATATGGCATCACTGTGGGTGCCTGCTGTTAGCTTCTGTATTTGACTCCCACCAGGAGGAAATTAGGTTATAAGAGTCTCTGCCTTCTTACTAGGCCAGTGCTGAATCCTCCAGCTGTGGAAGGTTTCATGCCCAACATTCCCATTGATTCTGCTGTGACGAGTCTCAGAACTCAGGTCAACTGACCTAGGCTCACAGGGCTTGCTGATCCTGATTAATGTTAATGAAGTGTCTCAGAATTTGGCCCATTCTATCAGAACTATTGTATGTTTCTCCCCTGCATATGAGACAAGCAAAGTGTTTTAACAATGGCAGCTCTTTTTCCACGGCTCAGCATCTGGTATGTGATCTGTTATACCTCCAGGTCATTATGCTTGTAATGCTTATTGGAAAAATCAATCTTTAACTTTAAGACTTTGCACAGGAAATATTAAAGTAAATTAGGACCTATATTTCCATTTTCAAATTTCCTTTTAACCTCAGAATGCTTAGTTCTTTTATAAAAAAAAAAATACAGATTAAAAACATTGTCTCATTTTCATATCTCACCAAAAAAAGCTCTCTGGAAATATGATTCTCCTAGCCATCTCCTTTATTATCTCAAATGTGTATAAGTAGTAAAGTGGTTGTTGACATGCCTTTCAATAGTGCTACTAAAACTCCATGAAGCTTACATAGAATTTTTATAAAAATACCAACTCATTTTAAAAATATGCAATATATAATGGGGAAAGGCCAACTAATGCCTTTCTGGCCACCTACATTTCAGAAGGTATTGGCTGGTATTAAAATAATATATACATATGTATTTTAAGAAACCACACATTTTCTGGGCCAGGATTCAAAGACATATAAAATAGTTTAGTCAGTTATGACTGGATGAAAAAGTAGAGCGAAAACAGAATATTCTTGGAACATTGAATTTCCTTCCAAACCTAATATGAGTGGGGGCAATTAATTTTATTTTTTATTTTCATGAGGGAAATTTAGTGCTTATGAAATGAAGGACTCATGGCCCACTCATATCCATATGTCATTCAGGCAGCAGTCTTCTGAGGCAGCCACCAATGCCCTTCAGTGCTAAGTAGAAATACTCACTTTTATTCAAGTCCTCTGTCATTCTTCAGCACAGACTGACATTCAGTGACAAAAAAAATGTGAGGATAGTATTCCCCTTTAGGATTAGGGGAAAGCCACGCAAACATTTCCTGCTCTCACCTACAAGAGTCAGCCCCCATCCTTCAAAAAACCTCATTCCTCACCGCTGTATCTATCCGTCAAATCCCACATATTCATTAATGTCAATGGGAAATTCTCTCTTCTGATAAGTCTCTCCCTGTCCAGTCTTTACATTGCTCCTAGTTAGACTCATAGTCAATGGTCAAATTCTGCCCTGTCACACCCAGAAAACCCCTTTCATGTGAGTTGGCTTGTCGAAGGTGAGGAGTTGTTGCCAGGATGTTTTCTATGCATCGAATCCCACACCTCTAAATTGAATGCAGGTTTTATTACTAATTGTACGGTACAACCACATTCAAGACTTAAGTAATTTTACTTTTCCCAGACTCAGTTTACACTTCTGTAAAATGGGAATGGTAATTTGACAGTTCCAGTGAGGTAAGTTTAACTAATGTTTGCAAAGCATGCTGAAGCCTTGGAGGAAAAGTGCTATTTAAGTGAAAGATAATAATAATAATAAATAATTTATTATTGCTATTAATAATAATAATCCCTCCTTTAATGTCATTAGAAGTGACATGCCCTTAACAATAATTCCATGGAGTGGGGTCCTCAAGGTCACCTGACTTATTTCTGTGTTTAAAACACATTGTGGTACCTGTCTCTACCATTGCCAAAGAGGCAAGCACATGATGTTAAAATCGTGGAATGAGGTTTACCGGGGCTGCCGACAAAGGGCTTTGATGTCGACAGGGGGAACGTCCAGACTAGCGCGCGAGCCGACAAACAGCTAATCAGCTGTTTGTCGGCTCAGCGTGGCAGCCATGTAAATGTAAATGAAGCCGCGATCATTTTAATCGCGGCTTCATTTGCCTTTGCTGAACAAACAAATCTACATGCCTCTGCCAACAGAGGCATGTAGTTTAGACGTACCCTGTCTGCCTACAGAAGATACGCTGACAGCATGAGCAGTAGTAACTCAAGCTTTCCCCTTACTCTCTGCCAAGACTTCTCTGCCTCTGTTTCTTAATTCTGAGCCGTAAGGCCATGGTGGTTCATTGTGTGTGCACCTGTTCAACCCAAGGCCTCTTTGCAGGAACAACCAACCAGGCTGCCAGTTTTTGAATGACAGGGGGCCTTTTTCACTGGGAATCAGTCTGAAGTCCCGCAGTTCATTTTACAGCCACCTTCAGATGTTCCGTTTTTTTGTCACTGGACTTGAGCTGTAGATCGAAGGTGATTGGCTTGCTTGCTTATTACCAGTTCTCTGAGCTCTTCTATGCTAGTCACTTTTTTGACTTAAATGTTTCTTGCTCAAATGGATGGTTCTAAGTAAAAAGTGCACAGCTCAATGAGTTGATACAAATGCTGTCCCTCACCAAAGAAGCCGACAGTTTCTCACAACAGAAATACGGTTTGTTGAGCTGCAGAGAGGAAAGTCCTGTATGATGGAGTTGCTAAGCAGGGGCCTATAATTCCCAGCAGCCCTTTCCCTCCTGCTCTTCTCTTTCCCCAGCTGGGGAAAAGGACAGGTCCTTGTGGTGGGGCTCAGTCCCCTTTGGAGCATCTTCTTGCAGTAATGCAGGATTATGCTGCTATCTTCAGCTCCTGCACTTCCTGCAGGACACCTCCCTCTGATTCCAGGTCTTCTGTAACTCAGAACTCCGGCCTCGTCACCTTAAGTTCTAACCCCTTCCAGGGCATTGTAAACAAGTCTAAATGAAACTGAATAATTACTGAAGTCATCTCTTTCCACAGACAAACCCTAGCTTAGGGCTCCCTTCCCCAGGAACCTACGCTGCTCTCTGTAGGTTTCTAAGAACATAAGAATGGCTATTCTGGGTTAAATCAATGGCCCATCTAGCCCAGTATCCTGTCTTCCGACAGTGGCCAATGCCTGGTGCCACAGTGGGAATGAACAGAACAGAACAGATAATCATCAAGCCTCCAACACAGTGTCTCCTCATCTATTATCTCCTGTCCAGGGTCCATCACTTGGACCAATCCCATCCCTGTGGCCTTCCATGACTGCTGCATATTATAACCAGGTGAAAGTCTTAATGGGACTTACGGGGGAGCAGCAGCTGCTGGGCAGTGCAGGCGGGCCCCAACAAGCAATGCTAACTGAGCATTGCTGGAAACCCACAAGCTCCTATTTGTCTGAATAGAGACTGGTCCTGAGTGATTTTTGGGGTCCACCAAGGCTAGGCGTATAGTACTTCCTTAGAGTCACAGTACTGGCACCTATGGAATGGGGTGCAGAATAACCCCCATAAACCTGCCATCTCACTATGTATCCAAAAAGACAAGAGGTGGAGTGTGATATTACAATCACATATAGGCTGTGTCTACACTGGGCCACTTATTCCGGAAAATCAGCCGCTTTTCCGGAATAAGCTGCGAGCTGTCTACACTGGCCCTTGAATTTCCGGAAAAGCAACGATGCTCTACTGTACAAAATCAACCGCTATTCCGGAAAAACTATTCTGCTCCCGCTCGGGCATAAGTCCTTATTCTGGAACACTGTTCCGGAAAAGGGCCATTGTAGACAGCCCAGTAGTCTTTTCCGGAAAAAAGCCCCGATCGCGAAAATGGCAATCGGGGCTCTTTTCCGGAAAAGCGCGTCTACATTGGCCACAGACGCTTTTCTGGAAAAACTGAAAACGGAATAGTATTCCGTTTTAAGCATTTCCGGAAATTCATGCCAGTGTAGACACAGCCATACAGAACTAATCTTCCTAGTGGCCTATGGCCACAATGTCTGACCTATGGCGTGGAACCAGAATATGTGATGTGACATGGGCCCTATCCACAAAGCTCAAATCTGGTTCTGAGTCTCCCCAAATTTCTGGTCTAATGTGATGAAGTAGCCAATTGCAGAGACAGAGGCCAGGTGCACAGTAACCCAGCTCTAAAGTTTCCCAGAATTTGGGGATGTTTGAATCGAGGCCTTTGGTCTGGATTAACTTCAACATGTGGCAAGTGAAACTCTCCTGACAAAGCCTGGTTGTAGGACTTGCAAGAGTACAACATTTTTGATGCAAAATACCAAATAATGGTAAGATGTAAAAAACCCAAAAACAACAAAAGAGGGGTAGTCGTGTTAGTTTGTATCTGAAAAAAAAAAAAAAACAAGGAGGTCTGTGGCACATTAGGGACTAGCAGATTTATTAGAGCATAAGCTTTTGTGGGTAAAACTCACTTCATCAGATGAATTGGAGTGGCAATTACAGAGGCAGGGGTGCATATATAAGAAAAGAAGGAAGTTACTTATCAAGAGTAGGACCCGTGTTGATGAGGCCAGTTCAGTCAGGTGGCTCACTCACAGCAGTTGAGGAGGAGGTGTGAATACCAAGAGAGGGGAAATTGTCTTTGTAGTGAGATAACCAATCTAAATCCTTATTCAGTCCTAACTGGATTGTATTGAAATTGCAAATGAATTACAGCTCTGCTGTTTCCCTTTGTAATCTGGTTTTGCAGTTTTTTTATAGAAGGATGGCTACTTTTCAATCCATTACTGAGTGTACAGGTTAAAACATTCCTCTACAGGTTCATGTATGTTACCCTTCTTGCTGTCGGATTTGTGTCCATGTATCCTTTGGCACTGAGACTGGTGGAGAGGAAAGCTACATGCAAGCTATCAGATGTGAACAGTGAGGTTTTCCTGGGGAATAACCACTATCAATACAGGTTGTACCTCCCTTAACCAGGACTCAGATCCAGCAATATGTGTGGTTCAGCAGGACCAGAAATGTTCCTGGACCACAGAGCCCAGCTATAGGGAGGTTTGGCCACGGGGCAGATGCGTGGCAGGGAGGGCCAGCAACTTAGCCCGGAGCCCCATGTTTTATTTGGGGGCGGGGGCAGGTGGCACAGTGAGGAATTCTGGCCCAGGGAGCCATGGCTGCTCCTCTCCTGGTCCAGCAAATCCCCGCATTCAGGACCGGTCAGGTCCCGAGGGTGCTGGACCAGGAAGGTCCAATCTGTAGTACTGGGAACTGATTAAGAAGTACCGGAGAAATTTTCTTTGAGGCCAAATCCCACTTACATTATCACACTGGCACATACGCCTACAGTGTTCAGGAGGAGAAGTGCTGGTGCTGTACTGCCCTTGTGCCATACCCAAGGAAACCAGTTGAGTGAGTCATGGGTTTTTAGGCTAAAAGGGACCTAGTAGAAGTAGATCATCTAGTCTGCTCTCCTGTATAGCACAGGCCATAGAATTTCATGCATAGAAGTTCCTCATGTACTGAACTCCATACCACCTTGATACAGATCTCAATGAGCAGAGAAGTATTGAATGAGGAAGCAACCTTTCAATGTGCTTAAATATGCAACCTTAACATAGGTTCAAACAATGTTTTAGTGGGATACTGTATCGACCTTCCCTTTGACAACACACTGTAACACAAAGTAGCACCCTATAATCCCCATATTCATGATTGGTATATGGTTGTGATATTTCACATAGAGCATGCCTTGTAAGGTACCAAATGAAAGGTACCTGCTAAAACTTATTTTTCTGTCAAAATATGGCTAAAATATGGCTATTGTTATTGTATATGGAGTTATGAGATTTTTCTATGTGGTTGTTACTGAAATATGTTGTGAGTTTGGGAGACACCCACTGCTCTCCATTGACAATAGAGGTGGTGACCCACATGTAAGTGGGTTAAGTGACCACCATGAACCATTGATCAGAAGGGGAATTGTAAACAAGAGATTTAAAATTCTGTAAGAAACAGTTGCATAAGCACCAATCAATGAGGATTACACAACTCTGTGTGGGTATGTCTAAACATCAAAGTTAATTCGAAATAACAGCCGTTATTTTGAATTAACTTTAGTAGCGTCTACACAGCCAAACCGCTATTTCGAAATAAATTTGAAATAGTGGAGCACTTATTTCGAATTTGATAAACCTCATTCTACGGGGAATAATGCCAAATTCAAAATAGCTAATTCGAAATAAGTGCTGTGTAGACACTTATTTCGAAATAGGGGGCCTCCAGCCTTCCCAGGGTGCCCTGGTGGCCACTCCAGCCTCAAACAAGAACACTCCTCTCCCTCTCCTCCCTCCCCGGAGTCCTTAAAGGGGTTGATTCTGGCCACAGTGCCTATGCCAGCTCTAAGCCTGCTCGCCCAGAGCCAGCAGTCACTGCCCCTGAACCAGTGGCCCCAAAACATGAGCCAGCAAGCCACTGGCAGCCAGCCCTCTGCCACTCCCCAGGAGCAGTCTGCCAGCTCCCAGGAGCATGACAGGGCCTGGAGAAGGCTAGCACCTTCCTGGTCCAGGGTGGAGATCAGGGTGGACCCTTACTTAGGTTTGGGGGGGATGCCCCCAATGTCCATGATCTCTGCACTAGATGGAGGAATGCAGCCATCTATGGCAGGATAGCTGCCAGCCTGGCCACCAAAGGCCACATGCAAACCCAGGAGCAGGTTCGAATGAAAATCAAGTTGGTCTGGCAAGACCCCCAACCCTGAGCCCTGAGCTTCCCCTCCCCCTTCTTCCCCTTGCTTCCCCCCTTCCAGCTCCCTCCTCTCAGGTTTCCCCCTCCCCTCTCCCACCTCCTTTCCCCAGTCTCACCAGTTTCATCCCCCCCCCCCCGTTTTGTTAAATAAAGAGAGTTTGTGTTCATGAAAATATGTGTATTTTATTTGACATCAGGAAGGGGGGCTGGGAGGGTAAGTGGAACAATGTGGGAGAGGAATGAAGCACAAGCCCCCAGTGGGGCAGACCAGGGAGGCTCTTAGTGCTCCTCAGGGTGGAAGCTCTCCCGCAGGGTCTCCTGGATACTGACAGCCCCCTGATGGACCTCCCGGATGGCAGCCTGCAGAAAGTGCAGCCAGGCTTACAGGAACGCGTTCACGAGAAATATCAGAGTGCCCAGGGGCATCTCCGGCTCCATGCTGCAGAGTGCTGTGGTGTCCCGAGTGAGGGCAACCAGAGCATGCAGAGACACAAATGCTTTGCTGTCCCTCATCGAGGTAGGCAAGCAAGCAGGGAAAGCTGAGAACCGGCTGCCCGGGGTCAGAGTCCCTTTAAGCACAAGCCTCAGCTATCTGTGTGGCTTTTGCCTGAGGCTAAACTCCTGACCTGATGCCCAACTGGACCTGGTTCCAGCCGGCCTTCAATGCAATTCAGTGTCCACTCAGTGTGGACGCGCTATTTCAAAATAGCAAAATGCTATTTCAAAATGCATTCTGTATGTAGATGTGTTATTTCGAAATAAGCTATTTCGAATTAACTATTTCAAAATAAGATATTTCACATTAACACTGTAGTATAGACATATCCTGTCTCAGCAAGGGCCCACCAGGACATGTCCGGGCCAGGATTTTCCTTGAGACATGAACTGAGAGTATAAAATAAGGAGCAGTGGGTGTTTGGAGACCACCTCTCCTCTCCCCCACCTACCGTGAAGGCAACAAGAAAGCTAGGAAGACAAAGACTTCAAACTGAGGAGATTGGTCCTAGACTGAGAGGGAAATTCAGTTTGCATATTAAGAACTGTAACTTGCTTGTAACACCTGTTAGCATGAGAAAGGCTTATTCTGAGAGTTTGTGATTTAGAATGCGTGTTTACTTTTTATTTTCTTAGGTAATTATCTCTGACCTTTATGCCTATCACTTATAATCACTTAAAATCTATCTTTCTGTACTTAACAAACTTATTGTAATGTTTTATCTTTACCAGTGAGTTTGTCTGAAGTGCTTGGGGAATCTACTCAGATTACAAAGGCTGGTGCATGCTCTCTGTCCTTGGATGAAGCTGTCAAGTAATTAATATGCTTGCTTTGTTCAAGAAAAGGCCTTGAGCAGTGTAATGAGGTACATTTCTGGGATGCAAGGCTGAGGGCTAAGGTGATCAGCTGATGTCTCCCCCTGTGTAGTGTGTGTCTCTGTATGTGGGTGGCTGAATGATACCATCTGGAGGATTTTGCTGCTTATCACTAGCAAAATGTAATTTCAACAGACCCCTGTCATCTTCAGGAAGAATCAAACCCAAGACCTCTGGAGTTTAGTGCATGAGCTAAAAACCAGCTGGCTGTTAGCAAAGGCTGTAGAGCACATTCATTATTCTCTCTGTAAGTGGTCTCAGTACCACTAGACAGGACAGCGCACCACACCCAGAAAATGTGTGGGTTACAAAAGCATTGTGAGAGACATCCCAGGCTGGAGGTTTAAGGGGGGCACAGCGGTCCCACAATTCCAGGTTGCACCCCAGAGATCCTGTCACAACCTCCAAGTGTCTTCTCTTTTTCCACAAGGTATCACCTTCTTTACTCTCTAGTCTGTCTTCCAGGAATTACAATGTTTTTGTTTCCTGAACTTGGAATATTCTGGAATGAGGTTTAACAGGTAGTTTGATTTAGGGGCTTTAATTCGAAATACTGGGTCCCTGCCGCGTGTAGACGCAGACAGGTAGTCCAGACTTGTAAATTTCAAAAATGGCGACCGGCTGGGAAGATGCAAATCAAGCACAGGATATTTAAATCCCGGGCTTGATTTTCAACTTTGAATGCCTACGTTAGCCTCCCTTAGGGTATGTCTACACTACCCTCCTATTTCGAAATAAGAGGGTAATGTAGGCATACCGCAATTGCAAATGAAGCCCGGGATTTGAATTTCCCGGGCTTCATTTGCATAAGCCAGGCGCTGCCATTTTTAAATCCCGGCTGGTTCGAACCCCGTGCCACGCGGCTACACAGGGCACGAACTAGGTAGTTCGAACTAGGCTTCCTAGTTCGAACTACCATTACTCCTCGTGGAAAGAGGAGTGACCCCTTTTTGGCTTGGGATTCCCACTTTGAGAAACACTGACCTAGGCTCAGGATCAATGATGTTTACAAGAGGGACCTGAAATCTTGCTATGTTCCCAGTAAGCTGGGAAGATGCAGCTAGCAATGGGGCACAGCAGAGGGCTGTGTGGCACCAGGGAGTCACAGGCTGTGTCCAGACTCCATGCCTCCGTCGACGGAGGCATGTAGATTAGCCAGATCGGAAGAGGGAAATGAAGCCGCGATTAAAATAATCGCGGCTTCATTTAAATTTAAATGGCTGCCCCGATCTGCCGATCAGCTGTTTGTCGGCAGATCGGGAGAGTCTGGACGCGATGCCCCGACAAAGAAGCCTTTCTTCATCGACACAGGTAAACCTGGTTTCACGAGGCTTACCTGTGTCGATGAAGAAAGGCTTCTTTGTCGGGGCATCGCGTCCAGACTCTCCCGATCTGCCGACAAACAGCTGATCGGCAGATCGGGGCAGCCATTTAAATTTAAATGAAGCCGCGATTATTTTAATCGCAGCTTCATTTCCCTCTTCCGATCTGGCTAATCTACATGCCTCCGTCGACGGAGGCATGGAGTCTGGACACACCCACAGAGACGGAAAGAAGAGGCCGAGAGAGAGGGGGCAAAGATGAAAGTGCTCAATGAACAATGAATACCCAGGCTTCATCTCCGGCCCTGCACTTTAAACCTGCTGCCTTTGTGGCAAGGGCCATCACTCAAGAATTGGATTTTTCAGCCATTTCTGATGCACAGCATGACACAAGGTAACCAAATTGTTTTGATGGTTATACCATCCTCTTTGGAGGTGAACAGTTGCTATTATCAGTCCAGAAATGAGGAGCCCTCTACTAGCAAAGTCTTGGAAAAATCTTATAAAATATTCTCTGGAAATGGTGGAAGGTCACTTTTCCTCTCGGGATTTCACTGATGCTAACAGATCTCCCTGCATATTCTTTTGGTCTACCCTGTTTTTATCAAATAAAATGTTCTTGGTTAGTAAGCCTGAGAACACCAGTTTATGGCCATCTAAAGCAAATCCCCCCAAAGCCTCCTCTCTCTCAGTGGCCAGTGGCAGAGAAGTGCTGTAAATGAACTGATTTTACTGGTTCCACTCCATATAGCACCAGGAGAACAGCTGGAAATAATGCAGGAAAAGAAGCGAGTTCATGTTAACGTTCCACTGAAGCGTGGCATTAAGGCCCTGGAGCCTTTGACAGCTACATCATCAACTGAATCTTTACAGCTTTGTAAAAAGTGTAGTGAAATTGGAATGAAGCGATACCTCACACTCAGTGATGATATTCAGGACATTAAGCCAGTGGCAGATTAAGGCTAAATGGGCCCCAGATTGATCAAAATATTGCTACCAGAAGGAAAACTTCATGGCCTTCTAGGATTTTCTCCTTCCCGCAGGGCTCTCCAAGACCCTGCCGCATAGATTCTCAGCTTCTATTCGTAAGTCCCTAATCCAGAGTGAATGAGACCAGGCCATCAGGAAGCAATCAGCTTTATGCTACATTGTACTGCCTCCTGATTTTCTACTTGCTGCTTCATCTGGGCCCCCATCTCCCTGACCAGCAGGCCTGGATCTCAAGCATCCAAAGGGCCAGCTTCACTCTGCAGAGCTTTAACAGTGCAGTGTATACCATTTTTAGTAATAATTTTGAGGCTCTGGTCCTAACTCTGTAATTATATAGGGCACAATCCTAAAAGGTGCTGTGCATCCAATGGGCATAGATGGAGTTTTGCACCTTCCGGGAAGAGGTTAAAACTTTACAAGATCAGACCAGTGCAGGACCCAATTCTCAGGGAAGCCAGCTTTAAAAAACATGCTTTGAGGTTAATGGAAGGAAGACCAGCCACTAAGGTTGCAGTCCCCTGCTGCCATGATCTGTCTTGGTTTTGACACAATTCCACCCCCCTTCTGAAAAAAAAAGGTAATTCTTTTGTCCTGACATCTTTCATGCTTAGTCCTGAGCCCTTTGAACCCAAAGCAGGTTAGCTGAACTCGAAAATTAGACACATCCCCGACTTCTGAAAAAGTGTCTGCAATGTCTCTTCTTTTTTTAAAGGGTAACCCTTCTGCCGGTAGCAGTTGGTAGCCAGAGAGGTCAGTATCTAGGGGATTCTTTCAATAATGTAACCAAATTAGTTCAATCTCCTACCCAGTAAACTGAGAACATTTCAACCTACTCACTGGGTGCCTTTAGAGGCAATTCTTCCCCTCTTGCAAGCACTGAGTTGGAGATAGAAACAGTCTGTTTAATAACAGTTATCTAGCATTAATCTAAGGAAACACACACAAACAAAGAAAACCCATAAGCAAGACATCATCCCCAGAGTCCGCAGGGCAGAGTTCTTTGCTTCAAGATCTCTAGTTCAATCCCTAACTCATATAGTGTGCCTTTCCTCTACGTCAAACATGTCACTCATGGCCCTGTCCATTCAGTGCAGATCCCGAGTTCATAGGTACATCATCATGAAATCCCCTTGTTGAGCATGGGGCAATGCTACTCACTTGCTGCTCCTGCTGGCCTACAGTCAACCTTGTGGTGGATTTGGCTCTGGGTCAAAAGTAGTGATTTCAGTTCTTGGCCCAAAGCATAGTCCAGCTGAAAGAAAGAAAGAAAGAAAGAAAGAAAGAAAGAAAGAAAGAAAGAAAGAAAGAAAGAAAGAAAGAAAGAAAGAAAGAAAGAAAGAAAGAAAGAGCATATGCTGGAATATATTTAAAAGAGACTCCTTATGGAATCTGTTCTAGTTCTATCATTAGAACGCAGAGTGGTGGGGGGAAAAGGGGGAAGGGGGAATGGAGGGAGGGAGAAACAGGATGAACCAGTCTTACAACTCATGCCTGGGGGGCTTGCAGCCTGCTGATGCAGAATTCTGCCCTCCCCATGTTAACTTCACAGAGCTTTGGCAGAGGGGCCCTTGTCCATCCTAGGTTCTTTACACTGACAGTCTCTTGCCTTTTGAACTGAGTTAAACACAGCCTGACTTTTCTGCATTTCCACAGTAACTGCAAGCATTGGTGAACATATCTCATAATTTAGTGATAGAAATGTAGCCGTGTTAGTCTGGGGTAGCTGAAGCAAAATGCAGGACAAATGTCTTTAAAGTGCTACATTGTCCTGCATTTTGCTTCATAATTTAGTGTTAACACAGTTTATGACCCCCCATAACAACCAAATTGGTTTCAAAGGGCAAAACACCATTGTTACAGTTGAATAGCTAGCAGGCCTAAGCAACTGAGTGAACTGTATTTACATGAACACACCCAGGATTTCTTTCCCATTCCAGTTGGCTGTAATGGAAGCATTGATTCAGACGCTGCTGACAAAAGGAAAAAAAAGAAGCTGTTCAGATTTAGGGTTCAAAAAAGAAGCTGTTCAAATGCCTCTTGCTTTTAATTGTTCTTAAGAACTAAGGCACAGGGTAGATTTGAAGAAAATTGGTCTAAAACCAAAAAAAGTTACTAATAGGTCTTTCCCCTGTGCTAGTTGCCTGATTCCTTGGGAGCAGCTGTAGTGGTGAAATAGTTTGCTGGCGATTTGATGGCTTAACCTTTCAAACATCTCATCTTTCATTAACAAAAAAAAGGGAGCAACTCTTGTTGACTTCAGTGGGCTTTGTGTCAGGCTCTCAGGCCCAAGTCTCTATCCATTTCCATTGTGAAGATATCCCTCAACATGTAAACTGATCCCTAGGGGCCACATTCTGGTCTCAGTTACAGAGGTGTCATTCCCATTGAAATCAGGTCTGAAGGCTGAAAGACTGGTAGTAGTCCTGCTGCCTCCTTCAAGATGCAGATTGACCTCTACCAGAGTTTCTCTGTTGCTTGTGACTGGTGTTACAGGAGTATTCTAAAATTGGAGAGGTTTGTATATATGGGAAGAGACTGAATGCCAGAAGGTGGTGTTCTGTTATGTGTAGCATAGCTCCTGGGTTTTGGTCTTGTTTCACTGCAGTGCAGTCAAGGTGTTGAGAGCTGCAAATGCACCACTTTTATGGGAAAGAAAAAAAAAGATCACTAATAAAGTTTGCAGAGGACACAGAAGCTGGGAAAGGGGTCAATACAGAGGAGAACAGGTCACTGACAAAGAGTGATCTGTATCACTCAGTAAATTAAGTGCCAGCAAATTATATGTGTTTTAATACAGCAGAATGTAAATGTACACTGCTAGGAAGAAAGAATGCAGGTCACACGTACAGGAAAGGGGGCTCTCTCCTGGAAAGAAAAACTGCTGAACATGAGCTCCCAGTGCAAGACTGTGGCCAGAAAGGCTTATGTGAGCCTTGGATGAAGAAGCAGGGCACTCCTGAGGAGGAGCAGAAACGTCATGTTAGCTCTCTATTTGGCACTGAGGTGACAACTGCTGTGTCCAGTTCTGGGGCCAGCACTTGGAGAAGGGTGTTGGTAAATGGGAGAGAGCTCAGAGAAGAACCACAAGAATGATTAAAGGGCTAGTAATAGAACTCAGGGAGCCTGATCAGTCGGTAAGAGCAAACGGGAGAAATGCCAATGGGGTGTGGCAGAACAATCAGGTGGGGGAGGAGGAAGAGCAGCAATGCCAGCCCCATGTGGGGGGAGGAGGAAAGCTCAGGGGAGGCAGGGCAGACAGAGCTCTAAGAAGCAGCTTGGACAGCCTTGAAGGGGGAGTGGATAGGGCGCAGGCTAGCAGTGTCACACCTTGTCCCATATTCCCTTTGAGAAATATGGTCCCCCTATCCTGTTCCGAATTCACCCCCATGCAGAGGGCCAACAGGAGATTATGCCTCACCTTAAACCCCCTGAAGGCTTTTGCCTGCTAAAAGCTTGAAGATACCAAGTTATACCCAGATAGCTAATTGCTCTGACCCTACAGGAATAAGCTCTGTGGTAGTAACATAAATGAATCCAAACCGGGTAGCGGGGGGAGGGCTTGCACCACTTTAACTACACCACTATGATTAAAGTGGTGTGATGTGTGTGCAGACAAGAACTTAAACAACACAAAATAAAGCAATTCAACTGAGAAATGCTGGTTATAATCCCCAAAGACCTTTGCCTGTTTTAACCAGCAGGAGAGGAAAACACACCCCTATCTGCCTGTGATCCAGATTTCCCTTTCTTGTATACCCCACTGAGCTATTTGATAGGTAGCAGTTCCAGGCTGCTACTTTCCTTTGTTCTGTGTAAATAGATAATAATAATTCCTAACTTTATATCACACTTTTCACCCAGAGCTCTCAAAGCATTTTATAAAGGAGGTCAGAATCATCATTATTTAGACAGCAAACTTACCAAGGAACCTATACGAGGAGCAGAACCTAGATCCTCTGAATCCTAAACTATTTCTCTTACGGTAGATACCACTGCCTTACTATAGGTTTAACTCTTATACTATGCACTTTACCTACCAGTTCAGAGCAATGGCTAGACTAGCTGAGGGAAATGGCACTGTTATATTTTTCTGCTTTTAATTTTTCTATCCTATTTTGAACAAAAAACTTCCTGTAAAGAGGATGAGGACAGGTCCTAGGTGGTCTATTCTCTTTGTTCATATTTGAGCATTTTATATTTCCGCACTTGTTTCCTGAATAATCAAAGAAAAAGCATTTTCTAGATATTCGAAAAAAAGTCTCTTGTTGAATAGGACAGCAGTCATGTCAATGCTGTGCTGCTCTGCTGAATTGTCTAATGTCTTTTCTGCAGTTGAAATGCTTCAGAATTTCACATTATGGCATGATTCCAGGACACGGTAACGAAGCAGAAAGTGATAAACCAAAGAAAAAGAGAGACATTCCGTGAATACAGTCTGGGTGCATGAAGACTGAAAGGGACAAGAAAAAGTTATATGAGCAAGGGAGACCAAAGCTGATAATTCAGTGCCTTAATTTTGGGGAGAGCCAATCTGAGACATTTTAAAGGGACCTGATTTTTAGAGAGTGGGAGCTAATGGGCTTCATCCAACATTTACTGTATAAATTCATAGCTCTGTGAATTCAGCCATCCGTCTGAGGAAGGCCATCTTTTCCTAACACTCTCCCCCACAAAATTTTGGGGAATATTGGACCCAACTGGTTTTCATGATTGACATCCTTCTCTAAAACCCATTTTATGGTGGGAGTAGGTCACAAAGAGCTAAGCGGTGTGATTTATGCAGAACTGAATGCCTGGGGCATCTCTGAGCTGCAATTTCCCCAGGGGAACACAAGTCTCGGGTAGTACCATCTCTCCACGAGCTGCTTAGTGCACAGATGGGGACCACACTTTGCACCAGCCATTATGAGGGCGCAAATTGTTCCCCCAGTGGTCTGAGGGTCAGTGTAGAGGGACATACTGCGCAGCCCTCCCTGCTCTTTTTGAGGGGAGCTGTTTCTCAGAGAAAGTGAAGACAAGGCAGGCCCTGGTTACAGATACCCTTGGTATAGTTTGACCTTGAGAGGCCCATGCAATGAAGGTGAGGGGTGGGGCGAGTGCTTCATGGGTTTTGTTGCACTGGTGCAATGGCAGATCAGAATCTGGGCCCCAGAAATAGGCGCAGAGATAGGAAGGAGGTGGAGTGCTGGTGTTCTGACTGCCCTAGTATAGGGCAAGAGATAGCATGTGGGGAAGGATATTAAAGAGTCCCAGGTTCCTCAGCGCTTGAAGTGTACAATAACTTCCTCGGAAGCTAACAAAGGCTGCTATTTCCTCTTGCTTCGTATTAACATTTCTTCCAAATTCCCCTCCCCTCCCAAAACTAAAACTCCACTCTTGGATTTTAAAAACCTCAAAAATCTTGGCTGCCATTAAAAGCTTCTTTTCCAACTTCTCTCTCTGTTTCTGTAAGCATGGACATACCTTTGACGTTTTATTAGCTGAGCTGTACTACACTGCAGAAAGTGCTGGAGGAAAATCTGAAAGCCCTTTACAGTTATCCCTAGCTGCTTTTTCAACTTCCAGTCTGCAATCTCCATCACCCCAAGCCAGAGCAGGGCTGCAGCTCTGGGTCTGATTGCTGTTTTTCTGGGGAAAGGAGCGAGGCACTGGCCTATAGAAGTTTTTGAAGAGAGGAGAATTGCATATTAAGATACACCATGATCTAACTCTGTGCAGCATGTTAGCTTGACTTGGATTGACTGAAAAGATTGACACATAAGAATTTCAGGGTTTTGTAGTCAAGCTCCTGAGCAGCAACAGAACTCGACTGCCGGTAAAATCCTAATAAACCATCACAAGCTGCTTTATCAGCAAAGTGGTGACATCTTTATGCTGGGGGAATGCAGGGAGAATTGTGATCTCCCTAGAATCAAAGAAGAAGTTACTCATACTTATTTTCAGCTTACGATTGGTATTTATTTGTGCTACCACAGTATCTAGAGGCCCTTCCTGAGAGTGGGACCAAATTGGGCTGCATTCTGTTCATGCTCTTAGAGACAGTCTATACACCTGCCCCAGTCTAAATAAACGAGACGGACAGAAGGCGAGAGGGGAAACAGTCACAGAGAGGTGAGGTGACTTGCCTGAGGTCTCACAGCAGGTCAGTGGTGGAGCCAGCCATTGCATTTAGGGCACCAGGCTGTTTTGTTTAAACTCCAAGTGCAACCAATGTGTAACTTACCATATGCACAATCCCCTTTATAGGAGGCCTGAGCCATTAAAGTCAAGGGAAATATTCCTATTGATGCAAGCGGGCTTTGGATCAGCACCCAGGAGAGAATGAACCCTCTGGGTTCAGCTATATAAACCTAGGGTAAAACTTTAAAAACAACAAATAGTCTGGTAGCACTTTAAAGACTAACAAAATATGTAGATGGTATCATGGGCTTTCGTGGGCACAGCCCACTTCTTCAGATGACTGGAGTGTTGGATGTCCAGAACCAAAATAAATGAGGGAGGAAGGGGAGGGAGAGAGAAGGAAAAAAAATGGGAGGAGGGGAACAGAAAGAGGCAGAGGATAGTTAAGTATCAAAGAGAAAGCCAAGTATGTATATAACTGGAAAACAACAGATAGTCTATCAGCACCTAGAACCTAGATAGTTAAAAGAGGCAGATAAGAACCATTAGTTAGCAATTAGAGAGAAACTAACTAATGGTTCTTATCTGCCTCTTTTAACTATCTAGTTTTTAGGTGCTAATAGACTATCTGTTGTTTTCCAGTTTTCCCAGTTACATACATACTTGACTTTCTCTTTGATACTTATCTACCCTCTTTCTCTTTCTGTCTCCCCCTCCCCCCGGTCCCTCTTCCTCCCTCATTTATTTTGGTTCTGGACATCCAACACTCCGGTCATCTGAAGAAGTGGGCTGTGTCCACGAAAGCTCATGATACCATCTACACATTTTGTTAGTCTTTAAAGTGCTACCAGACTATTTGTTGTTTTTAAGTTTTTCCTGTTACAGACTAACTCAGCTACCCCTCTGAAGCTTCTAAATCTAGGGTGTAATTCCAGTAGGTGTGCAGCACCCTTCTTCACTAGAGAGAATTGGGTGAGGTGTGATGTTTTGTTGTTATTGCTGCAGGTGGAGTTGCCTGGAGGAATGGTGTGAATACCACTGCTCAGGATTTGGAAGCTGGGTGGATGTTACTTAATCCTAACAGCATTAATAGCTAAGGGCTAGGTTGGTTTGGGGTTTTGTTTTGTTTTTTCGTTTTGTTTGTTTTTTGTTTTTCTTACGCCCAGAAGAGAAGAATCTGCTGGTGGTGGTTCCGTGTGTTCCCCATCTGGCCAACCACATCATTTAGGCTTGTCTAAAGTGAGAACTCAGAGGTGGTCAGGGCAGCATTCCAGCTGCACAGTGCTGTGGTTTGAAGCCAAGATCACTCACATGGGCATAAAGCAGGAGTAAAACACCACTGAAATTAATAACGCCATACTGAGGTAAGCCATTTTAAGAGCTTTAAAAAAACCCTCCCACTGAAGCCAATAGAAAAGACTTCTATTGACTTCCTTTCAAGTTGTGCTTAATAGTTGGATGCTCAAGCTGGAAATAAGGCCCAAATGTTCCACAGGGAGAGTCATTAACGGTTGAACTTAGGTAAGTGATAGAGTCTCCTTCACTTCAAATCAGGCCTGGAGAACTTTCTGAAAGATACGCTGTAGTTCAACTGCAAGATATTGGGGCTCAGTCCTGGAATTTCTAGGTGAAAACCTGTCTCTTGTGCTATGTGGGAGGGTCTATTGGATGCTCATAGCAGACCTTTCTGGTTTTAGAATTTAGGAGTGTCTGAGCTACAAACTTTCAATTTGATGGTTAAACCATAAACCCTTTGGGGCTGGGACTGTCTGCAGTTTGTGTCGTGGATGGGAGAAAACACATTGTCAGTTCTGGACATATAATAAGATACATTATCAGGCCCGCTGACAGGGACGACTAAGGGGGCAACTGCCCCAGTGTGTGGCAATTCAGAAGGTCCTGGGGCTCTTGACAGCAGCAGCAGCTGGAGTCCTGGGCCCTTTAAATCACCGCCGGAACCACATGTGGTGCATTCCAGGCAGTGTTGAGGGCTGCCTAGGGTAGGCGCAATGCCCCCCAGCTGGCGCTGAGACTTCCTGGAGGAAGCTAGTTCCAACTTCTGTCCAAGGCCCCATCCCTTCCAGGGGCACAGAGCCAGCTCTCCCCCCGCCTTGCCTAGGGGCCCAGCAAGGCTCTCAGCCTCACTGTACACTGTTAATAATTAATGAATACAAAATATATACTAGTTGCCTATTTGGGGGTGTTTTGAACAGTACTTGATTTTAAGCAGTTGATCAATAGCTCTGACATTGTGTTCTAGGCAGGGTGAGGATGCTTTGTCCATAAATTGTCATTCATAATGATTCCTGCCCTATGCCACTTTTTTAAAACTCTTTTTTATAGTTGCTTTAGGTTAGGTTATAGTTACAAAAGACCCACACTCTCTGCTGATGTAACTTGGAGCAGCTCTATGGGCTTCAATGGGGTTCTCCAGGTTCTTGCTTTTGGAGATACTGCAGGATGGTCTTTCCCCCAGGGTCACTATCCTGTAAGGCTAAATATCCCAAAATAGCTATCCCACTTCTTAACAGCAAGCTTGTTATTTCGGGCTCACTATTCCGACGTCCCTGTAAACCTAATTCTACAAGGAGATCAATCTAGGGAGGCTAATGAGGGCAACCGAAATTGCAAATCAAGCCCAGGATTTAAATATCCCGTGCTTGATTTGCATGTTCCCGGCCGGTTGCCATTTTAGAAATTGACTAGCCTGAAGTAACTGCCCGCATCTACACGCGGCAATGAAACAGGATTCCAATTTAAAGCCCCTAAATCGAATTAGCTGGTAAACATCATTGCAGGAGGAATACCAGCTAATTCGAGTTAGGGCTTTAAATTGGAATCCCGTTTCACTGCTGCATGTAGACGCGGGCAGTTACTTTGGGCTAGTCAATTTCTAAAATGGTGACTGGCCGGGAACAATGCAAATCAAGCGTGGGATATGTAAATCCCGGGCTTGATTTGCAATTTCGGTCGCCCTCATTAACCTCCCTAGATCAATCTAGGGGGCTAGTGTAGAAGTACCCTAAGGGATATTTCAGAATGGCACTTTATTTCGAAATTTGGTGCTGGGTAGATAGCGCCAAATGATGAAATAAGCTATTTTGAAATAGCATCGAAATAAGATACGCAATTTGCGTAGCTCAAATTGCATATCTTATTTCAAGTTACGGTGCCGTGTAGACACACCTAAGGCTGCAGAACTCTTAGGGCATGTCTACACAGCAGAGCTAAGCTTGAAATAAACTATGCAACTTGAGCTATGCTAATTGCGTAGCTTAAGTCAAAATAAATTATTTCAACTTTTGGCGCTATCTAAACAGCAGTTACTTTGAAATAGAGCACTTTTCCCGACTTCCCTTACTGCTCATACAATGAAGGTTACAAGAGTCAGAATAAGAAGTCTGTTATTTCAAATTTATTTCGCAATAACAGGTTTGCTGTGTAGACGCGCATTACGCTATTTCGGAATAACTGATGTTATTCCGAAATAACGCTGCTGTGTAGACATAGCCTTAGCTTTCACTGCTTGTCCTTCTGCTACAGCTCTTCCTCATACCCAGTAGGAGGGTAAGTCGCTTCTTCTGCACTGACTACACCACAATGAAAAGAAAATTCTCTGGGGTGGCTGAACAGAATATGTGAAGGATGCCATTCTCAGGCTGAGGCACTAGGAAGCAGATAGCCTCAAACAGCCAACCAAATTCAGGCCAAACTGCCAAGGTTTGCCAAGCATCATATTGAACTCATGTGAAACATGGCTTTGCACGCAGCCTGTGCTAAAACCAGGAAACAGCCCCGATCCCTCTTGCAACGTGTGCTGAAGACTCACCTGAAAGTTGGACGTTAGATCTGTTGTATTAATTTAAGATGGAATATATGAGTGGAAGGTGTTAACATAACCCAGTTGCAGTTCAACATTAAAAAGTTTTTAAACATGATTCAAGGTTTGGTATGCAGAAAACCACAGCCTGGTTAGTATCACCGCAAACACACCATTAAAAACCTTTTTCAGCCCTTTATTAAAGATACAGGAAAGAAGGAAAAACAGGCAAAGTGTTGGCAATGCACAGTATTGAATAAGGTTTTCATTTCAACAAGATCCCTTGTTCCCTTGCCCATCAACTATAAAGCATGTAGAGGGAGAAAGCCTTGTTTGACAATCATTAAAATCGGGGTGGGGAACCTTTTGTGGGTCAATGATCCACAGAAAAATCAGTCAGGGGACACACACAAGTGAGAAGCAAAAAAACCCCAATTGAATCCTCATTGATGTGGCCCTGACTGTGAAGGAGAAAGGCACTCCCCACATTTCCCTCACATGCTAGAGCCTAGGTTAGTAGATTTTGTGTGTGCTAGTCCCACAGAGGGACATTGGTGGCTGGCGCACTAGCACATACTCACCAATGCTGGGGAGAGAACCCTGCACTGCAGGACCAGATCCAAAGAAGCCAGGAGCCACATCTGGCCCCCAGGCCATAGGTTCCCCACCCCTGGTTTAGATGGTAATAACTATCCTTTTGGAGGGAAAGAGAGGGAGAAGGCTAGAGCTGGCATTGTTGCTAGTGGTGTTAAAGTCCTATCTTATTTCCTAGAAGCCAAAACAAAAGAAACAGACACAAAAGGGAGGGGGAAAGAATAACAAAGCCAGAAAATATATTTGATGTTAATGTTCATTTGCAACCTCTTCGTTGCAGAAAGACAAGCAGAGCCCAGAGTTTCATTAACCACTTTGAGGCCAGGCACTTGTACCAGTTCCAGGTTGTTTAGGACATTGTTTTTTTAGTTGCCTCATTCTGGTCACAGCCTTAAAGCAGTATTGCAAAATTCACAATCTTGGCTGGCTAAGCCAAAATCCTGTTAGACACAAGACAAAAGGTGAGGGATGGGAAAGGGAAGAAATAAGGTGGGGAAGGAAAAAGGAGCCCTGTGGCAGAGTGGAGGTGGGGGAGACAGTTTCATATCCTAGATGGTGTTCAGAATTTAGCTGGAGCTGGGGGTGGCAAAGGCAAGCCTGCGGACAATGCAGATAGGGGACTGTCACCCCGGCGCCCAGCAAGTCAAAAGGGCCTGAGGCTTGTGAGTGCCACCACTGCTACTACAAGTGTGGCAGTGGCTGGAGCCCCAAGCCTTCTAAATCATTGCCAGAGCACCATGTGGCATGCTCCAGGCAGCTCTGAGGGATGGGTATGAGGGCGCTGAGGGCTGGTTGTCCAAACCCCACCTCTTCCGCCCAAGACCCCACATCTTCCAGGAGCACAGAGCTCCCCTCATTCCTGCATGGCCAGAAGCCTGGCAAGTCTGTTGGTCCCACTGAGAAAAGGTGTCATCTGGATCCATCTCTTTGGGTTGGCCTGGATAGGACATTTTTCAGGATTAGAATGAAGAAGGTCTTGGGTCCAAGAGACAGTTGGAGGTGGCAGCCATGATGGTGAAGCTCACCTCAGTGCCCAATTTTTCCCCACAAAATCTTTCTTTAAGGACCTAAAAAAGGAAAGATGGATATAATAGTCTATCCTCTCATAACTGGTGTACAAAATTAAGGCTAGTTTCTAATACACCAATTTTGGCTTATTAATTTTTGTTCTCATGCTGTCCTTGTTTACGAGGCATGATCTTAATATAGTCCTTGAATTCTATCAGGAGGCAGTTTGGTTTGGACTGATTCAGTTTTTCAGGCACTTTTTTATGCCTTTCCCCATCAACACTGGTTATAGTTTATTGTGACATCTTATGAACTTACACTCACTTTTTACAGTTGAATAACCAATGAGGGTCAATGGATAGGTCCAATTACAGCAACATTTCACCCTTGAAAACATGCCATTCTTCAAACTAAAGCACTAGGCCTCATTTGGAACTTAGGCCCCAATCTCCAGTAATAATCTCAGAACACACAGCCCCGACCCCCAGGCATTGCTCAAAACATGGGTCAAGGTCTTGCCACTTGAAAATAAACCCCACTCAGAACTCAGGCTTCAGATTTTCCTCAGAATTCAGGGCCACAGACCCACTCAAAACAGGCTCTATGCGTTCTTGAAAAGATAATGGCTTTCTGTGAACCTGGCCTGAATTTCTTGACAGATTGCCAACGCTCCTGGATTGGCTGGGAGTCTACCAGAATTGGCCTCAATCTCCCGATGACTATTAAACACAATCTTGGAGATTTAATAGGCCAAAAGCATGATTGGCCTAAGACAGGCTCCCTGCCAGCCCTGGCTCCTGGAAGCTCTAGGTGCAGGGGTGACCAGGAGGTTTCCGCATGTTGTCCCGACACCCCATCCCAAGCACCAACTCCACAGTTCTCATTGGCAAGGAATGGGGAACTGTGGCCGATGGGAGCTGCAGAGGTGATGGTAGTGGAGACACCTGGCTGCCCCTGAGCCTAGGAACTGGACATGCTGGCCACTTCCGGGAGCCACCTGAGGTAAGTGTCTCCACTCCCTCCCAGACCCCAACTCCCTGCCCTAGCCTGGAACCCCCTTCCACACCCAAGCTCTGTCTCCGAGCCCACACCCATCACCCCTTCCACTCCCCAACCTCGTACCCCAGCACTAAGCCCCCTCCCATACTCTGAACTCCTCGGCCCCAGCCCCCAGCCCGGAGCTCGCACCCCCTCCCACATTCCAACCTCCTTTCCAGCCCAGTGAAAGTGAGCGAGGGCAGAGGAGAGTGAGCAATTCGGGGATGGAGCTGGCATGAGCAGGGGTGGGAACTTGAAGAGGGGGTGGGGTAGGAGGTGGGGCAAGGATCTTTGGGTTCGGGCGATGAGATAGTTGGCAACACTAAATTCTTGCTTGAAACAAAGTCTTTCCTCATTACCAACTACCTTACAAATGCCTGCACCCATTCTTGTAAAAATACTCTCCTAAATGCCCACGTGCCTGCTTCTCTCTATGCAGGTTGGATCTCCCTGGTCTGGCACTGTCAGGACCTGACTGGTCCTGAACATGAGGATTTGTCGGACCAGGGGAGATCTCCTGTCACCAGCCCCCAAGTACGTCGCCTGCTGCCAGCAGGCACCCTGCCTCCCCCACTTCCCTAACCTGGCTGAGCTGCTTGCCCATCTGTGGCCAGCTCCCTGGGCGTCATAGGCTCCATCCCTGCTTGCTGTGGGCTGTTGCGAGACTCCAGCCCAGCTCTGCACTCCCAGGGGCTGCTGCAGGGCTCTGGTCCCAGCCCTATGCTCCTGCAATTCTGGGGGGCTGCCATGGGGCTTCTGCTCCTTGCCAATATGGGCTGCCGGGGGACTCTGGCCCTGGCCCTGTGCTGCTGTGGGCTGCCAGGGGCCCCAGCTCAGCCTCACCCTCCCAGGAGGTCTGCTACAGGACTCTGGTCCCAGCCCCACTCTTCAGTGGGCTGCTCCAGGGGTCTGGCCCCACACTCCTGGGGATTTCCAGGAGAATCCAGTCCCGCACTGCCACGGGGCTCTGGTTCCAGCCCCGTGTTCCCAGGGGCTGCCACAGAGTTCTGGCCCCAAGCAGGCACAGGCTGGTGGGGGACTCCAGCCCACCCCTGTGCTGTTGTGGGCTGTGGGGGGCTACAGCCTCCATCCTGCACTGCCTCCAGCTGAGCTGGTGACCCTGTTTTCCCCAGTCCCAGCTGTCCCTTCCTGCCCTGAGGCTCCCGGGCTCTCTGGTCCAGGAGTATCCGTGGTCCTGCCAGACCAGAGAATGCCAGTGTTTGGAGAAACACTGTGAAACACAGAGCACCAGCCAAAATACCCCAACTCCAAAGCTCGACACTCCGGAATTCTGGTTGAAATCCAGAGCTGAAGTTTGCAACTTGAGCCCAATTCCAATCATGTATAAACAGGCCTGAGACAGTGACTATCCTAAGGATTTAGGCCTGGGTTTCTCGTGTAAGATTACACGTTGGGAGTTGGCCAGCCCTCACTCTGCCTCATATGCCAGCACCACAGTCTCATGCCCAGCATAAGAGTGGGGAAGGGGAGGCCTGGCATGGGACATGAACAGGGTGGAGTAGGGGTGAAGGTGGGAGTGAAGCAGAACTTAGCTATGTCCATTCCTGCATTGGTGTAATTTACGTTTACTCCATTACAAATCTGACTCAGTGAGTTGCAGCCACTATTCTCAGATGTATGGGAGAATCAGGGTATTTATCTTTGAATTAGATAGTGGGTGAACAAGGCAGCATATGCGTAGGGCCAGAACCTCAGCTGGTACGAATTGGTGGAGTTCACTGACTTCCATTTTTAAAATCAGCTGCTACATGGGTGGATTACAGCAGCAGCTCTAGATTAAGGGTGTGTGTACACCGCACCCGAAACTTGAAATATTTTGAGTCTATTTCTAAAGAGGCTATTTCGAAATTAAATAAAGTGATATTTCAAGCCTTCCCTTAGTCCTTGTGGAATGAGGTTTACAGGGATGGCGAAATAGCACGTCCACTACATTTCGAAATATTAAACACGTTCAAAAGACATGGGGTAGCTATTTCGGGTTCCTGGATTCCTTTGGTAGGTGAACCTGATGTGCTCATCTCCCTTCCCCATAGAAAGATTTAACAAATGTAGGAGGCAAGGTCACAGAGGAAAAACTATCATTAGCTGAAAAGGCTAGAAGCAAAAGAGATGTCAGTGAAACCACTGGGAGCTGGAAAGAGACTGCCTCAGGGGAGGAATATTGCAATCAATGTTGCTGCTATTTTTTTTCCACTCCTGTGCAGAATAAATTTTGTTATGTGCACCAAGACATATGTTGATATGCACCACCAATAGAAATACATGCTGGTAGCTGTGGGCGCTCTGCTAATCAGGTGGGCAGCATTTGAATCTCTCCTGGGTGGCCGCCCATGCACTCAGCTAACAGGGATCACTGATTACAATCCCTGCTGTTGGCTTTATTTTGCAGCAGGAATGACATAGAGAGGGGGAATGAAGCAAGGATTCCAAATCTGCGGATTATACTCAATTAGGAGTCAGAGCACAATGTAGCTCATTTCAGAAGGATTTCAATCACTTCAGCATCTGGTTAAATGCAGAGGACTGTTGAATAGCAAGCCTTAGAGGACCAGAAGAGGAAATATCTGCTAAATGGAAAGGTGCTGCAGACCTTACAGACTGGGAAAGAGATCTCTGACTTACTGCAGGAAAGTGCCTAAAGCCTTTAGCTCAATGTGCAGGCGCAGTTTCAAAGGGAAAAGGACACAGGGCTGGACTGCTAAAATAAGCTGCACATTAGAAGGAACTGATAAGATCTCACTGAGGGATTTCTATCCAGGGCAGGGCAGCATGTGCTGGAAAAGATATAAGAGGTGAAAAGTCAATAAATAAAAACGATCCACAAGCTTGACGATTTAAAGATAATGTGGTCTTGCTTCCCACGCCTTCCCACAGATATGTCAGTAGATTCCAGTTGTTGGTGAAAAGGGACCGATCATGCTTACCCCCCTTTATAAGAACACACATAAGAACAGCCATACTGGGTCAGACCAAAGATCCATCTAGCCCAGTATCCAGTCTGCCAACAGTGGCCAATGCCAGATGCCCCAGAGGCAATGAACAGGACAGGGAATCATCCAGTGATCCCCTCTCCTGTCATATATTCCCCTTCACAATGCTTTGGGATTCTCAGATGGAAGGGACTACCTGGCGAATGAATGTGACCAGGCACATGCACACGCCCACACCCACACCCACACCGCAGAAACAGGGGAGGCTGCCCCAAGCCACTAGTGAAAAGTTCACCGGAGGCAAAGAGCTCGTCGGGAGATGCATCCGCTGCAGCTCCCATCTGGCAGCCCAGCTCCAGTGGATCACAAGAGGGCCATCATGTGGGCTTGATTCTCCCCCCCTCTTAAAACGTGCATCCTACGTGCCAACTCTGTGATCACTCCAGGGCTGGAGCACCCATGAAAAAAATGTTGGGGGCTTAGCTCCCACTGGCAGCCCCCCATTAGCTCTATCTTAAGGAAAGGTAGAAGGGAGACGAGCACAATTGAGGTAATGGATTTCAGGAAGGCAGATTTTGATAAGCTCAGAGAACTTGTAGGTAAGGTCCCATGGGAAGCAAGACTGAAGGGAAAAACAACTGAGGAGAGTTGGAAGTATTTCAAAGGGACGTTGTTAAGGGCCCAAAAGCAAACAATTCCGCTGTGTAGGAAAGATAGAAAATATGGCAAAAGACCAGCGTGGCTTAACAAGGAGATCTTGCATGATCTCAAAATAAAAAAGGAGTCCTATAAAAAATGGAAACTAGGACAAATAACAAAGGATGAATATAGGCAAGCAACACGGGAATGCAGGGGCAAGATTAGAAAGGCAAAGGCACAAAATGAGATCAAACTAGCTACAGGCATAAAGGGAAACAAGAAGACCTTTTATAAATACATTAAAAGCAAGAGGAAGACCAAGGACAGGGTAGGCCCACTGCTTAGTGAGGAGGGAGAAGCAGTAACAGGAAACTTGGAAATGGCGGAGATGCTCAATGACTTCTTTGTTTCGGTCTTCACCGAGAAGTCTGGAGGTGTGCCTAACGTAGTGAATACAAGCAGAGAGAGGGTAAGTTTAGAAGATAGGATACACAAAGAGCAAGTTAAAAATCACTTAGGAAAGTTAGATGTCAGCAAGTCACCAGGTCCTGATGAAATGCATCCCAGGATACTCAAGGAGCTGATAGAGGAGGTATCGGAGCCTTTAGCTATGATCTTTGAAAAATCATGGCAGACAGGGGAGATTCCAGAAGACTGGAAAAGGGCAAATATTGTGCCCATCTATAAAAAGGGGAATAAGAACAACCCAGGAAACTACAGACCGGTCAGTTTAACGTCTGTCCCAGGGAAGATAATGGAGCAGGTAATTAAGGAAATCATATGCAAACACTTGGAAGGTAATAAAGTGATAGGGAATAGCCAGCATGGGTTTGTGAAGAACAAGTCATGCCAAACTAATCTGATAGCTTTCTTTGATAGGATAACGAGCCTTGTGGATAAGGGAGAAGTGGTGGATTTCATATACCTAGACTTTAGTAAGGCATTTGATACGGTCTCGCATGATATTCTTATTGATAAACTAGGCAAATATAACTTAGATAGGGCCACGATAAGGTGGGTGCATAATTGGCTGGATAACCGTAGTCAGAGAGTTGTTGTTAACGGTGCTAAATCCTGCTGGAAAGGGATAACAAGTGGAGTTCCGCAAGGGTCTTTTTTGGGACCCGTACTGTTCAATATCTTCATCAATGATGTAGATATTGGGATAGAGAGTACGCTTATTAAGTTTGCAGATGATGCCAAACTGGGTGGGGTTGCAACTTCTTTGGAGGATAGGGACATAATTCAAAATGACCTTAGCAAGTTAGAGAAATGGTCAGAGGTAAACAGGATGAGGTTTAATAAAGAGAAATGCAAAGTGCTCCACTTAGGAAGGAACAATCAGTTCCATACATACAAGATGGGAAGCGACTGTCTAGGAAGGAGCATGGCGGAAAGGGATCTAGGGGTCATAGTGGACCACAAGTTGAATATGAGTCAACAGTGTGATGCTGTTGCAAAAAAAGCAAATATGATTCTAGGTTGTATCAACAGGTGTGTTGTAAGCTAAACTCATGAAGTCATTCTGCCGCTCTACTCTGCACTAGTTAGGCCTCAGCTGGAGTACTGTGTCCAGTTCTGGGCGCCACATTTCAAGAAAGATGTGGAGAAATTGGAAAGGGTACAGAGAAGAGCGACAAGAATGATTAAAGGTTTAGAGAACATGACCTATGAAGCCAGGCTTCATGAACTGGGCTTGTTTAGTTTGGAAAAAAGAAGATTAAGGGGGGACATGATAGCGGTTTTCAAATATCTAAAAGGGTGTCACAAGGAGGAAGGAGAAAATTTGTTCCTCTTGGTTACTGAGGACAGGACAAGGAGTAATGGGCTTAAAGTGCAGCAGGGGAGGTTTAGATTGGACATTAGGAAAAAATTCCTAACTGTCAGGGTGGTCAAATATTGGAATAAATTGCCAAGGGAGGTGGTGGAATCTCCCTCTCTGGAGATATTTAAGAACAGGTTAGATAGACATCTGTCAGGGATAGTGTAGACGGAGCTTGGTCCTGCGTTGAGGGCGGGGGGCTGGACTTGATGACCTCTCGAGGTCCCTTCCAGTCCTATTATTCTATGATTCTATGATTATCGTCTCCCCTTCCCCCCAGTGCCTACTACCCCACCGTGATCAGCTGTTCTGCAACATGCAGGAGGCACTGAGGGAGGGGGGAGCAAGACTGGGAAAACTTGGGGGAGGGGCCTGAATGGGGTGGCAATAAGGGGAGAAGAGAGGGAGTGGGGCAGAGGCAGGGTAGGGGTGGGACCTTGAGGGAAGTGATGGAGTGGGGCAGGGCCTGGGGTAGAGCTAGAAGGATCATTCCCCTCCTGCTCCCACCCCACCCCACCCCAGCCCACCATGCTCATTAGAAATTTGATCCATTTGCCTTGCATATTGTCATTTACAGTGGTGCCAAGGAAGCACAAAGAGGGTGTCACATGTTAGCCTATCGGGCGGGTAGCACTTTCCATGCACTTTACAGCAGTGTATAGGACAAGACAGGAGGGAGCAGGTCCCTGTCCATGTTAAGGGCATTTGCTACAGCACTGCAGTCTGCTGATGTATTTGGGTCCAAGACTAGAAACAAGAGGCTTCTGAATAAGTCGTGGGTTGTGGGAGAACCTGAAGGATTTGTCTGAGGCATTGGAGAAGGAGATGAAGATTGATTTGGGGACATAGAAGGGTGTGAAGAGGAGAATGACAGCATATGGAAAGTTTTGCGTTGACACATATTCACTCTTTGCTGATGTAGATAGAAAAAGGCAAAAAAGAAAAAAAATTGAAATCCATTTTATCTGGATATTTTTCTCTGCCGTTTGCAAGCCGGGAAACCCAAGGTTGTTTTACTTTTGTCAACAAATTCTCTTCCTTCTTTTACAAGCACAAAGAATGACTCGGCACTCTGAAAAAGAAAAAAGAAACCAAACCTCACTGCAGATTTTCAGGCCTTGTCTACTTTTATAAGGTTGCTAGTATAGCTATACCAGAAGAGAGATTCTGAAAGTCCTTGTAGTGTAGATATAGCTTATACTGGCAAAAAAGTCCCTTTCCAGTAGAATTTACACTGGTTGCTCGAATACAATAAACTACACCAGCAAAGGTATTTTTTTTAATTGATGCAGGTGCATCTTTGCTATTTCTTTTGCCAGCATAATTATATTGGCCAAAATCACACCCCTAACTAACATAGCCAGGCTGGCAAAAGTTTCCTGTGTAGGCCAGGACCCGGTTTCAATGAACATTTATGATGTTTCCTCACTGCTATGCTTCTGTGTGAAAACCAGTGGGGAACAGAACTGGAAAAGGTGAGAATTTGATGAGTGTTTGAGTGGTGACAACCTAAAGCATTTGCCCAGCTTAGCAGATTCCCTTTGGAGCATCTCATAGTTCTCCAAGAGTGGAAAAGAGATTTGAAGGGTCTCTTTGGGTGTGTCTAGACTACAGAGTTTTGTCGACAAAAGTGGACTTTTGTCGACAAAACTATACCTGCGTCTACACTACCGCTGAATTCTGTCGACATAACATCGACAGAACTCAGCAGTTTTGTCCATGCTGGTAAACCTCATTTTACGAGGCATAACGCCTTCTGTCGACAGAGTTCTGTCGACAGAAGGTGTTATTGCATCTAGGGTTGTGTCTAGACTACAGGGTTTTATTGACAAAGCAGCTTGCTTTGTCAACAGAACTGAATGCAGTCTAGACGCTCTTTGTCGACAGAAGCTTTTCTGTCGACAAAACTTCTGTCGACAAAAGCCTGTAGTCTAGACGTACCCTTTGTCTCCTCCCTGCCCTTTTCTCCCTTTGTTCATAGTAGAGCTACATGTACTGCCACAGATTCATGGTCCTCTTTCATGTACTGATGCTGATGTCATATCTTTGCCCTCATCTCCTACACAACCTCTCCTCCCCTTTGCTCTGCTCATTTTGACTGCTCCCTTTATTTCCTTTGCCTACTCGCAAAGTTGAGTTTCCTTTCATACCACACTTCCCCATGCTCAATTAACAGAAAACAAGCCTTCTTCCTTTCCTCCTTAGATCCCCTCCCAGCCCCTACAAAAAGCTACCTCTGTGATGAAGAATTCCAACTATAATAACCACAAGTTGCTCCCTTTTTGCTAATATTCCCAGGCATAGTGTTTTGCTCTGTATTTAACTCATTCAATAACCTTTTCTGTTGTCTATTTGGCAAACCCTTGCTGTTGTAAAATGCCATGATTCATTTATGGCATTATTTCCCAACTCACCATATAACTTTTGGCAGGTCAGTTAAGGCAATTTTTTTAAACTTGTTACCTTACACCAACATTTCGAGAAGTGTTTGCTAAACAAATGGGCCTCAGAAGTTGGATACTTTGAGACATGCAGTCAATGGAACTGTATGTGCTCTTCACCTAGGAGGTCTCCTTTATGGGTGCCAAACTTTAGTGTTTATACCATGTTCAACATTCTTTTCCTTCTGCCATACACAGAGTCTTCAGCTAGGGCAATATAGGCAGCTTCCCCCAGAGCCATGGGTCTTGTTGCTAACTCTACTTATGGTTACCATACATCTGGGGTTTCCTGGACATCCTCTCTTCTTTGGCTATCTGATCTGCATCTAGGTAGATTTTTGAAATATGAACAAATGTCCTTGATTTTTTCTTGCTTTTCCTTTTTCCAATACCCAGCATGCCCTAATAGTGGTGTGCATGTCTTCTGGTTTGCCCCCCTTACTTCTGCTTTGCTACTGGCATGGTGCTGCCTGCAGAGCTGGGCAGCTGGAAGTAGCAGCTGCTGGCCAGGTGCCCAGCTCTGAAGGCAGTGCCACTGCCAGAAGCAGTGTGGAAACAAGAATGGTACGGTACAGTATTACCACCCTTACTTCTGCACTGCTGCTGGTGGCAGTGCTGCCTTCAGAGCTGGCAGCTGAAGTGCTGTACCCACGTCCGGATTAAGGGGGGCTAGCCGGGCAGCTGCCTGGGGCGCCAACCTATGGGGGGCACCTGATTGAAGTGGTAAGGGGCGCCCAGGGGCGCAGCACCCCTTACTATGTCAATCAGGTGCCGCACGCCCGCTGCCCGGGATGCAAGTATGGCTCGGTCCGGCACTGGCTGTACCCACCACCCTCCAGCTCCCTAGCCTCTGGCAGTGTCCTCTGTTTGGGAACTTGAAATTTGGTAACCCTTACCCCACAGAGGCATGACACAATTCACACCTTTCAGCGCTAGTGTTTCAGGATCTCTGCACACTCCAGCACAGGGAGGGTAGAACTCAGGGTGGGTAGGGGGAATGAGGGCTAGCACCTCGGCAGTGGAAATATGCGTGGGACTGATCTATATTTTTCCACTCCATCTCCTTCCGCTTTCCATTCTGGGAATGAATGTTCCCTGCAAACTGGGCCACATGCACAGAAGAGGGGGTGAGAGTCGAGAATGGGACCCAGAGAGGGATAGAACAGCCACCACAGTGCCCAGGATCAGGCCTGGGCTGACAGCAGCAACCCCAGGAACCCACCTCCCGGCCTAAAGAGGGTTCAGGGCTGGGGCAGAGGCTTGGACAGCTGGAGGAGGCAAGGGGTGCAGGCTACAGCTGGGCAGTACTTATCTGAAGTGGCTTCCGGTTGGCAGCACAATAGGGCTAAGTCAGGCTCCCTGCCTGCCCTGGCTCCACGCTGCTCCCAGAAGCATCCAGAACATCCCTGAGGTCCTTAGGGTGGGGAGATCAAGGGCAGGTTTGTGCAGTGCCCCTGCCTGTAGGCATCACCATCACAGCTCCCACTAGTCACAATTCCCAGCTAATGGGAGCTGTGGAGTCAGCTTTCAGGGTGGGGTCAGAGAGAAGAGACCCTCCACCCTTCCACGGAGGCTGCGAGAACATGCCAGACACTTCCAGGAGCTGTCTGGGGCCAGGGCAGGCAGGGAGCTGGAGCCTACCTTAACCCCACTGTGCCACCGGACTTTTAGAGACCCAAAATCTCCCTGTTTGGTTTCAGTGGCCTCTGGGAGATAGAGCCTGATTCCAAGAGATTCCTGGCAAAACCAGGAGTGTTGGCAGCCCTGTTGACACCACAGAACAAACAGACAGAGGTGCTGGGGGAAGCTGCAGGCCAAGAAACTGGCCACTCTACGGGAGAACAGGAGGTGAAGTCCTCTGCAATGCTGCATCCAGGTGTGAGGGGCACCCTCCTAGAGGCAAGAATGTACCTATAGAGGGAATTAAAGAGCAACTAACACTTTGTAATGCAAATGATCTTTATTTTAGATATACTAATTGCTACATAATCAGTTATCCCAACATATTTCCATTTGATATATAACTTCACTTACCTCTGTACTGCAGCTGTTTCAGGAGTGGGATGCAATAGTTATTTTAATTGTGCACAGCAACACGACACAAAGAGTTTGGGACAGAAAGTGAAGAAGAATTTCATATCCTGTTGAATCTTTAACTAAAAGGATTTGGTTCCTATATAAAGGCTCATGAAAATAGGATTGTTCCTCAGGGATTACTTTCCTGCTCCCTGTTCCCCACCTGAAGTCATAATTTTCTGTTTGTGATATTACAAATGGTTGCTGTGGAAATAATTATGATGTCCACATGTACAGGATTATGACTTCAGATTACCAGCAGGAGTAGATGAACTCCTGAAGAAACAAAGAGAATATTTTCTTTCAAATTTCATTAACAACGAATAAGAGAAAAATCTACAAGATTTTTACACATGCAGCAGAGGATACGTACAGACTTATTTCTGAACGGAATGGGATTTTTTAAGGTATGATCTGTTTTTTTAACAACGGTCATTTCTGAAGAGTCTATTCACTTTTCATCTAAACATGAAGATATTATGAATTTATGGAGCCTACACCAGAGTTCTGAGGCAAAAGCACTTTCAATCTCATCAATCTATCTTTAGTTCTCCTGTGTGAAACATGGCCGGGTGGGTTCAAGGAGGTTCATGAAACATTTTTCACTCTATTGTGACTTTGTGACTGGAGTTTCAAGTTCAGATGAACACACAGCCCCAAACCCACAGAAAAACTCAGCCAAAGCCACAAAGTTTTCCTTGGTTTCAGCTAGAAATAATACAAACCCTACTGTATTTCACATAGTTTCCACCTAAAATTAGGCACCACTCCAGATTGACTTGAAACTCAGCCTTGGACTCTTTCAGTTGTTAGGGCTCGAGTCACCCAACCCTTAGTGCTGGGCCTACCTGAAATTCTGGGCCCTGTCCATTCAAAACTCAGCACTGTCACCCTTGAGATTTTTTCCCAGGCCCATCTGAAATTCAATCCTGAGCTGGCCTGAAATTCAGCCCCAGCCTGCTAAAAACTCAGACTGGCTCACTGTCAGGTTTGTAACCAGGCCCTTAATGGAATGAGAGGTTAATATCTGGGGGTATGTCTACACTAGAAAGTTAGTTCGAACTAACGGACGTTAGTTCGAACTAACTTTCCTATGCGCTACACTAGCGCTTCGCTAGTTCGAATTTGAATCGAACTAGCGGAGCGCTTAGTTCGAACTAGGTAAACCTCATTTTACGAGGACTAACGCCTAGTTCGAACTAGCTAGTTCGAACTAAGGGCTGTGTAGCCCTTTAGTTCGAACTAGTGGGAGGCTAGCCCTCCCCCCAGGTTTCCCTGGTGGCCACTCTGGCCAACACCAGGGAAACTCTATGCCCCCCTCCCGGCCCCGGACCCCTTAAAGGGGCACGGGCTGGCTACGGTGCCCGTGCCAGGTGCAAGCCTGCCAGCACCCAGCTAGCAGACCCTGCACCTGGCACGGCACAGAGCCACCCACCCGATGCCCCCCAGCCCACCCCCTCTTGCCGGGACCAGGCTGGCGGCTCCCGGGAGCTTGCCCTGGACCGCAAGAGGCGGGCACCTTCCTGGGCTAGTGCGGACATCGTGGACCTCGTCCACGATCTCCGCACTAGGCACAGGAAAGTGGCTGTCTAGGGCAGGAGAGCTGCCAGCCTGGCCACCCAGGACCAGGTGTGCATGAAAATCAAGGGGGTCCACTGAGACCCCCGACACTGAGCCCTGAGCTTACAATGGCCGTCCTGGGTCAGACCAAAGGTCCATCTAGCCCAGTAGCCTGTCTGCCAACAGCGGCCAACCCTAGGGACCCTGGAGGGGATGGACCGAAGACAATGACCAAGCCATTTGTCTCGTGCCATCCCTCTCCAGCCTTCCACAAACTTTGGGCAGGGACACCACTCCTACCCTCTGGCTAATAGGACTCCATGGACCCAACCTCCATGACTTGATCTCACTTCCCTTTAAACTCTGTTCTAGTTGTAGCCTTCACAGCATCCTGCAGCAAGGAGTTCCACAGGTTAACTATTTGCTTTGTCAAGAAGAACAACTTTCTCTTACTAGTTTCAAGCCTGCTACCCATTCCTTTCCTTTGGTGTCCTCTAGTCCTTCTTTATGGGAACTCAGGAAGAACTTTTCTGAATGCACCCTCTCCACCCAACCCCTGCTTTTAGAGACCTCTATCCTGTCCCCCCTCCATCTCCTCTTTTCTAAGCTGAACAGTCCCAGTCTCTGTAGCCTTTCTTCATCTGGGACCTGTTCCCAACCCCTGATCATGTTAGTTGCCCTCCCCTCTCCCAGCCTTTCTCTTCCCCTCTCCCACCTCCTTTTCCCAGTGTCCCCCAGTTTTTTTCAATAAAGACAGAGTCAATGTTGGAAGAAACGTTATCTTTATTTTGTACATCAATAAGAAGAGGGGCTAGGGAAGGGTAAGTGGAAGGAGGTGAGGGAGGAATGGGGTACGAGCCCCCGATGGGGAGGACTGGGCTGGCTCTGCGGGCTTCTGGGGGTGGAAGCTCTCCTGCAGCCCCCCAATTACTCCCTCTCCCCAGATGGCAGCCTGCGGCAAGTGCAGCCGGGCTGATGGCCGAGTGGTGTGATGTGCCCAGTGTGGGCACTCCAAGCCAGAACTTCTTTGGAAGCGGGGCACCCCTTAGAACTGTGTGTCCGGGGTGGGGGTCGGGACCCTTTAAGCGCAGCCCTCGGCTAGCCTGAGACAGCATCTCCATGCTCTAAGTCCTCCTTTTATGCCCTGCCGGCACTGCTTCCGGCCATCCTTAAGCCCTGTTCAGAGTCCACTCAATGTGGACTTACTAGTTCGAACTAGCAAAACGCTAGTTCGAACTAGTTTTTAGTTCTAGACGCGTTAGTTCGAACTAGCTTAGTTCGAATTAACTAATTCGAACTAAGTTAGTTCGAACTAGCGCTGTAGTGTAGACGTACCCTGGGTTCTTTATTTTCCCCTGGTTGTCCCCAATTTGCAAGACTGAATCTCGTCCACTTCAATAATTGTTTCCAGATTCTCCAAAGTGCCCCTTAATTTATTTTCTTAAAAGGGACAACCTGGGAGAAACTTTTACTAAAATGGTGGACCTTTTTATTCTCCCTGTGTGATTTTTAAAAAAATGCTTTTATTTTTTTTATTAAGGTCACCAGACATTATCCTGGTGTAGCTGGGACACACCTGTCTAAATGCCACAGCATGTGTTTGCCCTGGGGACCAATGGGGCAGCAGGATAGGAAGGGGAAATATTTTAAGCAGGCACAGTCTAACTATTTTTAGGGTATGCTCAGGTTTTGCTAAAAAGAGGTATGTGTGGTAGTTTTTGCATTATAGAGATGTGTGTCTGATTTTTTTTTTAACTGAAGCTGAAACCAGACTTCCTCTTTGATTTCTTATTTCTATTAAGGTGGACTGTGGTAACGCCTAAGCCCCATGGTGCAAATGACTTAGAGTGAACAGTTCCCCGTGCCTCCATGGAGCCCTGATGGGGCAGGAATGGGCCCACAGAGTTCCTTGCTTCAGCTCTTCAATCAGGATTGGAACCTCATTGTGCTAGCGCAGTAATTCGTGACCCCCAGGGCTGGGAAAATTGTTTGAGCAAAAGAAAAAAAACACCCTGGAACATTTTGTTGCAGTCCCTTTAATTTCAAGCTCCCGCATGTCAGGCACCAAGCCGGGAAAACAAAATGACGGCCGGCCCGGCACTGGAATCCCCCAGGAAGTCAGCTGCGACCCCCAAGGGGCTTGCGACCCATGGGTTGTACTCCACAGTGCTAGAGCACTGACATGTGATCATTTCTCATAAGCAGCAGCATTGTGCTTATCCATGCGATTCAGAAATTGACAACTGTCAACAACAACAAAAAATAAAAGAAACCAGCTTAGTTTTAAAGAAATGCGTAGAGCAATGCACCACAGAAACGTGCAAATGAACAACATAAATACAAAAAGGAAATTAGGGTATGTCTACACTACCCCGCTAGTTCGAACTAGTGGGGTAATGTAGGCATACCGCACTTGCAAATGAAGCCCGGGATTTGAATTTCCCGGGCTTCATTTGCATAAGCGGGGCTCCGCCATTTTTAAATCCCCGCTCGTTCGAACCCTGTGCCACGCGGCTACACGCGGCACGAACTAGGTAGTTCGAACTAGGCTTCCTAGTTCGAACTACCGTTACTCCTCATTCCACGACTAAGGGTAGACATACCCTTAGAGCTTGAGGGTCTGAATTACCATTGTCTGGCATCTTTCATGGCTGATTTGGCCATGTGTTCACCCAATTTGTGCATTGTAAATGGGATAGGACATCCTAAAATCCAGGGAGTTCTCCATAAGAGGCCAGCGTGTATGTTCTCCCTGTGTGCCATCCCAGTGCTGTGCAGATAGCTGGCACAGCAGACATCCAGCAAATGGCCTAATGACCACAAGATCCATTAAGGGACAAAGGCATCAGGCCAGGTTTATTTCAATGCAGCACAGTAATAGCATCTGTCAGACTCTATGAGGATACATGTATGCCTGTGACAATGGACGCCACTGAGTGAATGACGGGATCTTCCATTCCCTGGTTGGCTGGATCAAGATGCTCTTTCAGAGATTCCTCTTTGTACCTTGATACAATCACGCTACATACTGCCCTTCGGGCATAATTACTGCCCTATGATATGGCTAGTTATCACCCATCTCCTTGTACATTTTGGTTTGATTAAAACATCTCCAGGCATCACACTGTTATCCTGACTTTATCTTTTAGGAGAGGTCAGTGTGGTCCTGTTATCCCTGTGAAATACTTTTGCACCATCCTTCATATTTGGATGTTCTGGTACCACTTTTCTGAGGTGTGTTTGCATGAATACTCTCTGTGCCTAGCACTTCTTAGGAACATGTGTTTCTTTGTTTTGGCCAGACTCTGCGAACTTGCAAGCAAGCAGAGCCTGGTGTTTGCTCACAGCCTGACTTTTGCTAACTTTGCTTTATATGAGCAAATTTTCTCTTCATGCTAAGTAAATTGAGATCTTTGAATCAGTTACTATCCGGCATGTTTTTTAATCCTTTAATCAGTCTTAGGGCTTTTCTCTGAACTCTCTCCAGGATTTCAGTATCTCTCTTGAGCGGTGGGAACCAGAACTAAATGCCATATTCCTGCAGCAGTCACACCAGTACCAAGTACAGGGATAAACTAGCTACAAGCATAAAAGGAAACAAAAAGACATTCTATAAATATATTAGAAGCAAGAGGAAGACCAAGGACAGAGTAGGCCCACTGCTCAATGAGGAGGGAGAAACAGTAACAGGAAACTTGGAAATGGCAGAGATGCTTAATGACTTCTTTGTTTCGGTCTTCACCAAGAAGTCTGATGAAGGAATACCTAACATAGTGAATGCTAGTGGGAAGGGAGTAGGTTTAGAGGAGAAAATAAAAAAAGAACAAGTTAACAATCACTTAGAAAAGTTAGATGTCTGCAAGTCACCAGGGCCTGATGAAATGCATCCTAGAATAATCAAGGAGTTGATAGAGGAGGTATCTGAGCCTTTACCTATCATCTTTGGAAAATCGTGGAAAATAGGAGAGATTCCAGAAGACTAAGAAAGGGCAAATATAGTGTCCATATAAAAAGGGAAATAAGAAAAACCCAGGAAACTACAGACCAGTCAATTTAACTTCTGTGCCAGAAAAGATAATGGAGCAAGTAATTACAGAAATCATCTGCAAACACCTGGAAGATAATAAGGTGATAGGGAACAGCTAGCATGGATTTGTAAAGAACAAATCATGTTAAACCAATCTGATAGCTTTCTTTGATAGTATAACGAGTATTGTGGATAAGAGAGAAGCAGTGGATGTGGTATACATAGACTTTAGTAAGGCATTTGATATGATCTCGCATGATATTCTTATCAATCAACTAGGCAAATACAACTTAGAAGGGGCTACTATAAAGGTGGGTGCATAACTGACTGGATAACCGATCTGAGGGTATGTCTACACTACCCCGCTAGTTCGAACTAGCGGGGTAATGTAGGCATACCGCACTTGCAAATGAAGCCCGGGATTTGAATTTCCCGGGCTTCATTTGCATAAGCGGGGAGCCGCCATTTTTAAAACCCCGCTGGTTCGAACCCCGTGCAGCGCGGCTACACGGGGCATGAACTAGGTAGTTCGAACTAGGCTTCCTAGTTTGAACTACCGTTACTCCTCGTGAAATGAGGAGTAACGGTAGTTCGAACTAGGAAGCCTAGTTCGAACTACCTAGTTCGTGCCCCGTGTAGCCACGCTGCACGGGGTTCGAACCAGCGGGGTTTTAAAAATGGCGGCTCCCCGCTTATGCAAATGAAGCCCGGGAAATTCAAATCCCGGGCTTCATTTGCAAGTGCAGTATGCCTACATTACCGTCCTAGTTCGAACTAGGAGGGTAGTGTAGACATACCTTCAGAGAGTATTTATTAATGGTTCACAATCTTGCTGGAATGGTACAACAAGTGGGGTTCCGCAGGGGTCTGTTTTGGGACCAGCTCTGTTCAGTATCTTCATTAACGATTTAGATATTGGCATAGAGAATACGCTTATTAAGTTTGCAAAGGATACCAAGCTGGGAAGGGTTGCAACTGCTTTCAAGGATAGGGTCATAATTCAAAATGATCTGGACAATTTGGAGAAATGGTCTGAGGTAAACAGGATGAAGTTTAATAAAGACAAATGCAAAGTGCTCTACTTAGGAAGGAACAATCAGTTTCACACATACAGAATGGGAAGCAACAGTCTAGGAAGGAATACGGCAGAAAGGGATCTAGGGGTTATAGTGGACCACAAGCTAAATGAGTCAACAGTGTGACGCTGTTGCAAAAAAAGAAAACATGATTCTAGGATACATTAACAGGTGTGTTGTGAGCAAGACATGAGAAGTCATTCTGCCGCTCTACTCTGCGCTGATTAGGCCTCAGTTGGAGTATTGTGTCCAGTTCTGGGCACCACATTTCAAGAAAGATGTGGAGAAATTGGAGAAGGTCCAGAGAAGAGCAACAAGAATGACTAAAGGTCTAGAGAACATGATCTGTGAAAGAAGACTGAAAGAATTGGGCTTGTTTAGTTGGAAAAGAGAAGATTGAGAGGGGACATGATAGTGGCTTTTAGGTATCTAAAAGGGTGTTGCCAGGGCCAGCCTGAGGTATTCTGGTGCCCCGGGCACGGCCGTGTGGCGCCGCCCCCGGGTGCACGGTGCATGCGCAGCCTGGCTACAGCCTCTGGTGCTCAGCCCAGGGCACGCCCCTAGGGCGCACGGCACAAGCGTGGCCCAGTCTGGCCCGGCTGTTGCTGGTGGCATGCATGCCGGGCTTGTAAGGCCCCGCAGTCGTGGGGGAAAGGGCGCTGCTGGCCGGTGCCAAGGGGATGCGGGCAGGCCGGCACTGCGGGAGCTGGGCGTGCAGCACCTGATGGCAGCTGTAAGGGACGCTGTGCACCCCTTACAGCTGCCATCAGGCACCCCCCATTGGTTGGTGCCCTGGGCAGCTGCCCGGCTCGCCTATGCCTCCGTCCGGCCCTGGGTGTTGCAAGGAAGAGGGAGAAAAATTGTTCTCCTTGGCCTCTGAGGAAAAAACAAGAAGGCTCAAACTGCAGCAAGGGAGGTTTAGGTTGGACATTAGGAAAAACTTCCTAACTGTCAGGGTGGTTAAACACTGGAATAAGTTGCCGAGGGAAGTTGTGGAATCTCCATCTCTGGAAATATTTAAGAGCAGGTTAGATAAATGTCTATCAGGGATGGTCTAGACAGTACTGGGTCCTGCCATGAAAGTAGGGGACTGGACTTGATATCCTCTCAAGGTCCCTTCCAGTCCTAATATTCTATGATTCTATGATTAAAGGAGTGATTTGGTCCCAGTCTCCCAAGTATCGACATGGGGACCAAATGTTTAATAATGTGCTTTTCTACCTAGCAGAGAAAGATCTACCATGATCCTGAGGCTGCAAGCTGAAGCAGGACAAATGCATACTGGAAATAAGGATATATTTTTAGGGTAATTCACCATTGGAACAATTTACCAAGGATTGAGGTGGAGTCTCCATCACAGACAATTTTTAAACAAGTTTGGATGTTTTCCTAGTAAGAACATAACAACCGCTACACTGGGTCAGACCAATGGTCCATCTAGCCCCGTGTCCTGTCTGCTGACAGCGGGCAATACTAGGTGCCCCAGAGGGAATGAACAGAGCAGGTAACCATCAAGTAATCCATCCCCCGTCACCAGATCTCCTCTACGAATTATCTGGGGGGGAAGTTCTCTGGCCTGTATTATACAGGGGGTCAGACCAGGTGATCTTCTGGCCTTGGAATCTACAACAAAGGTCAGTAGGTTAGGGCTGCCCCTGGGGGATGCTGGGCACACGACACCCCCAGCCCTCTGCCCCAGGCCCTGTCCTTGAGCCGCCTCTTCCAGCCCTGCTTTGCCCCCACCCATACTCCCACCCTACCCTTTCCCCATGTCCCAGCCTTGCTCCACCTCTTCCCAACCCTGCTCCACCTTCCTCCTACCCCTATTGCATGCCTCTTCTTACACCCCCTCCCCCAAGTGATGTGACCCGTCACCCAGGGTATTACTGGGGGGCTTGGCACTGGCAGCAGGGGTTGGGGCCCCCCCACACTTACCATGGTGGGGGAAGCCAAGGGACCTGGCTCCAGCCCTCTGAGCTTCCCTGACTCCCAGCCGTGTTGCTCAGGGGAACGCCGCAGGCTGGGGCTGGTTTGCTCTGCTTCCCAAGGCTCCCACCACCACTGGTGAGTGTGGGGGCAGGCCCAACCCCTGCGGCTAGCACCAGGCCCCTGGCAATACCCCCAGGCTGCCCAGGGCCGTACGGGGCCTCTCCAGGGGTTACCTGAAACCATCCTACAGACATGATAGCTCTGCTTCTAGTCCCTTCTCCCCCTGGGAAGGCTGAGCTGGAGAGCTACAGGCTTCTCCACAGGCGTAACAGTCGTACAAAGCAGTGCCACAGCCAATCTACAGCCTGAAGGGGAGGACTGATCCCTCTCACTGCTCTACAGCCCAGTTCATTGAGCTGGGTGCTGGGGCCAGTTGATTTGGCCCTTCCCGAATACTAATCATTTCTATTTTTTCCAAATGAGAGAGTGGCAAGTCTTTTGCACTCCCCCCATGCTGGCTTTCCTTTTGCCATAGAATCCTAGCAGAATCATCAGCTAAACCCATTTTCTGCTGCTTCCCACATGTGCCAGAGGGGCCATTTGCACAGGTTTCCTCCTCTGCAATACAGTGAACTAACGCTGCAGATCAATTATGCATGTTGCTGGAAACTGAACATGGCTCATTAACGAATCATGTTGGCATGGAGAAGTCTGGAGATAGCAAATGCAGCTTAGACCCGTCAAACGGAAACAGGAAACAATATCATACACTAGAGGAATTCTCCTGACACCCTGGCTCTTCTCTGATTCCCCTTCCCCCATTTGCTTCCTCACGTCAGAGCAAGCGCTCCAAAATTATTGCTCTACTCTGGTGGGTCTGTGTCCTGTCTTTAGCTCAGACTGAAATACAACCTTCTGGCAGGCTGCAACAGGCCAGTTTTGTGCAGAGCAGACTGAGATTTTCAATTATTCTGCTGAAAGCCCCGGCATGGACAAGCGGAATGGCAAAGTGGCTCCTTCATGAGAGGAGGGGAGGTGTGATGCGCAGAAGGAAATAAGCGGGCTGTGCAGAGATAAACGTGTTTCTCCCAAACGGGGTGGTTTTGGGGTCTCCATTAGGTGGAGGAGTTAAGGTGCAGCTGTATGACATAGGGGCAGTGTAGGGGAGCATGGGTGGGAAGATGTCCATCTTCAGGTTTTGATTATGGTCCAACCCAACAGTTCTCACAGCCTGGGCCTGAGTTCAGCTTAAACCTTGGACAACCAGGCTCAAGTTACAGGTGCCCCACCCAAGCATTAAGCTCTTAGACTTTGCAGGGGCTCATGCTTTGGTCTCCCCACTAGGGATGACAGGACTCAAGCTGGCTCAGGCTTCGGTCTCCCTCCTGGGGCTGTGTAGTAATTTTTGTTGTCAGAAGAGGATCACGGTACAATGCAGTCTGAGAAGCTCTCACCTTTCAGATGAGAACTTCCTAACTCAGAAATTGTTGCAGCCGACATGGGGAAATTCTTTATTAGACCATGTCCTACTGGAGAAAGAGGAACTGACCACAGAACGAAAAATTAATGGGAGCTTAGGCACAAGTGATTATAACTGGATCATATTTCTAATGTGCAAGCAGAATAAAATCCAGACCAGTAATATATATACACTTGGTGCTTTGATAAAGCCAATTTCACAAAACTGAAAGGAATTCTGAGCCAGAACTGGGAGGCACTGAACTGAATTCTGAGCTGGGAGGAAGAATTAAGCACAAAAATGTGAATGATAATTGGGAATCATTTAAGAACCCCTTACCAGATGCTCCAAAAGACACAATCGAGAAAGAAGGCAGTGCTGGTTAAAAACCTGACCTGGTTTAGAAGGGAAGTCAAGGCAGCTATAAAAATTAAATGGAGGAAGGGGAAGGTAATAGTAAGGAATATAAATCAGAAGCTAGGCATCATAGAACATTAACAAGGGAAGCAAAAGGACACCAAAGGTGTGTCTAGGGTTTTTCCGAAAAAAGTAGCCTTTTTTTGAAAACACTTCCCTTGCAAATAGACTGCTGCCGTGTTCTTTTGAAAGTAAATCAGAAGAACACAGCAGTTTTTTGACTGAGAAAAACCTTGTTTTATGAGGAAGAACGCCTTTTTTCAAAAATGCTCTTTCGAAAAAAGGCGCTATGTAATGCAAACTGTGCTTTTTCAAAAGAGCGCATCCAGATTGCCTGGGTGCTCTCTTTCGAAATAGCAGTTCACTTTTTCGAAAGTACTGGTTATAGTCTAGACACTCTTTTTCAAAAGAGGCTTGCAGTCTAGATGTAGCCCAAGAGAATTCTTTAGTCAACAGTGTTAAGGACAATAAGAAGGAGTTTTTAAACTGTATTAGGAACAAAACAATCCCTGGCAATAGTATTGGTTCATTATTGAGTGGAAATGGTAGAATTATCAATAATAATGCAGAAAAGGCCAAAGTGTTTAATAAATATTTCTGTTTTGTACTTGGGGGGGAAACAGGTGATTTTGTCTCTTCATATGATGATTGTAAATGTAGTAATATAAGGGCTTGGACCATAAGCCTACATATCACAGGCCTGGAGCGAGACCTGAAGCCTAGACAGCAATGATAAAAAGCAAAGTGAAGCTGTAAGCAATAAGCAAGCCCCTGCTCATGGAAGTTGACAGGAACAGGGCAGAAACACTCCTGCCTAAGAGGTACTGGGCACTGACTGCAAACACATCCCAGAACGGTCATAACAGAACATCTCATAAAGTAACATCTTGGTACCAACACACTCCCCACAGATAACAGGTACATACTGACAACCCTGGCTTAGGACAGGGTCTAAACTAACAGCATGATAGATAAAACAAAAGACAGGACTATGTAGCACTTTAAAGACTAACAAGATGGTTTATTAGGTGATGAGCTTTCGTGGGCCAGACCCACTTCCTCAGATCAATATGTGGAAGAAAATCTGTACAACCATATATACCAAAGTGATACAATCAAAAAAATGAACACGTGAAATTGACAAATCAATTTAGAACAGAGTGGTGGTGAGGGGGGAAGGTTAGTGTCTGTGAAGTAATGACATAGGGGTGATAATTGGGGAAGATATCTTTGTAATGGGTGAGATAATTAAAGTCTTTGTTTAAACCCATACATAAAGTGTCAAATTTAAGCATGAATGACAATTCTGAAGCTTCTCGTTGAAGTCTGGAGTTAAAGTCTCTTTGTAGCAATATGCATGTTTTAAGGTCATTAAGGGAATGGTCAGTCTGGCTGAAATGGCAAGCAACAGCTTTCTCTCTGTGAGAGAGTCTTATGTCTGTTTTGTGGGCATTGATTCTTTGACGAAGTGTCTGAGACGTTTGTCCAATGTACATAGCAGACAGACGCTTTAGGCACATGATGGCATAAATTATATTTCTGGATGAACAGGAATATGTGTTCTTGATCTTGTAATAGGCATGGTTAGGTCCAATAATGGTGTTAGCAGAGTAAATATGTGGACAAAGCTGGCACCGGAGTTTGTTGCAAGGGAGAGTTCCAGGGTTGGTATTAGTGTGGTATGTCCTGTGGTTGTTGGTAAGACTCATCCTGAGGTTAGGTGGTTGTCTATCGGAGACTATAGGTCTGTCTCCCAGAGCCTCTCAGAGTGTAGTATCCTGTTCCAGTATAGGTTGTAGTTTATTAAAGTCTTTAATAAAGTAGTCTTTAAAGTGCTACATAGTTCTGTCTTTTGTTTCAGCTAGACCAGACTAACACGGCTGCATCTCTATCACTATTCAGCATGATAGATAGTGTTTGAACCCCCATGTATGAGATAATGGGAGGTAACCAAGCAACAGGAAGTGGCAACCTAATACATCAGAAGTAATGTGTAACTTGTTTGTACCTGTGTATAAAAATATACTCCAAAAAGTGGTCTTTGTCCAACTGAGGGGGCAGTGGTGAATCCCATGTCACTGACTATGTTGTGTCCATTGTAGCAAGCTGTGATGGATAGGAGGAGAGCTGGCCAGCACTTGGTGACTAAGGGGTTAAATTCAGGAAGCTAGCAAGGGTGTTGACAGGGGGCCAGAAGAACCAATGGGGAGCTCATTGAACCATTAATGTGGATTTTCAATGAGTCTAGGAGCACCGAGGAAGTTCCATAAGATGGGAAAAATGCTTCAAAATGCTAATGCTAATTGTGTCAATTTTTAAAAAGATAAAATGTGAGAATCTAGGTAATTATAGGCCTGTCAGACTCAGTGATATGAACCGCCCTGAATTCTGGGCTCTGAATTCATTAGAACCTGGAGCCATGCTACCCTGGCTTTTACCAAGTCAGAACCAAGTGGTCATCCAAACCAGAGCAAAAACCAAACTGCCCTCCTGCCTATCTATGTTTTGGGCTATAAACCAGGGGTGGGCAATAATTTTTGATGGGAAGGGAGGCCTTCCAAGAATTTGATAAGTGGTAAAGGGTCGTGCTTTTCCATGATATTAATGGAAGAGGTGCAGGATCTGGGGTGGAGGTTGGGTGCAGAAGAGAGGTTGGGGTGAAGGATTAGGGTGCAGAAGAGGGTGTGAGATCTGGGAGGGACTTTGGCTAAAGGAAGGAGGTTGAGATTGGGGACAGGGGACTGGAGTGCAGGACAGGGTGCAGGTGTTTGATTTGTGATCTAGGGCAGGAAGGGTTAGTGACCTAGGGGTCACTAGAGGATTGGGGTGTAGGGTCTGGGAAGAGGTATGGGTGCAAGATCGGGGTGCAAGGTTGGGGCTACATGGGCAGCCAGGATGGGGGGGCAGAAGGTTTGGGTTACATGGGGTAAGGATTCAAAGGGGGAAGCAGAGGGTTGGGAAGAGAGAGGGGCTGGGGTTCCAAACGCAGGTTCTGACTGGGAGATGCTTACTGGGCAGCTCCTGGCCAGCAGCCCAGCAGGTTCCTCACTCAGGCTCCCTGCCTTCCAAGCCCCCACCGGTTGTTCAGAAAAGCCAGCTACAGGGGCCATGTGTACTTATCTGAACTCTGTGAGCCCAAGGGGAGGGATACCTAGCACACTGCCTGTTCTTGAAATAGGGGGGCTGAGGCATTGCGCTGGGGGCGGGAACACTGCATGAAACCTCTCTCCTGGGGCTTGCAGCATTCACAGACACACATGGCCCTGCAGCCAGAGTGCGAGGGCAGGGCAGGCAGAGCACCTGGCTGCAGCTCCTGCTGGGCTGTGGGCCAGAGAGGCTTGGTGGGCTGCATTCAGCCCACGGGCCATATTTTGCCCACACCAACTATAAAGGAAAATCTGGTCTGAAAATGCAACTGCTGATTCTGATTTGCTGAAAGATGGAGGCTGGAGGCTGGAATGTCAAGTTAAAGCAAGGGATTTTGTTTCCAACCTCTGCCCGCAGACTGCTGACATGGAAACAATACACAGGACAGACACATTTATATCATTAAGCGTGCTGAGTGAAAGCTGCTGGCTGGCTTGCTGTGCTGTGTATCAGGTTGGTATTAGCAAGCCATCTCTGCTTGCCTGCTTTCTGGCTCACTTGACGCCAAATTGAAAAGTTTATTGTACTGCCACTTAAGAGAGTTACTCATGAAAAAAATATCGGCCAATTTGTTTATGCATTTAAATCATGTTGTTTATGTGATTTTGGTAAGCAGGAACTGGCCGACTCTTTGAGGGATTCTTAAGAGAAACAGAAAGCTATTTTGAGCACACTCCCTGACATGGAGCAGAACTCCTGGCACATACAAATGTACATTCACAGAGCACCTGTGGATGCACACACCGGCCCCTGGCTTTCACAGTGCACAGCTATAGCTGGTACCCAAATATAATTGGTGGGAGAACATCCAATGAGTCTGTGTTTAGGGGCAGCTCAGAGAAACACAAATTCACCAGTACGCTCCCGCAGCTTGTGTCACACCAGGGACATAAAGCCACCAATATTATGGCTTTGCTGAGTTATTTGCTATGCCATAAAAGGGTACCTTTCATCCAGAGTGTACAAACAATCCTGTCCAATTTCTATCCACAGCTTATTATTTATTTGTATTGCAGTAGTGCCTAGGAGCCCCAGACAGGGACCACATAGTGCTAGGTGCTGTACAAACACAGAACGAAGAGGTGGTCTTTGCCCCAAGGAGCTTTCAAACTCAGTATAAGACAAGAGACAACAGTAAGGCCAAATCTGCACTAAGGGAGAAATTCGATCTAAGATACGTAACTCCAGCAACGTGAATAGTGTAGAGGACGATGGGAGAAACTTTCCCATCTACTTCCTTTACTCCTCCTGACCTACTGCAGTACCAGAGTCAACAGGGCACGATCAGTGGTCAATTTAGTGGGTCCTTGCTAGACCCACAAATTGAACCCTAGGATACTGATCACCACAGGGTTAACCTCCCAGTAAGTGAGGACAAGCCTTTAGATACAGACAAACAGAAAAGAGAGTACAAGGAAACAGTGAGACAATATGTGTCTGTGTGATCAGTTTAGCAGGAACTAGCTGAACTTCTTAAGTCAGTAACATTGGAATAGGAAGCAACAGGCTTTCTCTTGAGTTTCTCTGCTTCCAGTCTCAGACAATAAGAAGGATTATACAGCATGGAATGCTCAAAAGGAATTAACACCCAAAACAGAAGTTAAGAGCCTACCTCCTTTTGAGCATTCCTCTTACAGGCCCTGTCACTCAGCCCTTATTCAGGTAAAGTTTCCACTGAAATCCTAGGCTTTGTCTACACTATAAAGTTTTGTTTGCAAAAACTGCCTTTGGGCTACAAAACAGTAAGAGCATATACACTGCAATGTGACTTTTCTCCAGAAAAGCACCCACTTTCAGGAACAAAAAAAAATCCACCCTTACGAGAGACATTTTTCTTTTCCCCTCCCTTTATTGTTGACAAAGAGCCAGTGTAGACCATGCTGTTTGTTTTGTCACAGAAGTCACACAACTGACTTCTGCCAGTAACCCACAATGCTTGTCCTGATGGCTCTGCTCAGTGTTTTGATCTCTGCTGCCCTTTGGAGTTGCTCCCCCGCACTTTGCTGCCTTTATCAGAAAGAGGCAGCAAGTGGAGGGGAAAAAAGGCGGTACATCAAAGCGGCAGTGCTGCGTTCAGCCTAAGGACAGACCCCAGGCTCTACATGGTGCTGCTGCTTTGAAATGCCTCCTCAGGACCCCGGCATCAGGCTCCTGAGGTGGCATTTCAAAACGGCAGCACTGCACGGAGCCCGGGAACTCCCCAGCTGATCCCCGGCTCCATGCGGCACTGCCACTTTGAAATGTCAGGAGGAGCCTGATGCCAGGCTCTACAGCATTTCAAAGCGGCAGCACCGCACGGAGCCCAGGCTCCACATGGTGCTTTCCCCTTCAAAGTGTAGCAACAGCCTTAGGGCTGTTTCTACACTTGAAAGGCGGAGACGCCCTATCGACTAGTTGAACAGTTGGTGCAAAATGCATCGATTATTTGATTAGTCAATTACTCGCAATTTAACATCCCTTGGGTGAACTCCTCTGGCAATTTTTGTTTTGGAGACTTCTGGGTGTCAACATAAGTTTTGTTGATGAAACTTTGTAGTTTAGATGTACTTTTAGGGGTAAACCCTGTATATGATGGAAATCACTTCAAGCTGGGGGTATGGCAGCACCCCAGCACCTATGCTGGCCCATGTCCACTGACTCTGGCTTGTGGGGCTCAGGCTATGTTTAATTGCTACATTGATTGGGCTCTGGGAGGTTCAGGCTGCCAATTAACTAAATGGAGAGTGTGTGAATCAGGAGCCCTGCAAACCCATAGACCATGTGTAACTGGGTGCAGCATTTTCTGTGTAAGCTCCTAGCAGGAATACAGCTGATCTCCCATTGCTTATCTTCAACAGTATTGCTGACTGTCCTAGTCCCCAGTCCTGTGAGCTGCTCAGAGCCCACAATTCCCATTGATTTCACCATGCTTGAGAATCACGTCCTTATTTGGAGAATCTACTAAACAGAGGGTGCCAAACCCCAGGCCTAGGATGTTGTCAGTCACCTAGGGGTACATCTACACAGAGGAGTTATTTTGAAATAACTCCTCTGTTATTCCAAAATAATATTATAGGCTGTCTACACAAAAAGCCCGTTATTTCAAAATAAATTCAAAATAACGGGCCTCTCACTCTGACTTCCTGAAAACCTCATTGTACGAGGATTAACGAAGTCAGTGGAATCGCGATTTATTTTGAAATAAGTGCTGTGTAGATAGCGCCAAATTTCGAAACAAGCTGTTTTGAAACAAGCTATGCAATTTGCATAGCTCAAATTGCGTAGCTTATTTTGAGGTAGCTGTGTAGACGTACCCCTAGAGATTGGGCACATGGACAATATGAAAAGAATGAGAACACCCGCAAAATGCTTGCACTGATGAGGGACCAGAAAAAGGGGAACCACTTCCTGAGATGATACCTTCGAAAAAAAGGAGGAAGAATCAGACCTATAGTCTCAACTCAGGCCTGTCACTGTTCTGTTCCTCATTAGTGGAGGAGAACGAGTTCAAGCAAGGAGGACCCAGAAAGCAGGGCTGGTTAGAGCACAGGAGCTGGACTTAGGTCTGTGTTCTGTTCCCAGCTCTTCCACCGTCTACTCGCTGAGTAAGGCACTTAGTTCCTCCATTCCCTTCATAGAACGGCCATAATAATACTTCCTTGTCTCACACATGGGGCTCTGAAGATAAACTTAAATTGGTGTGATGTTTAGATTCCACAATAGGGGACAGATTATAGAAGAACCTACACCAACCGATCCACCTTAATCCTGGGGGAGACAACAAATATTTCACCGACTATCTTTTATACATAAACGTGTAGGGTTAATACTTAAGCTGAGCCTGCATTTTCCCAGCCAGCTGATCCATGTTGGGAGGGATATAATGTACAGGCATTTCCCACAGCAGAAGGATTACTAGTCAGTGACATATTTCTCTGCCCGGTGTCAAATTCTCAGGAATGTACGTCTTAGTAAAAAGAGTGGCATCCATCAAGGAGGATAGAGATGGAAGGAGTTGGCCAGGTGTCTGGCAGAATGAAAGACGTTGCTCTATAGATGGGAAGGCGATAGTCACTGCCTCTCGTTACAAATGGAATCCTTTCACAGTGCTGCTTTGGGGACACAGACTCCTGTGAGGTTTGAATGATGTTCTGGAGCTTCTCCCATGCACACAAAAGTCTGAGGTATTTTCCAGCTGGCTGTTGTAATCCTTTTATTTCTTTAAAGTTTTGTTGCCTGGTCTTTCTCCCATTGAAGCCAAGGGCAAAATTCCCATTGTACTCAATAGGGCTGGATTAAGCTGTTGATCCCTGCCTCCCTGTCACTAAAGACTTGACTTGCTTGTGCTAAGTGATGTTAGGATGATTAACACTCTGGAAGAGAAGGTTACTCACACTGTGCATTAACTGAGGTTCTTTGAGGTGTGCATCTCTGTAGATGCTCCGCTTCAGGTCTTCATGCCGGTACCATCAAGTGCAAATTTTCCATAGCAGTGTCTGGTTAGGATGTGCATGTGCACTAGCAGTCTTGTGGTGCTGCTGGTGCCTCATCTAGTACACGCATGGCCCAACCCCTTCAGATTCTTCTCTACTGTGGAGTGTTCAGCCCGTACTCCAAAGCAGTGGTGGAGCACCTACGGTGGCACACATCTCAAAGCACCTCATTTACTGCACAAGGTAAGTAACCCTCTTGTATTCTTCGAGTGACGTCCCTGTGGGTGTTCCACTGCAGGTGAATGTGGAACAGTGCTGCCATGAGGATGATAGGGACTTCACAGTTGAGTTGGTTGCTGAGGCTAAAACAGCAATGCCTAGTCTTGAGTCTAAGCTTGAACCAGGCGTGATTGCATCCTTACTTGTGAATTTGTGCTCTGAGGCCCAGGTGGCCAACCTGCAGCTGTCTAGGATGGGCGCATTGTGTAGGCATGTTATGGAGGTAGATAAGACCCTTGTCCAGTGGGTTTTGATGCCTGGAGGGGGTTCTGTGTTGTGTACTGAATGGCGCGTGTGGATATAGATGGACATCCACTTTAATAATCTTGGAATAGAGATGGCAGAACACTTCGATCATTCTGTTGTTGACACAAATAGTCAAGATGATTTTCAGAAGGGCTTTGTTCCAGCCAGGTAAAATGCGTAGGCATGGTGCACAGCCAATGTGTTCAGGGCTGCTTCTTGAGCAATCGTATGTGGTTTTGAAGTAAATGTAGGTCAGTGAATTGGTTGGTCGAAGTGGAATGAAGATGATATTTGGGGCATAAATTTAAGATGTGTTTTAAATGTTACTTTATCCTTGCGGATTATGATGTAGGAGGGGCGAGCATGAGAGCACCTATTTTGCTGACTCTTTCTCTCATCCTGCTCATGCCCAGAACATTGTCACTTCTCGTTTACTGATGTTACAAGCAGATCTACGTGTGTGGGGATTCCCCCACGTGAATATGTGTTGTGTTGCTGCGTTGTTCATTTCCCACTCGTGCTCTCGGAAAAAATGTCATCTTAACGTGCCTGCCATCACGCTCAGTCAGGGAGGCCAACAGCTTCTGCAGGCCCCTGAGCAAGGTGTGAGGGGATCCTGGCCCCATTCCCTGGAAGAGGTGGGGCTTCACACAGAAGAGGTCAGGCTGGAGCATGGAACACACGCTCCCAGCCCTCGGAGTCACACAGAGCTCATGGTGTGGTGCTTTGGCAGCAATTTAAAGGGACCCCGGACTCCTGGCTGCTATTGCTCTTACAAGCCCTTTTGAATTGCCAGTCTCTGGAGCAACTGCCCCTTTGCACCTCTTCCCCGCCTCCCCACCCGCCGCCCCGGTCAACGGGCCTGTGCTCAATTGACCTGGGAGGTATGCTGCTGCAATGGCAATTGTGACACTGTATGGAATATGGGAGACTGTTGATATTATACTGTTGATATTAGTATTATAAAAGTGCAATGAATCTTACCAGCTATACTGGGTAAGATAGCATTGGCAAAGTTACTCTTTACTAAAGATGGCCATCTTGTATATATGTTTGTACCACCTTTGACAGCCCATCAAGGGACAACTGCAGTACAAAGAACTCATGGAAAGATTCAGGGGCTAAGCCTTACAACTCAGCAAGGGACATGCCAATGGACAGAACTTGAAGGGTTCCAGGCCATGTGCTGGCCAGGCAGCTTGTGTTTGAAACAGAAGAAATACAAGTTTGTTGGCAAAAGACTATAAAAGGCAGATGCATCTTCTCCATTTTGTCTTCAGTTCTGCTTCTTGTCTTCCTTCCTGCTTCTTACCTCTGGAGTAACTTTTCTACAAGCTGAAGCTCTGAACAAAGTTCTGAGTGACCCATCGAAACTGTGGGTGTGTTCCAGAAGGGCTTCTGAGCCAAAAACCTCACCAAGACTGCTAAGAACCAGATACATGGACTTTAAATCTCTGTATGTATGTGCAGACCCTTGCCAATCTGCGGATATCCATTTTATATCTGTGGGTATCTGCGGTTCATTTTTGCAGATATGGATGTGGATACAAATGTTGTATCTAGAACTTTGCAAATTTGTGGATATTCACTTTGTATCCATGAGTATCTGCGGATGTGTATGCAGCTATGGATAACCGCAGATCGTTTTTGCAGATGCAGATACCAATGTTGTATCTGCACAGGACTCTGTGTATGTGACTGCTTTACATTTAAGAGCTCTCTTGTTCTTTCTTTTTTCCTTTACAATAATTCTTTCATGAAGGACACTAAAGGATTGGTTGGCAGTGTGGTATTTTTGCTATGATCCAACCTAATATTGACTTGGAGACATGGCTGACCCTTTAGGATCAGAAGAACATTTTGTATAGTGAGTAGAGTTTTAAAATAACTTCTCACTATGCTGGACCTATGTGCTGGCTAGGAGCCAGGAAACTGGAATGCAATGAGGGCTCTGTGAGATTCCCCTTTTTTCCTTCTGATTCTTGATAACCAGAGTGGGGATCATTCAGAAGCACAATTTGTTACTGTTAGGGAGTTTAACTTCAGTGTTGCCCATCCATCTTACGAAGCCTGCATTTCCAGTAAGGGCTGACCCAGACACCAAGTCTCCCAGTGATACTGTGTTTTATGCACCAGTTCCATAGTTTTAAGGCTGCTGTGCCTAAGGTGTGGGAATGTGCTCCACCCTCTCGATTTAGATAGCAGATACAAGCACCATGCTCCATCATGTCCCTTACCATTTTGCCTTCTATAACAGGGAAGAAATGTAGGCACATGTTACAGACCATGCATAATTTGAGCAGGTTGATGTGTAAATAGGTTTCCATGGGGGACCACTTGCCTTGGACTGTATGTTGGTTTAGACAGGCTCCCCATCCAATCAGTGCGGCATCTGTTGTGATTTTTATGGATGGCGGATCCTGTTGAAACGGGGGTGCCTGAGCAAATGTTTATTGGATTTGTCCACCATCATAGCGACTGTAGAACCTCTGGGGTTGGCGTGAGTCTTTTGTTTAGGCTGAGCGCTCACAGAATATATACCGAGCTCAACCATCCTTGACGGCAGCACATGTGTAGTCTGGCACGTTTTATAACAAAAGTGGTGGATGCCAGATGTCCCAAGAGTTGCAGGCAGGTGCATACAGACACCCATGGGCTGTCTGAGACCACCAATATGCGGAAGGTCATTGCTGTGAATCAGTGCAGCGGCAGGGATGCTTTGGCCTCCAACTGAGTCCAGGTGCACTCCCATAAGGCCAATTGTTGTAATGGAGTGAGGGTAGATTTCTTCTCCGTGATTTGTAGCCCTGGCGAGTGAGAGAGAGAAATTGTTTGTTGAGTAATGCATACTGTTTCTGGCAGGGCAGGGCTTTTTAGCAGGCAATTATCTAAGTATGGGAATATCAATATTCCCTGTCTGCGCAAATGAGCAGCTACCACTGCTAGGGTTTTGGTAAAGACTCATGGTGCCCATAGACGGTGAGTTCTATGGGTCTATGGTGTCCGGACACTACCAAAATGTGGGGGTGCGTCTCTCCCCATCCCCACCTGCTGCCCCCATGTGCTGCCCTCTGATGTGTCCCCCATCCCAGACTGCTGCCCCCAGATGATTTAAAGTGGCCTGGGGACCCCCACCACCACCACAGTGACTTCCGGCCCACACACTCTGCATGGCTGCCAGCTCCTCCCTGTGACTCCCAGGGAAGGGGTTGTCTCTGCACACTGCCCCTTCCCCAAGTGCCCCTGCAGCCCTGGGAAACTGTGGGGGCAGTGCCTATAGGCTGCAATGTGCAGAGACCCTCCCCCAGTGCCTCCACCTAGATGCCTTAGGTAAGCATTGCACCCCTCATTCTTCCCCCCACGCCCCCTTGTGCACCCCACTCCCTCTCAGAGCCTGCATCCTCACCCCATCCCTCCTGTCCCCAAACTCTCCCTGCACTCTGCCTCCCCTCACTTCTCCAGCCCCCATCTCCTCCCAGAGCCTGTACCCCCATCCCCTATCCCAGCCTAGAGCCTGCATCCTGCACCCAAACTCCGACCCAGAGCATATACCTCAGATTCCTTTCCAACCCCAAATTCCCTCCTGGAGCCGGAACCCTTCACTCCTCCTGCAGCCAGACTCCCTTCTAGAGCCTGCCCCCCAATCCTCTGCCCCAGCCCAGAGCTTGCCTCCAGCACTCAAACTCCGTCTCAGAGCCTGCATCCCTCCCCCACCCAAATTCTTTCCCAAGTGTAGGCAGGTGTGGGGGAGGGAGTTTGGGTGTGTGGGGAAGGAGTGAAGGCGCTGTACATTCTGGGCACCCCCAACATTTCTGCAAACCTACCTCCCCTGATGGTCCAAATGGCAGCATTCTGTACTGGAAGTGATCTTGTCTCCCTGTGAATCACAGGAATTATCTGTGAGCAAGATGCCCAGTAATGTGAAAATATGCATTTGATAGGTCAAGAGCTGAGAACAAGTCCCACCAGGCAAAGATGGTATATTCATCTCTTGGCTTCAGTTCACATGTAAATTAAGCATTGGAAGCCAAGACACTGGAAACTGGGTTTGCATATGAAGTCAGCAATGCCAGGGAATAAATCACAGGGAACCATCCTGACTCTGGGGACCAACAATGGATTTGGGGGGAATAAATGGAGGAGGCAAAAGGATATTTCTTATCCTTCACCTGAAGAAATAAGTGGGCAATGTGATGCCATTCATGAAAAAGGGGTGTAACTTTCCTGTTTCCATTATGCTTACTATTGCTTACATCTTAGCCTTTGACTCTTTTCCCTCTAAATATATCTCAGGGCTGTGACTGTTGCGTAGGAGCTCAACCTCAGCTGACTCAAAGAAGTTGGGATATACTCTGTCCCCTGGGGGATGACAAACCTGGCATTCCTATGAGAAGCCAGTGACAGGAGCTGGATATCAGAGGGAAACCTGGGAGGTGGGGGACACACACTGTTAACCGCAAAGCAAAGGAAGGGCTCGCTCTGCCCAGCAGAAAGTAGTTGGGTGCTTAGCAAAATGGTTCTGTCAGAAAGCTGATACCCAGATAAGCACCAGCAAGTCTCTCTTCCACAGAAGGGGCAGAAGCAGGGTGACTCACAGTCCTGGGCATGCCAAGAAAGCCTAGACTAGGGCATTGCTCTGTTTTTAAATGCACCAAGCAATGAGTCTTCCAGTATTTCCTTTGGAAGATTATGCCATCGGTGAGCGTATGTCACTGCGGTTTGCAATAACTCCCAAGAAAGCCAATGACATTACTGTGCCATTCAAAGCTCTGGCTGATCATAAATGAAAATATGACAGGACCTCCTACCAGTTTGTGGGGATCCCCTCCAGACACCTCATCAAATTCTATACACCGCTGCTTATTGCTGGGGAAGGATGTGATAGGAGCCCCATTGCTACATGCATATTAAACTAGACTAGAGAAACCACTGGACAAAATACTCTAGGGAACAATAACAAGTAAAAGAGGGGATTATGGATCTCTCCTAACCCCGATTCAGTCAATGGAAAGACTCCCAGTGATTTGAACAGGAGCAGGAGCAGGCTCAAAGGGATCTATTGTTAAGCACTATTATACATGAGTTAGCAACAACAACATACGTGTCAATGTATAAGTGAGTGTATAACCCCTGCCCAAATAATGTATAACCTACAGGCTATTGATATACAAGATGAGACACAGAGGGAGGCCCAGAGGGGGTATAATTTTAGGATTATGGTAACCTCTTCTTTGTCCTCCCCTGTGTGTCATTGGGACAGGCAGAGCATTGATATGTCCTCGTGTTTCTGGGCCATGCCGCAGAAGAGCGGCCATTAGAAGGGATGGGAATGAGGTGGGAGGGCCCAACACACTTGGAACGAGAGATGATCATAGGCATGGAAGAAGGGAAGGGCCCATCAGGCTCTATGTGTGCAGTCTTAAGGGACAGGGAGATTGGTGGGTTGTCTGTGGCGAGGGTGGAGAGGACTTGGGGAGGGAAAACAACCAGCTCAGTTTTGGCTATGTCGAGCTTGAGTTGGCAGCTGGCCATCCAGGAGGATGTGTCAGAGAGGCAGCCAGGAATGTCGGACTGGATCTGGGTGTGGAGAATTAGATGAGGGAGTAGGGATAGCAGGTAAATTCATGTGAATGGATGAGGTCATCTAGGGATAGGGTATGTTGGAGGAATGGGTGGAGGAACTGCTTGGAGCAAAAAACCTAAAATAACAAAGGTATTTACCTCTTGATATTTTGCTTATATGTTTATCTGTTTAATAGTTGCCTGCCTGCTTTTTGTGGCAGGGATGTTCTTACTTTATATGTCTACGGAGGGCCGAGCCCATAGGACACAGTAGGGCACTATCATAGTGATGATGATAAAGGTGGAGAGAGAGATGATGGTAAACTCTTTGGGACAGAGAATGTCTTCTGTTCTGTTTGTACAGCACCCAGCACAGCGACATCTTGATTTGGGCCTCTGTGGATATTTTAATTTTAGTGCCAAGCAATTAGTGGGTTCGGCCACTTTTAGAGAGTGAGGTCAGGTCCTCAGCTGGTATAAAACAGTGTAGATCCATTGATTTAAATGGAGTTATGGCGGTTTCCACCTGATGAGGATAGGAGCTCATGGGGGGTATGTCTACACTACCACCCTAGTTCGAACGAGGGTGGTTAATGTAGTCATACGAACTTGCAAATGAAGCCTGGGATTTGAATTTCCCGGGCTTCATTTGCATGTTGCCGGGCGCCACCATTTTTAAATGTCCGCTAGTGCGGACTCCGTGCCCGCGGCTACACGCGGCACGAACTAGATAGTTCGCACTAGGCTTCCTATTCCGAATTATCTGTACGCATTGTGGAATGAGGTGTACAGATAGTTTGGAATAGGAAGCCTATTCCGAACTATCTAGTTCGTGCCGCGTGTAGCCGCGGGCACGGAGTCCGCACTAGCGGACATTTAAAAATGGCGGCACCCAGCAACATGCAAATGAAGCCTGGGAAATTCAAATCCCGGGCTTCATTTGCAAGTTCGTATGACTACATTAACCACCCTAGTTTGAACTAGGGTGGTAGCATAGACATACCCGGGGTGATTAATCATAGTTGCTGCAGCCCTGAGTATGTTGTGCGTGTGAATCCCGTGACCCAGTATGTTTGAACGGCATGCATTTGAACTAAAATAAGCTATGGAAAAACTCTATTTCTGTCCTGAGTTAAAAGAACGACAGGTGATTTAGGGCCTGATCTGTCTCCCAATGATGTCTAAGGTAAAACTTACATTTTCTGCAATGGGAGCTGAATTGAGCCCTGAAGTCTGCAACAGGCACGTATCTCCCAATCACAAACTCTTTCAGAAAAGCTCCCCTTTCCCTTGTTTTTCCCTTCCCATGCACTCATGAGAAAAGCAGCCCCTATCCAAGTGCGTTTGAAACTGACTCCCCTTTCATGCACTCACTAAACTATGTAACATGTATACAATCCAGCCGGCGCTGTCTCACAACTCCAGGCAATTCTGAAAGAAAGGGAGATAGCATCGGTATCACAAGCCCAGTCTCACATCATCTGCTTTCATGCTCCAACTACTTTAGTGTTTATAGCTCAAGTATCCCGACCACTGCAGTTCAGCTTGCAACTGGATTTCAAGTCTGTAGGCTGCAAGAAGAGATATAATGGGCCATTCAGTTAGAATAAGGAGAAATAAAAATAACTCTTACATTCAAAAGCACGAGCCTTAGCTAGCCTCAGGAAGCAGCTCCGGGAAGAGAGTACTGTCCTAATGCCCTGCCTGAAGTGCTTCCGGGGGGCTTTCAATGCGATTCAGCATCCAATCAGTGTGGACGCTCTATTTCAAAATAGCTCAGTGCTATTTCGATGGACATTTGTAGTGTAGACACACTATTTCGAAATAGGCATGCAGTGTAGACGTGCCCTAAGGTGGCTTTATAATTGAGGGAAAAGTCTTTGTATTGACTAGCTAATAGTAAATAAAAAGCCCTGCCAGTACAGGATACAGCATCTTTAACCCAAGGATTTCCAGACAGAATAAATACACATTAACCCACTTTGCCCCGAGAGATTATTATTATCTAGGTGGAAAGGTTTATATCTATTTTGCCATTGGGTAGGTAGAGACACAAAGGGCTGCACCAGCACCATGCAATCCCTCCTGGATAAAGGAATAGTAGTCCAGCTCCAGGAGCAGAGCAAGGTCTGTACTGTGACTGAGATTTGGTCCCTCTTTCCCCCTTCTCCAATGTGGAAGAACATTCATGGGTGCAGCTTTCTTACCCTCTTTGCCAATTCACTTGCACTGGTTAGTGCATTTGGAAGGAGCAAAGCTAATGCACCATCCAGTACCAACCCAGCTCGGATTGGGGTGAATGGCAACTTGGGTACTCTCCCTCCTCCATTGCTGCTCGCAATACAGGTCACACGAGCATGAAATGGGGCTCCTTATACCCTGTTACCCCATGCACAAGTGAACATTTAAGGTCATGATGTGTAATAAAGTGAAGTGACTAGTCCAAGTTCATGAGTCAGATTTAGAGCCAGAAATAGAACCTAGAGCAGTGGTCCCCAACACGGTGCCCGTGGGCGCCATGGCGCCCGCCAGGGTATTTATGTGCGCCCGCCGAGTGACCAGGGCCAGCCCAAGCCATTCTTGCGCCCCGGGCTCCGGGTGTGTGGCGCATGCGCGGCCCCTGCCCCAGGCGCACAGTGCTGGACGCGCGGTGCGTGCACGGCCCTGCCCCGTATGCGCAGCAGCCCCAAAAGGTTGGGGACCACTGACCTAGAGTCTCTGCTCTCCATTCTGAGCTGTATCTCTTAGACTGATAACCTTCTACATCTCCAGGGGAGGAAGGAAGTAAACTACTACATAATGTCCTTATGCTGGGCTGTGCTCTCTCCTTCTGATCCAAACCACACTGAGGGCAAGAGAAAAAACTCCATTCACACTGTAACCTTGGGGGGAGGGAGGGCAGATTTACCATCCTTAAAATTATCAACATGATTCCATAAACCAAAATGTTCTTCTGCTAGGTAAGATGATTAAAAATACATTTTGCATCAGGATGTCTCATTTCTGCAGCTCTCCTAATTTCACAGCAGGCAAAATTACGGATGTGAGGGCAAGTTGCTAGATGTCTTTCCAGGTAACATTTCTTATGTTTTTTGTCAGGACTTTGATCAAGTGCCAGACAGATAACATGCTGTACCCCAAAATGGCTCAGAACACAATTTATCTTGCATGACAGTTGGGATTGAGGTGTGGTTTGTTTGCAGAACCATTTGCAAAGAGTTTAAATGGCTGGAACGTTAAAACTTGTTTTTAGGGAGTTCTTTTATTTTTAATGAAACCCAGCTTTGTCATTTACGTAATGACTGGAGCCAACAGAAATGTGTAGGTGTTTTGGGATTCTCTGCAGGGTACAGCCTGGGGCCTATAAACTGCTATTAATATTTTTTTAAAACCAGAAATAAAATAAGCACAGATTTATGAACAACTGACTCTGGACTCAGATTCTTCGTTTAGTTTAGATCACTTTCTGGAAAAATGCATCTTAAAGCTCGAACCTGCAAGAGATTCATATTCCCTCTGGATCAGGCACAGCATGAGATACACAACACTCCCTGAACAATGGGGTACAAAAGCTCTTCAGGTCAAGGGCTTTTTATTTCTGAGGACATGCTCATTGTTAGACAAATTATTTTAAAAAGCTGGTGAAGTTACACGTGGATGGATTTGACTCCAGGTTTCCTGGTAAAATACTAATCCACCACAAATGTATAAAGACTAAGAAAAAGATTCAGCTGGTATGTGAATATACATATGTGTAATAACAATGCAACAAAGAAATGCCACAACAGACCGTATTCCCTAAAACCGTGTGCTTGCATCACCACATAGTAGTGATTCAAATGTCACTTAGCTGATTAGCAAAGCACCCACAGCTAAGTTTCATGTTTCTACTAGCAGTGCATATTTGCACCTGCCTCCGTGCACATAAAAATTTATTCTGCACATGGATGGAAAAAATTTGCATGTGAATGAAAAAGATTAGAGGGAACATTGATGACAGGATATCATTGAGTTGTTCAAAGTGGAGTTTCCTTAATCAGTACTGACAGGCCACACCACTAAGAAAAGTAAGGCTAGTTTATGGGAATAGGACCGCTAGGAAAGAAATGGAAAATAACAAGGACTGAATGTAACAGATCTGGTACTCAATGTGTTGTAAAAGTGGTAGTTAAAGTATACTAGGTATGACTGGAAGATCTGTACCTTGCCAAGGAATTTTGTCATTTAATCATACTGCAGATAAATGGCTTTTAAGCGATTTGGTTTTGAATGTCTAGAATTGAGAATTAATCTGAACAGAACCAAATTTTATAGGAGACACCAGGACCAGGTTTGTTTTTCAATAGCTTTTCCAGGAATCTCAGCTGCAGATTTCACAAGACAAACTGAAGACAGACTAGCTTGGGAATTCTGAAAATAGCTCTACAGACCCTTAAGTCAGGCACTGCTAAGAAAGTGCAGATGGAATTACCTAAAATAGGTACAAGGCTTCAATAATAAACTCTTTAAAAAAAAAGAGTTCCCAAATAAAGCTAGGCAAAATGTGTTGACCAAATCTTGGTTTTGCAAGAAATGTTTTATCTGGACAGCTTTGAAGTGAAGTTTATTGACATTTGAATTCAAAATTTGGAATTTTCAGTTAAGTTTGCAGAGCATTTTACCAAGTCATTGCCATCTGTACGTTAACTCGTTTTCTGTGACAGTGTGCACATTTAATTGTGTACGCATCGGCCACAATCAGAGTTTTGCTTTTGCTTTTATGACAGCGGGTGGTTGGCTCGTTTGAGTCAGTGCCTTATTGCTTTCAGGATTTAGTGATATTTGCATGTTGATTTTTGTTTAACGCCTTTGTGCTTGTGTGACGGGGGAGAAAGGACATAAACTACTACATTCACAAAGACAGAGTGGGGGCAGTCACACAAGTTTGAGAATCACTATGGAGCACTAATCCAACATCTAATTGATTAATGCAGACTGGAAGCACTGCTATTATGGAGTGCTGCAGCAGCAGTTTTGCTGCGGTTCAGCAATGCATTCCACCTGTAAGCTCTGCATAACACACCTTGGCCTAAGGTTTGTTTAGCAATTCAGACTACAGGTTGAACCTGATCAGGTCTGATGTCCATTTATCATGGGTATGGCCAAGTTTCCTGCAGTCCCCTAAAGTTCGTTTACAGCCACTAGACCTGGTGTCAGTGTTCTGTGTTGTTAAATGGTGCTCTAATTTACCCCTAAATGTCTTTTAAGAGCCCAGTAAGCAGTGGAAGTGTTGGTGATGCTGCTAGAAAATATTGACTTCCTGTGGTTCAGAAAATTCTCTGGTTTGGCACTGGTCAAGTCCTGAGAGATTCAGCCTGTAATCAAAGGTAGTGCAAGGGAATGGGAATTAGCCCTACTAAACCTGTAATCTCCCAAGAAGAGATGCTGCACCTTCCTCCTTTAGGGGTCTACAGGTAAAATTTTTGTATGTGCCTAAGAGACTTAGGTCTGTAACCTGGGTTCCTAATTCACTAGGGCAATTCTGATCATTTTGCACCTGTTTCCTTCCCAAAAAGAGTGAACTGGCTATTATTTAATACCCAGAGGTCTCAATCAATGAAGCTCCATTGTGATAACTCATACAAAGCCATTCTTTCCACCCTGCAGAGCTCATGGCCTGATGAAGCAGATACCACAGGAACCTCACTTGAAACTTTGCTCTCAGCTGGCACCTATCAGGAATAAGGGCTCACAGAGTGCAGCTAAACCTGGGGCTTGCAGCTGATTGCAGCAGAATCACCTGATTGGCCAGGCCATACAATGGGCTGAAGAAATCAACATGCACGCTCTTAAGCCCAGCAGCAGCATTAAGCTAAAAGTTGCTCAAAACATTCACACACAGCTACATTAGCTCCTGGGCCTGCTTGTGCCTAGCCCTGGGCCTGTCATGCCTCACTTCAGGTGACCTGGTTCTGACCTCAGCTCCCATCCTAGCCTCTGGCCCAGGAGTGGGCAAATACCAGCCTGATGGCTGGATCAGGTTCCCCAGGGTTAGCCCCTGGTGGGCCGCTGCTGCTATATTTATCTGCACCTCCGATTGGCTGTGAATTTTCCCTCACAGCCAATGGGAGCTGTGGGAAGTGGTGTCCCAGTCCACGCTGCTTCCCACAGCTCCCATTGGCCAAGAATGGTGATCGGTGGCCAATGGGAGCTGCACACATCCATACCTGTGGAGGCGCAGGTAAATATAGCAGTAGTGTCTCACCAGGGGCTAATGAACCCTAATGAACTGCCACCATTTTATTGCCCATCCCTGTTCTGGCCTCTGACTCTGGTTCTGACCTTGGGCTCTTGCTCCAGCCACTAGGCCTTGTCTCTGACAGCACCAAAGATGACTATTTATATGCATCAATGTGGACTGGTCCTTGGGAAACAAACATCCCAATAGAAATTCATTCCGATGCAATTTTTCAGTGCACTTCCTTTGCAACTGCTGGTGCCAAATGTGTTTTGTACAATGCTGTCTCCTTCTCCAGCCCAATTCTCCTGAGAATGGCAACCTCCGTGAGAGGAGAAGGAAGCAAATGGTGAACTGGAGCCAATGGGAGCCGAAAGGCTCCTTGGCCATGGAGCCGGTAAATAAACACACCGGAGCAGCCAGTTGGCAGGTTTCTCAGAGCAGTTTCACAGACCTCGTTGAGAAACACTGCTTTAGAGTGTCACTACTATACCCACACCACATCAAACTCCTTGAGAGGGGTCACGAGACAGAAGAAAGATGTGCCTGAACTAAACACCAGTATGTGAATATCTCCCACCACATTTGGGGGAAGTTTGAGGTGAGACCCATGGACAGATCCACTTTATAGCTCTCCCCACCTTTGTAATGGGCCACACCGAGCCCTCTGCTGTAAATCTTTCAAGATGTAGGGAAGTTTGGATCCTGGACCAAACATGAGCCCAATGCTAATACAAAACCTTTCACCGCTAGTTCAAACCCAGCTCAGGCTGAGAGTGACTGAAAGCTGAGCTGTTTCATTTCATAGTCCAACATTTGTCAGGGATGGTCTAGATCGGGGTGGGGAACCTTTATTGGGTTGGAGGCCACTGACCCACAGAAAAATCAGTCAAGGGCTGCACACAAGTGAGAAACAAAAAGAACCACTCCTCACCAGCATGGGCTTCCCAATGCTGGGTGGGGGGAGGCCCAAACCTCAGGGGCCAGATCCAGACAAGCAGAGGACTGCATTCATCCCCTGAGCCTTAGGTTCCCCACCCCGGTCTAGATAGTGCATGGCTCTCCCATGAGTGCAGGGGACTGGACTTGATGACCTCTCAAGGTTCCTTCCAGGTCTATGGTTCTATGGTCACAGTGTAGCATGGGAGATATGAATCATGATCTCAGTCTCTTTCCCAGTGCGTAATCATGCAACATCACACCACCCCTTGTAGGCAGGCTCATGATGGCATATGTCACATGAGTAGATGTGCAAGCGAATGAGTTCTGATGGTGTGGCTGATGTGGTTAGGTCCTATGATGGTGCTGCTTGAGTAGCTGTGTGGAAACAGTTGGCAACACACTCTGTTGCAGAGAGTGGTTCCTAGATTAGTGTTTCTGCAGTGTAGTATGTAGTTGCTGGTGAGTATTTGCTTCAGGTTGGGTGGCTGTCTGTAAGTGGGATCTGACATACCTCCCACAACCTATCTTGGAAAACAATCCCTCATTCTCACTGACCTTGGGTAATGAGACAGAAGAAAGGGATGGACCCGAACCAGTATCTGGAAGATATGCCTCAAATGAATCTGTTAGTCTTTAAGGACTTGTCTATACTTACCCGGAGATTGATGCTCCTGAGATCCATCTTCTGTGGTTCGATTTAGCAGGTCTAGTAAGGACCTGCTAAATTGACCGCAGATTGTGCCCCCATTGACCCCAGTACTCCACAGAGTCGGGAGGAGTAAGGGAAGTTGATGGGAGAGTCGGCCTCCTGCTGCAGAAATTTGGCTTAAAATATCTTCACTCAAGCTGGAGTTGCAACTTTTAAATCGACTTTTTCCGTAAGACCAAGCCGAAGGTGCCACAGGACTCCTTGTTGTTTTTGCAGATACAGACTAACATGGCCACCCCTTTCATACATGTCACATTAGTAAAGCTGCTGAGGAGAAGCTTACGCAGGGAAGCAATGTGGTCCAAGGCACAGAGAAGCGTAGGGCATTGCTCGACTCCTGGCACCACCACAATGACTCACTGTATGACCTTGAGCACTTCTCTGCACCTCCTTGTATTTACCTGCCTTTCTAAAGCGTTTTGAAATCTTTGGCTAATGCTACATGAGAGTGATGTATTGCTGGTGCTGTGTCTGTTCCGTGGTTAAACAAAGCATCTCTGAGGCTGTTCCTTAGGCACTTTTCACAAACACACACACAAAACATGGCTTCAGAGGGTAAATGCTTTACTTGAGATGCACTCTCCAAATACTTCCTGTTTCTCCTACCTCCACCTGGGGGAATTTCTTTCCTATGTAATGGGACCTCCCATTAGCATCCATGAGTGAGAGAATATAAACGTAGCTGTCAAGTGGTATTAACTGCAGATCCAGCAGTTTGTGACCTTGGGGTCTGCTCTGTAAGCCACAGCAATCGGCACCATTTCACAACATTGATACAGTCACTAACTGATGCCTGTCATGTTGCACACAGGAGGCAAATGGTTCTTTGAAGTCGCTACTTTATTTTTTGAAGAGTTAAAAAAAACTACAGTAGGAAATCATTTCTAGCCCCAGGGGAATGCTCAAAACTGGATCCTAAATTTTTTTCACTTAACAACGCTTAATTTTTATTTTTTGCTTCAGATAGGAGAGAAAATACTTAGCCTTTTGTGAACAGGGAGGCTGACATCTGAAGGATAGAACCAGACACACCTGTGTCAATGTCTGTGGTATCAAGCCGAACAGGGAAGTTTACAGGAATGGAAATACTGCTGAAGTTGGGGGAGGGGGGGGTTCATATATAAATAATATCTTGCATATATGCATATTGCCTTTAGTTAGAGACCGCAATTATTAGCATGTCAGCACAAGGCCAATGCACCATGTAAGTCCCAATTACGCCTTATAATTAGGAGACAAGTTGCTTCCTGGTGCCATTTAAAGTCAGCCATCAGCCAGTCTGAATAATTTGAATCCAAGAATTTTAAAAGAGTTGGCCAAGGAGCTCTCTGGCCCATAATTTGATTTTTCATAAGCATGTTGATTATGGTAGAGCACAAAGGCCCACCAAGAATGGAGCCAGATTGTGCTAGGGAAGCCTTGGAATACTGGAGAAATTCCAGAAGACTGGAAGAAGGTTAATGTTTTGCTAATATAAAAGGATGAATAACATGGATAATTTATCCATGAATGACATTGATAATTATAGGCCTGTCAGCCTGATATGAATCCTGGGCAAGTAGTAGAACAGCTGATATGGGACTTGACTGATAAAGAAGTAATGACTTATTATCAATTAACTAGGGTTGATGGAACATAGGTCTTGTCAAACTAACTTGATATATTTTCATGAAATTACAAGTTTGATTGATAAAAGCAACAGTGCTGATGTAATAGACCTCTTTAGTGTATTTGATGTGACACCACAAAATGTGTTGGTGAGGAAATTAGAATGAAACAAAATCAACATGGCATACATTAAATGGATAGCTCTCCAAATGTAAAAGCGATGAGGAGTCCTGTGGCACCTTATAGACTAACAGATTTATTGAAGCATAAGCTTTTGTGGGCAAAGACCCACTTCATCAGATGCATGAAGTGGAAATTCCAGAGGCAGATATAAATATACAGGCATAAGAAAAGAGTTCCAATCAAGAGTAAGACTAGAGATAACAAGTGATAGAGATGTAGCCGTGTTAGTCTGGTGTAGCTGAAACAAAATACAGGACTATGTAGCACTTTAAAGACTAACAAGATGGTTTATTAGATGATGAGCTTTCGTGGGCCAGACCCACTTCCTCAGATCAAATAATGGAAGAAAATAGTCACAACCATATATACGAAAGGATACAATTAAAAAAAAAAATCATGCTAAAATTCGACACTCTCCGCAGGGGAATTAACAAAGACTCCAACTATCTTACCCATTACAAAGATAGCTTCCCCAATTATCACCTCTAATACTATTAACTCACAGACATTTCCCCTTCCCCACCTCTAATATCATTAACTCACTGGCATTCACCTTCCTCCCCCCCCCCCCCCCACATCTCCCTTCTGTTCTGTAATGTGATTTGTCCTTTTCATGTGTGTTCATTTTTTTTAAATTGTATCCTTTGGTATATATGGTTGTGACTATTTTCTTCCATTATTTGATCTGAGGAAGTGGGTCTGGCCCACGAAAGCTCATCATCTAATAAACCATCTTGTTAGTCTTTAAAGTGCTACATAGTCCTGTATTTTGTTAGAGATAACAAGATAATTCAGTCAGGGAGGATGAGGCCCACTTCTAGCAGCTGATATGGAGGTGTGAACACCAAGGCTACGTCTAGACTGGACCCTTCTCCGGAAGAGGCATGCTAATTTCTAACTTTGGAATAGGGAAATCCGCGGGGGATATAAATATCCCCCGCGGGATTTAAATAAACATGTCCGCCGCTTTTTTTCCGGCTTGGGGAAAAGCCGGAAAAGAGCGTCCCAACTGGCGCGATCCTCCGGAATAAAGCCCTTTTCCGGAGGATCTCTTATTCCTACCTGAAAGTTTGATCTCGTTATCTCTAGCCTTACTTTTGATTGGAACTCTTTTCTTATGCCTGTATATTTATATCTGCCTCTGGACTTTCCACTACATGCATCTGGCAAAGTGGGTCTTTGCCCACTAAAGCTGATGGTCCAATAAATCTGGTAGTCTATAAGCTGCCACAGGACTCCTCATCGCTTTTGCAGATTCAGACTAACATGGCTACCCCTCTGATACTCTCCAAATGTAATTGTTCAAACCATGGAATCAGGACTGAACAGGTGTATATGGATCAGTTCTTGGCCCTATGCTATTTAACTTTTTTATCGTGTCATGGTCAAAACCAGAATATCATTATTGGTAAAGCTTTCAGATGACAGAAATATTGGGAGGGAGGGTGTGTCTACACTATCCCCCTAGTTCGAACTAGGGGGGGTAATGTAGTCATACGGAGTTGCAAATGAAGCCCAGGATTTGAATTTTCCAGGCTTCATTTGCATAAAGCCGGCCGGCGCCATTTTTAAATGAAGAAAACCCTTCCCTCGGATTAACTTTTACTCCTCATTGCAATAAGGCGTTTCTTTCGGAATACCGCGTCTACACGCAGCAAGTTAATTCGGACTAGTGGATTTGTAAAATGGCGACCAGATGCGAATGTGCTAATCAAGCGCAAGAGAATTTATACCCTGTGCTTCATTAGCAACTTGGGTATGCTACATTTGCATCCCTAGTTTGGACTAGGGAGCAAGTGTAGACATACCCTAGGACTCCTGGCTGTTTTTGCAGATACAGACTAACTGGGCCATCCCCCTAAGACTAGCGAAAATGTATTTTATTTCTATAGTAAGAAATTTTGTTTTGAGGGCCTGGCTCCTGATTTTTGAATCCTAGGCATTTCTGACATTTCAGCCGTGTTTAATGTACAAGATTCTTAGGGAGATCAGTGTTCTCTCCAGGGTAAGACACCTCTCCGCACTGCAAATATGTAACATTCCAAGCAGAGCAGAGAGAAAACTAGCCTGCTACACAGGGAAGCTGTTCAGATCACACAAATGATTCCTGAAGCAGTCACTCCCCCACCATCATGATCACTTCCACTCCCTCCATCCATATGCCGCCTATGTTTTCGCTAACTGATTAAGTTGGCAGCATTTCCTCTGCTTTTCTCATACACACTCAGTGCTGATGTTACTGCACATATCTTTTTATTCCCCTCCCCCCTCCTTCCTTCAGGGAATATGAATTTCCAAGTGGTGCATAACAGCCCATTTCAAAGGGGATTTAGTTTCCAGGAGGGCACCTGCCCAGTAGGTTTGATGATGGCTCCAGCTGAGCCGGCTAGGCCTGTTTCAGCTTGAAGTTGTGCCGCTGTTCGTGTGTCAGGTTGCATCTTAACCATCGTGGCGCCTCACGGCCCCAATGTGGAGCAGCAGCCGCCATCCTCAGAAGGTAGAAGAGGAAAAGAAGAATCACTGAATGTGAAATGCTCTAAATGGATCTGAAAACCCGATTCCAGGCCCAGAATCAAAACACACCGTGACTGGCTGCTGATTTAAAAGTGTGTTTAAAATGTCCGGTAATTTGACCGCCTTTTGGCTGAAAGCAAAATGGCTGCCACATTCTGCTGGAGAAATCATGGCAAATCTAGTACCTTGCTCATCACAATGAAAGCACTTTCAGGCACCAGTGGAGTCTGAAAGGCAAGGAACTTGAAGCAAGATGGCCAGGCTCACTAGCTTATCCACTCTTGAGTCATATTCTGGGTTCCCTGAAGCCAGGGAAAAGATAGCGCAATCGTTTCGTAGAATCATAGAACTCTTGCTTTGGAAAGATGGCAGAACGTCATTGAGTCCATCCCCCTGCCCAAAGCAGGACCAACCCCAATTAAATCATCCCAGCCAGGACCTTGTCAAGCCAGAACTTAAAAACCTCTAGGGATGGAGATTCCACCACCTCCCTAGGGAACCCATTCCAGTGATTCACCACCCTCCTAGTGAAATAGTTTTTCTTAATAGCCCACCTAGACCTCCCTGGCTACGTCTACATTGTGGAGCTATTTTGGGGTTGTCAACTCCTCGTGCAGGGACCGTCTCTTATGCTGTGTGTGTACTACGCCAAGCACAATGGGGCCCTATTCTCAGCTGTCACTCCCCTAATAAACAGTGTAGGGCATCTGAAAATTTGGGACACCACTGGGTCTTAATGTCCACCCATCTCTTCTATCTCTGTTCTGTTTCAGAGAGGTAGCTGTGTTAGTCTGTTTCAGGAAAAACAGGGAGTCCGGTGCACCTTACAGAAAAACAATTTTACTGTGGCATAAGCTTTCTCCAGAGAGGATCTAGTTAACTTGAAAGTGAAAAATCCCGCCAGACTTATTAGCAGAATATTGAAATTGTGAAAGAGCTAGTCAAGTGGTAATGAAGCCATTTAACAGGCATTTGCCAACCCAGGTATGTACTGTTAGTTTCTGAATTTACTGTGTTAATTTACACCCTCTTTAGTTTAAAATTCGCTTTAAAATATTTCATTAGTGTGTTGCTGAAAATTATAAAGTCACATCTCTAAGAAATCTTTGTACCATCCCGTCTCCCTCTCCCCCCCCCACACACAACACCCGGCTGCCAGTGGGTATAGGGCACCAGTTTAATAGTACTACGTAGGGGACCCATAAATCCTAACAACATCCCTGCCTATAAGTAAAACCAAAGAGAGTAGAAACCTAATATAGACAATCTGGAGGATTCTAATAGAGTCTGTTGGAATTTCAGCTGACAATGAAGCAGGTGGCCCTCAACCTGACCACATGAACATCTAGGTGAGCTCTGCCTCTTATATCACACTGCTGATATAAGTCCTGGGCTCCAAACCTGGCAGACAGTTCTGTGTCTAGGGCATGTAACAGAACAGGATCCGGTTCTCTTTTGCATACTTTTGTGGGTCTGCAGTGCTAGCAGGAGCAAATGTCATCAGTGAATTGCTGTGTATGTTGTCAAGTATCAGAGGGGTAGCCATGTTAGTCTGAATCTGCAAAAGCGGCAAGGAATCCTGTGGTACCTTATAGACTAACAGATGTATTGGAGTGTAAGCTTTTGTGGGCAAAGACCACAAAAATGACGAAGTGGGTCTTTGCCTATAAAACCTTATGCTCCAGTAAATCTGTTAGGATATGTCTAGACTACATCCCTCTGTCGCCAGAGGGATGTAAATTAGACATACCGACATTGCAAATGAAGCGGGATTTAAATCTCCTGCGCTTCATTTGAATAAAAATGGCTTCCGCGTTTTGCCGAGTCAGCAGTTTGTCGGCAAAAAGCGGCTGTCAAGACGGGAACTGGGCAGCAAAGAAAGCCTTTGTCGGCTGATCCCATATACCTCGTAAAACGAGGTTTACAGGATCAGCTGATAAAGGCTTTCTTTGTCGCCCGATCCCCGTCTTGACAGCTGCTTTTTGCCGACAAACTGCTGACTCAGCAAAACACAGTGGCCATTTTTATTCAAATGAAGCATGGGAGATTTAAATCCCCGCTTCATTTGCAATGTCGGTATGTCTAATTTACATCCCTCTGGCGACAGAGGGATGTAGTCTAGACATACCCTTAGTCTATAAGCTGCCACAGGACTCCTCATTGCTTTTGTGTATGCTGAGTTCCAGGCATTTAGGAACTTAAATCCCTCAACCATCAATGGAATTTGAATGCATAAGTGCCTAAATCCCTTTTAAAATAAGGGTTAGACTCCTAAATCAGGTAGAGACTGTGATGCTGAGTGCAACAATGTCTTAATAAAACTTAAAAATCTGAACCTCAAAGATCATTCATGGTGAATAAAAAGCTTTTTATAGTCACTTTTCTAAACATGACTGTGAGGTTCAGATGTTGCTAAAATCGATCTCTTCTAAAAAGTCACTAATAAGAGGAACAAGCCAGGAAGCTGCAGGTGCCATGCGGTATCTGTAAAATAACAAAGGCAGATGAAAAACTACAAACTGTGGCTGCATGAAGACAAGCAGCAAGAGGGAGAGGAGTGGAATGTCTGCTCTCCTGCTTCATTTGTGGTTAAAACAGTGTCACCAACTCTGGGCATTCAAAAATCATGAGTCAGGCCCAAAATGATCGTGACATTGGCTTATAAATCATGAGAGTTTAATAAAAGATAATCAGTGTTGGGTTCTTTTTGCCTTCTAGATCCTGAGCCTTGGGGATATGCTCCCTTCGTGTTTTCAGGTTTTTTTCTCTGCAATGAGGAGAGCTAGACACATGCTATAAAAAAATAAAAGCTGAGGTCATCAGATGATCAGTTGTCTCCAAGAGCTGAGGCTTTAAGACAAACGCCTATGATAAAATCCTGACCCTATTGAAGTCAAGGAGATTTTTTCCATTTATTTGAATGCCAGCATTTCACCCCAAATGTCATGAGATTCATGATAAAATCACAAGAGTTGGCAAGACTGCCAAAAATGGTCACATTCAGGGCTCAAATTACTCCCCAGATCTGAGTCCAAGTTCTGATTTTGTCCAGTTCCCCATTACGCTATAGATTTCCCAGGTGACCTCCGTCCCTCTGTGCGTCCCATCCTGCTGTAAAAATGGGATACTACTACCATCTCCTTGCTTTTCTCTGTCTCATCTATTCAGATTGGCAATTCTTCAGGCTACGGAGAGCCTATGTCTTTGTAGAGTGCCTAGCCCAACCGAATTCCAATTCAGTTAGGGCCTCTAGGTACTGTGGTTATACGACCCATCAATAACAATTATAAAGTTCCTAGGTGGGGTGGGGCTTTGGATATTCTCGCTGTTGGGTGGGTTCACAGGCTAGGAATGAAACACCCGCTTCATACAAAGCCCTCAACCCAGTGATTCTCTCCTTACATCTGCTACAGCAAACCATAAGCATTTATCAAAGATTTCTGTTGTTTTGCCTTGCTTCTCCACAGAACAAAACTTTTCAGGGCCAGTTCCTGATGAAAATGTGCCAGATGCTGAGGGAGACAATAAAATCCAGCAACAGCAACACTTCTCTTTTCTTTGTTTGTTCCCCACCCCTTATAAATTACAGGGACATGCCAGGAGTTATAACAAAGAGAGTTATGAAGAACTTATTCCCAGCATGATTAATTTGTACACTTAACCCTGTTAGTGCTGGGATGCCGTGTGCACACCCGGAATTCCAATGTTACGATGTCCTTGATATTATCTATATGGGTGCTGGAGTCATCAAAAGCAATAAACCTGGGGAATTTCAACTCTGTGTTGTACAGCAGGTCCCCAAGCGGTTTGTACCTGAAGATCTGTCCTAAGAACTTGTCCTTATCCTTTCATTGTTGGGCTCTGGCTTCTGGCATTGAGGTACTGGAGTTTTGTTCTACCTCCTCTTTTTTTCCTGGCTTTTACCTTTTCCTGGGATCTTGGCTGGTATGTGTTGTAGTGAGTGGCCTGTGTGGACCAGCTGAGATGTAATAGGTGAGGCAGGCAAGGTCAGGTCTAACATCTCATCATGGATGATGCTTATTTTGTGGACAGAGAGCCTTGTATTCATCTGCAATAGCCTGAGGCAGTTGTTTTCTGCTGACCTGATTGTGTTTTGAGTGAGGGAGCTGATAAAGGACACCTGTCGCCTTAGCTTAGATGAAGAGGAATACTAACGAGTTCTGCTACTGCTGCCACTCAAACCCTACAATGCCCATCACATTGCAAAAGCAGAAATAGGTACCAATCAGGTGGCACCACATTTAGTCCATACCCCACCTGTGCAGAGCCATCAGGAATCACATCCACTTATGACCCTCAAAAGGGTTCAAAGCTCATTTGTTTTGGACTAACTGAAAGTCTAGCACCGTGACCCTTTCTCATGGTGAATAATACCCCACTCTACACGTAGTCCCACTGACTTCAGTGGCGCTCTTTCCAAGTAAGGTGCTATTCAATGGATTTCAGAGTCTGGCCCCTCTTCTACAAAACTGGGCTGTAAATCATCCAAAAACATGCTCTCTCCTGAGATGCTTCTCACTTCCAGTCACATCTGGAAATTCTGGGCCAAGCCCTGAAGTCCTTATTTGGTTTTTAATCAGATCTTTACTCAGTCAAAACTCCCAATGACTCCAGTAAGGCAGTACTAGATTAAGACATAGACACTATAGATCCATGCCTAATGCCCAGTCTTCTGGAGTCATGTCATTACAGCAGAATGTCTACATTAGCAAGCTTTGCCATTTTAATTATACTGCTAAAACAGCAAATCCTCCTTAGTGTGGACATAGCTATACAGGTATGGAAGCACTTACACTCTAGCTTAATCCTAGTTTTGGAAACAAAAGCTTTACCAGTATAAAGCACTTTTTTCTGGTGGACCTGGGTCCACACCAGGTCTTACACTGGTAAAACTAGGTCCGTAACTAACCTCACCCCCTAACCAGTGTCCCCTCTAAGATTTTCCAACCCTGAGTAGAGTGAGTTTTGGCTTGTGCACCAATACTGAGGTCATGTGCGCTGGTTTGGATGCGTGCCACTGTGGCACCCAATTTATTAACACACACACGTTCCCAGCTGCCAGAGTAGAACCTCCCCCACACACACCATGTGGCACGTCCCATTCCCAGCTGCTGGAGCAGACCCTGCCCCCTGGCCATATAGCATGTTCCGTTCCTGGCTGGCGGAGCAGACACCTTCCCGTTCCCAGCCCCTGCTGCCAGAACAGCCCCCGACCACCAGAGCAGGCCTGCCCCATGCCACGCGGCTGTAGCAGGTCCCAGCCCTCCCACCCCAGTGGCTCCTTCACCATGCCGTCTCAGCCAGCCCCACCCACCAGAGCAGCTGCCTGCCATGTGAGTGCTGCTTCATGGCTCTCCAGAGGAGATGGGCAGGGGAAGAATTTTTGTGTGCTGTCGTGCAGGTGCACACCTTAGCGGGAACTATGCCCCTAATATATGTGCTTACACCAGTATATTTTTTCTAATGTAGATCAGGGCCTCAGCGTTAAAGTTTCCCAGCTCTCATGGTTGTAATGAAGAGCTTGAAAGGCGATCCACATGTAACCAATGCAGAGTGGGGGAGGTATGAACAGTCTGTGTGTATCTTGATGGGTGTTAATTCCAAGATTCGCTGCTCTAGAAAGCCCCATTGGTACGACTCTAGTAGAGGAGTCTGCGTCTGGCAAATGAAGAGGAGTGTAATGGGCCCATGCAGCAGGGCTGGGTAAAAGCAGAACATGAATGTCAGGATTTGGCCTGCTCTCAAGATGCCATTTCTTGTGGCAAGGCCACACTTTGGGCTTGTGTTCATGGTCAGAAGGCTTGGGAGAGAAAAACCTCCCTCTTGTGACCAGTTCGGAGCTTTTAAGAAAAGTTCCATTTGGCTCTGGTTCTGGACATGGAAGTCAGATTGGACATGTTTCAGGCATCCATAGATAGTAAAGCCAGGCCTGACCCTTAGGTCGTTAAGTCTGGCTGCCTGCAGAAAACAGGTGAGAGAATTTCACGTAGGTCCTCCTGCTTTGTTTTTTCCTCACCCACTAGCCCCATCCTGGATTGCCCACTGACTCCATCCTCCTCTGTGGACCTGGTTAAACTTCAGCAGCTACTGGGTCCTGGTCCCTGCCCATACAAAGCAGAGAGAATAGTCCAAACGGAGCTTTTTATTAAAAAAAAAAAATTAAGTTCAACTCACCACACACCTCCTGAAGCTGCTTCCAGAGAAACTGCTCTGCACAAATCATCCCATAAACACTTTCAGGACTCTCATGGAAGCATGTGCAGCCTTTGCTGATGCTATTAGAAGACTCTTCAGGAGTAAATTGAGACCAGGCAGCTACTGACAACTGAATCCTCCCTCCCAGTTTCCTTCCAGTGGTCTGTTAGGGTACGTCTAGACTACAGGCTTCTGTCGACAGAAGTTTTGTCGACAGATACTGTCGACAAAACTTCTGTCGACAAAGAGCGTCTAGACTACATTGAGTTCTGTTGACAAAGCAAGCTGCTTTGTCAACATGGTAGTGTGGACGCAAAGGACAGTTTACATGCAATAACACCTTCTGTCGACAGAACTCTGTCGACAGAAGGCGTTATGCCTCGTAAAATGAGGTTTACCAGCGTCGACAAAACTTCTGAGTTCTGTCGACGTTATGTCGACAGAACTCAGCGGTAGTGTGGACGCAGGTATAGTTTTGTCGACAAATGTCTACTTTTGTCGACAAAACTCTACTTTTGTCGACAAAACTCTGTAGTCTAGACACACCCTTAGTGCCCTGTGCACAGCTGTGCTGGGACATTCCTCTTGCTTCTTTGCTCTCCAGCTCTCCCCATGAAATAAGGGGGCCTCTTGACCAGTTCCAGCCAGCTCCACAGACCTCAGTGGTTAAGGCCAGTTGTTCAGCCACCAAGTATCACGAAGCACCTCTCTACACAGCCCAGGGCAGGACAAGCAGCAGGCTGTCATTAACCTGCATGCCTGGCACATGCAGCTGAGCATACGACTCTGTTCCGCAGTGAGTTATGTGGCAACAGGCACTGGGCCATAGCCAGGGTGTGGTAGGCCACAGGATCCCTCAGGTTTGCCGCTGTGAATAAGAGTAAAAGCCGAGTGTCTTGGAACGGGGCAAAGATGGAAAATTTTCAATACTGGCAACGAAATTCATTCCCGGGCTGAGGACCTCTGAGGGGAAAAGCCTGCCAGGAACGGAGGATGTGGTGGTGCGAAGTAGCCAGAGCCTCCTTTATGCCAGGAGAAGCCAGGCACTGCCTCAGATGTGGGAGGCATTGCCTCAGACAGGGGTAAAAGCAGGAGTCCCTTCCTTCCATGACTGCTATTGTGAACAGCCCTTGTGTATGAGCAGCAGGCAGGGAGCTGGGCTTCAGCCCAATGCTGCTACCTCTGTAAAAGGGAAAAAAATACACAGGCATGGGTGGTGATTCTGTTTTTCATCCTCCCACCTCTCCTGCCCTTTCTTCTGCTGATGCCCTTTGAATGGTGGGAATGGAGTATAAGAGGTAGGCTCAGTAAGGCAGGGAGGGGTGTGCTTTTGTGTGGAATGGACAAAGAGAAATAGATACACAAGGTATGATATGATTATATATGTATGATGAAGGCTATATAGTATACTAGCCAATTAGCCCGTCATAAGATGCGATTTTCAGGTCTCTCCTCCATGTCAGTCTTCTCTCCTGAGTCTCCGGTCTCTCACTCTGTCTCTCTCTCTCCTCCTCCTCCTGCCTCTCCCCCCCCCCCCTCAGCTCTCCTCCGCCTTCTGCCTCTCCGTCTCTCTCTTTCTCTTCTCCCCCTCCTGCCTCTCACTCTTTCTTCACTTTCCTCTGTCTTCGTCGGGTATGCACGCTCATCCAGGCCCTGCCCCCTGGGTGCGTACATCACCACCATGTCCCCTTTGCCTCCCACCATGGCGCTCGGCTGACTTCTGCGCCACTCAGCCGGGCCGCCGCACGGGAGCAAGCGGCGCAAACAGCCTCTCTCTCTCTTCTCCTCCTCCCACCTCTCACTCTGTGTTTCTCTTCTCCTCCTCCTGCTACGTCTCTCTCATGCTGTCCTCCACCTCCTCCATTCTCCTCTCGGTCTCCTCCACGTCCTCTGTGTCTGCTCTGCTTTCCTCCTTTTGAATCTGGCACCCTTTCCTGATGTCAGAGATGCAAGCTCGTCCAGGCCCCGCCCCTTGGGTGTTCCCTCTGGGCAGCGCTGTTGCCTCCCGCCGTGGTGCTCAGCTGACTTCTGCAGCACTCAGCCGGGCCGCCATGCGGGAGCAAGCAGCACAAGTGGCCGTTTGGGCCCCACGCTCCCCATGCAGCACCTCCATGTTGCATGGGGAGCATGGACCCCAAACAGCCGCTTGTGCCACTTGCTCTTGAGTGGCGCAGAAGTCAGCCAAGTGCCACAGTGGGATGCAACAGCGCTGCCCAGAGAGAACAACCAGCGTTTCAGCGTTACAGAGTCACAGACATTGGGCTACTATATATATGATTACTTAAGGCTTGTCTTCATTTCTGGGAAGATCGTCACTCCGGAGGTCAATCTTCTGGAGTTTGATTGAGCAGGTCTGGTAAAGACCTGCTAAATCAAATACATAGGTTTGATAATACACAGAGACAATAAAAATCAAACGTATTGGAGGCTAATGCATCACCAAAATCTCGAGTGGCAAATTCGGGGCATAACAAATGTGCTCTGTGACACAACTGGGTCTGAGATTACTAACTGATGAGGAAAACCTCTCTGCTTTCAGGTTTCAAAAATCTTTCACTGAACCTACAACAGGATTTTAATGGCTTGGAATAAATCTCTTTATGATTAAACCGAGAGAATGGAATTCAGAGCTTTGAATGTGAGAGATTTATTTCTGTTCTGTTCAGTTCCCATCCATCTCTGGAATGTCCCTGGATCTGCAGTGCTAAGAAGAGCAGCTCCATCTCCTAGTAATTCTCCTTGACAAATGGTAAATAGCTCCAAGGGCTCAGAAGGTGGCGGAGATTATAAAAATCCTTCTTGTTTATATTAAGAGTGGAGCTATGTGATCAATTATTGTTATTAATAATGCTTCACATTTTTAAAGCCCCTGCAATCCTGCTGAGCTTTAGAACCTTAAACTGACCTACCTGGAGAAATCCCCTCAGCCAGCAATGAAATATAGCCCCTGCTGAAATAGCTCCTTTGTGTTGCTAGGTACGTAAGAATGAAGGATGGTCTAGGGGTTAGAGCGCTAGCCTGGTGCTCAGGAAATCCACGTTCCTATCCCTGCTCTACAACGGACATCAGCAAATCACTAAGCCTCTCTGTGCCTCAGTTTACCCATCTGTAAAAGGAAAGAGTAGTGCTTCCCTGCCTCACAGAGATGTTATGAGTTAGGCTGTGACTCTGTCCCAGATGTCATGGGAGTCACAGATTCTGTGACTTGCTGGGACCTCTGCAGCTGCTGGTGTGGCTGGCCCCAGAGGTGCCTGAGTAGCCTGCCCTGGGGCCAGGTTAGAGCCATCCTGTCCATAGGACAGTTATGGGTGATCTGGGGTATTATTGGGGGGAGTCTGGTGGGGGGTGGCAGCAAAGGTCTCCCCCATTCATCATGGCAGAAGCCTGAGCAACCTGCAGCTTGCTCCACTCTGCCCCACTGTCACCTCTGTCAACTGCCCTCCACTCCAAGGGAGCAATGGGGCGGAGCAGGGGTGGGAAGGGGCAGAACAGGGTGGGGTTTGGGGAAAAGGATAGAGTGCAGGTGGGGCAGAACTGGAGCAGAGGCAGGACTGAGGAGTTGCCCTGGGGCACTGTTATGTAAGCCAAGGGATAGTAGAACCCAAGTTAGCAGACCCTAGGTTTGTTAACATAGAGATTAAGCATCTACACTTATTTGTAATCCCAGTGAAGAACTAGTAACCCCTGGGTCCCATCTGAGGCTCCAGGATCTGGACTCAGGCCCTCATGATACTGTGAAATCACCTATATCCCCAACGTCCTAGCAGCCTTCCAAAATGTGGCCTTCCTAGACATTTGTTCAGTGGTGTAGCATGAGGAAGTTTGACTATCCACCTCACCGGATTGCCCAGAGGACACAGAAAGTCTGTGGAATTGTGGGATACTTTTGGCAGATACCCAGAGCATTAGTTAGGTAGGGCTGCATCTAAACAGCAAAGAAATGGGGCTTGAATCTGGGTCTCAGCTTGACTCAGGCATGGACCCTCCAGTCCAGTTGGGCCAACAGCCATGCCAGACCTGTGGTCAAGATGGGGGGGAAGTTGTCTCTGAGCCCCAAAAGGGGCGGGCCCTCCAACACAAGGGGAAGGGCTGAAGCTAGCTTTCCCCAGGCAGCCTCAGCATCACCTGGATGCCCACATACTCCAGGCAGTCCTCCATGCTGCCCAAAGCACACTGCATGGGGCTCCAGCAGTGATTTAAAAGGCCCAATACTCCAGCTGCCACCGTTGCTGCAGTAGTGTCAGCACTGGCGGGAAGCTCTAGGCCCTTTTCAATTGCCAGGTCCCTGGGGAAATTGCTATCTTTGTCCTGACCCCATCGGTGGGCCTGTTCCAGTCCTGTGGCGTCTTGGAACCCTGGGTCTGAGTCCTGTGTTAGTGTGATTTTTGTGTAGATAGAAGAGGGATCAGGCATGAGACCTGGGCTGACTACAGCGCAAACCTACCCTCATGGTCTTTGGGGGATCGGGCTCTGGCCAATCTATTACAAACTCTAAGGGAGTTTAGGTCCAGTGTCCCATTCTGGACCCATTCCTGCTTTATTGTTGCTGTTGTGGGGCTATGTATTTCCTGCCTGTTAGAGACAAGATGTGGGTATGTTACAACTGCTGCACTAGAATTTAGATGGTCAAGTCATCCATTTGTCAATGACAAAGGCAGACCCTGAGAAAGGAGCTCAAGAGAGGGAATGAGCAACCAGAGAGATGTTTGGTGTAGATAGATCAGTAAGAAAGAAAACATAAGACAGAGGGGGGAAAGGAGAAGGCGCACACAACGCACAGCAATTGGCATGCGTTGTCTGAGTAATACCCTGATATTGGATAACTGAGATGCTCACATAACTGACGCCAACAACACATGGCTCTGTGTCGGCCCCTAGTGGTTACACTGCATACAGTCGTATATGAGTTACTGCTACTGCGTCCAAGGTAATGGCCTTGTTGCTTGTAGCTCTGCAAGCCAACTTGATTCAGAGGTTCTGGGTTCAATTCATGCTTGATGATCAATGGGGACATTGTTCCGTAAGTAAAACTACAGACCAGAACTACCGAGACAACAGTACCAGCTGTCTACAACCATTCTGGAGGGTTCACATTTTTCATTAAAGGGCAAACAGAGAGGGCAGGAACAGATTGATTAAAAACATCTCCCAAGAGTTTATTATCCATGAGCTGCCTGCACCAGTTTGGCTCAGGAAGAGAATTGCCTTCAGCAGAGACACATGTTCTGCTTTGTTTTCTTTTACATGCATGTAAAAACAAAATATAACCTAGTTCCAGAAGCATGTGATTCATTTACATACTAAGGAAGGGAAAGAAACACCCTGACATGATCATTCTTTTAACATCAAAGAGATTAAAATCCCCAAGAAGGCGCCTGCTATCCTGAAATGATATATAGCCTTTTAAATAAAGCATCCTTTCCCTTGGATCAATGGAAGTTTTGGAATGGTTAGTCTCTGTGAACGCTGGGTTTTTTCCAATTCTTAATTCACACCCTCTTTCCCTTCCTCCTCTTTCCCTTCCTTTGTCTTGACTCATCAACAGCTCTTGCCATTGGCCAGTGAGCAGTGAGATTCTACCATGAATAGCACGACTTAGCGAGCCAACGCACTGCTCCCTAAAAACTCACGCCAGGCATGTGAGATATTGCTATTAACTCACAACAGGTTCTGACATGCTGGTGCTCCATCACCTCTGACATAGTCAGTTATTCATTATTGTCCAGTCTGTGGCCAACTTGGCACCTGATCCAAAGCCCATTTAGTGTCAGTGGGAGTCTTTCTCTATTGGTCAAAGGCTCTTTGATCCAACCCTGCCATGCTGCTTACAGAACATTCTTTTCTCCTAACCTTCCCCCCCCCCCCGACTTTCATTCTTTTAATTTAATGCATTGTAAAACTGACTTATGAATTCTGATTTTTTTTTCCGAAAAACCGTGAAGTGTTTGAAGTCACCTAGTGAAGGCATAGATCATGGTTTTTTTTTTAAAATAACTGTTTTAGAAGAGGGCAACAAAAATGATTAGGGGTATGCCGGGTGAAGTATTACTACCTGGAGATAGTCACAATTTGTATTTGCTATAGAGCATAAAGAAAGCCAGGCTAATTTATATTGTTTACATTTATAGTTCAGGCATTCCCTTCAGCTGTGCTTTGCAAAGCGCATTGCAATATTTTGAGTGACGCATTTGATAAACTGTAGCTTGCAGATCTGCCATTCATGCCAATGATGTCATTGCTTGCGAGGCTCAGTAGACCATGAAGCCTTCAGTAGACTAACTCTGATAACATTCGATTCAGATTTGCTCCTTTTACAGACTGACACAGGGCAAGGGTAAACAGGGAGCACAAAAGAAATTAAATCCTGCCATCTAACCTCTCACATATTTCCTCTCGACAGCTCTTCATTTTACATTGAGAAGAGAAGACTTTGGGCTATGCCCACCTGGCCAAAAAGCAACATACAACAACTATTTCAAATGAATAGTTTTTAACATATAGGATTGCAATTCAAGTTCAGCCTACCTACAAGTGCTCTGAAATTATTCTCTGCTTCAATCCCCACGGCACGTAATCCAGTGTTTCTCAACCAGCGGTAGGAGTACTCTTAGGGGTACTCAAGAGAAGTCTAGGAGATGGGGGGGTATGTCAACACAACTGAAATTTGCAGAAAACTGAATTTGTTTTAAGTTTTACAGCATTTTGTTATTTTTGCACTTTTTACATCCAAAAATTTCATTGCCCACCTGGCTATGATTAAGTTGTTTAAACAAATGTGTTGCAATAGTAGAAAAAAAATTGTGTCTGAAAACTGTAGGTACTGGGGGGTACTTATTTTTTAAAAGGGGTACTTTATTAGAAAAGGTTGACAAACACTGATATAATCCACAGTATCAAACACCTCACACAGTTTGGCACAGCTGAGCAGTGCTGCTAATCTCCATTCCTCTATCCACATCCAGGCCTGAATTAGTGTCTGTTTTCTGGAATGGAACAGGAGATGTGATCTGGTCCGGATCCAAAGCTGGTTGGGGACGGAGGGGTCAGCAGGGCATGTGGAGAGAGTGGGAGATCTATCTCATCTTTTCATTTGAGTCAATTCACACCTCCCGCACACTTCACATTGATTCTTTTGCACTGGGAGAGGCATCAGGCTTGTATTGGTGAAGGTAGATTTATAACACTGGGCGTGGGGGGGAGGAGGAGATTAAATGACAAAAACAAGCCGCTGGTGCTGACGTGAGCAAGTGGAGGCGAGATGCTTTAGGAATGAAGGCTCCCAGACCCTGGCTATAGGAAATGGGTTTTAAAAGCTGAGCATGAGCAGTTACCAAAACCATTTGGCCTAGGAGAAAATGAAGCTAATAAGATTCATGAAGCTCTCACCTCTGGAGAATGAACATAAGGGTTATATATCATGCTCATTAACAATATGCGGGAGGTGGCGGGGTGGGGGGGGAACCAGCCCTTTAATTATGTTTACAGATCTTACCAGATCAGAAGGTGCTGCAATCTACAGTGAGCATGAAGGGTAAAGTGAAATCAGGCTCCTCTTAAGACCAAGGGACACGTTTATGACAGAAATGCTAAGCATCCGGCAGGCATGAAATTGCAACAGGATGAAAGCAAATAAACCCCCGGGCAATACTCAGCTGTATAGGCTAAAGCTTCTGAAATGGAGCCCCTCCTGTTCGTTAGACCAAGATGAGGTTACTCACTATGGCTGTGTCTAGACTGGCAAGTTTTTCTGGAAAATCAGCCGCTTTTCCGGAAAAACTTGCCAGTTGTCTACACTGGCCGCTTAAATTTCCGGAAAAGCACTGACGATCTCATATAAAATCATCAGTGCTTTTCCGGAAATACTATGCTGCTCCCGTTCGGGCAAAAGTCTTTTTCCAAAAGACTTTTGCACAAAAGGGACAGTGTAGACAGCATAGTACTGTTTTCCACAAAAAAGCCCCGATCGCGAAAATGGCGATCGGGGCTTTTTTGCGGAAAACCACATCTAGATTGGCCACGGATGCTTTTCCGCAAAAAGTGCTTTTGCGGAAAAGCATCCTGCCAATCTAGACGCGATTTTTTCAAAAATGCTTTTAATGGAAAACTTTTCCGTTAAAAGCATTTTCAGAAAATCATGCCAGTGTAGACATCGCCTATAGGAAAAGCCTTGTGACTTTTTACACTTTGGGAGACTGGGCCTGAAGCTCCTTTGCAACCCTTGAAACTACACACAGAGCAAGGAGGGGCCAGTTCTATCTAAAGCTTAGTCTGGCTCCATTTGTCATGTGAAGTAACACCATCCATAGTAGTGCAACAGTTGATTTACTAGGCCCCAGAAGAGAGATGTTTAACTAGATTTTAAATATGATGCTTTCAGATATAACTCTGAGGGGCAAGGTTTTCTTCATGGATAGCCATTGGCTGCAAAGGCCACTGCAAATGATTAGCTCTAGGTTTACCACCTTTAGTTCACCTGCGAGCCTCTGCCCCTAAGAGCAGTATAGCCTCCAGGCAATGTTCTCCAGCTAAACCAGAGCCATTGAAGAAAGCAATTATGACTAAGGAAGTGGAGAAGAACATTTCCCATTGATAAACCCAGGTCCCCGATCTGTGGATAGGGTACCCAGCTTCTCTGGTGATAGACTTGTGCCCTATAGGTAAGCAACAGTAAGAACTCATCCATGCAAACAGCAGGGCTGAGGAAAGCAAGTGAGCCCTTCACTCCTATGTTTTTACACACATTTGCCCTTCATGTCAGGGATGGTGTAGACGGAGCTTGATCCTGCCTTGAGGGCGGGGGGCTGGACTCGATGACCTCTCGAGGTCCCTTCCAGTCCTATTATTCTATGATTCTATGATTCTACATCCATACTCTAGGAAGGGGAAATTATCTGGGGGACTATCACCAGGAATGAAGCTTGATTCTCTGTCCCCAAACAGCTAACGATCTACCTCTTGGCTGAAAGCAGCCTACCAGAGAGGATGCACCATTGAAGGATGGGTCTACACAATCATCAATGGATTTGCCCTTCCAAAAGGACAAATGGTGCATGCATTTACATGTGCTACAAGCTCTCTAGAAGGCTGTGCCTCAGAGGAGCAATTTACACTCCTGCAGATAAATGATCAGCTGCCCATGCAATTCCCTCCCACCCCCAGGCTCATTCTTTCAGAAATGTCTATTTTCTAACCTATCCAGATTTTGAGTGCTGAGCTATACTGTTTAAGGACTTCTGTAGGGCACAGCAGAGCCACCCATATGCCTTTTAAAGGCACAGATTCCAGCTGCATTACAGGAGGATAGTCATTCTGGGTAAACTTTGGAAATACGATTATTGCTGTTTTACAAAAGTGACTTTCACGTGCGTCTCAGAGCCACACAGCAAACAGGGCAGCAGCATAGCTAACAAAGCCAGCGGGGGAAAAAAATAACTATGGGGAAACCCCCCACAAGTGTGATGTGAAAACAGTTACAGGACACTTTGGCATGGAGCTCAAATGGGAGAACACTGCACTCGCTTGGAGCCAGATGTCAAGTAGCTCTTTACCTGCAAATAGTACGAAGCACACAGAGCACCAGAAGCTGAGATCTATAAATCAGATACAAGTGACATAGGTAAGAGGAAACCCAAGAGCTTTGGATGTCATCCTGGCTCGACTGCAGATAATGACCAGACTCTCTTTGACAGAGGCCAGGATGACAGAGCCACTGATAACATTCAGAGGGGTAGCCGTGTTAGTCTGAATCTGCAAAAGCGACGAGGAGTCCTGTGGCACCTTATAGACTAACTGAAGTGTAGGAGCATAAGCTTTCGTGGGCAAAGACCCACTTCGTCAGATGCATGTCACTTCAGTTAGTCTATAAGGTGCCACAGGACTCCTCGTTGCTTTTACTGATAACATTGTGCCTTGCATCCCTAGGAAAATGTATAGTCAGTGGTTGCCTCCGTGAGGCTTAGCATAACTCATAGCAATCCTTGCTGGACAGGTGTTGAATGCCACCAGCTTCAACAGGGATTGAGGGCGCTCACTATCTTGTGCTACATTTACATGAGCTACTATTACACTGTGGTTAAATACTTAACCGTTAGAGGGCCAGAGAGAGAGGGAGGGAATGACTCTGCTGCCCAGTACAGCCAGCTGGGAGACATCAGGCTGAATCCCCCTTTGCCAGTCTCTTGTTATTTATATAGCATGCAACAGCTGAGATAGAGGTAGGTCCCACTTCAGAATACCCCCTTGCCAAGTGGTTAGCACTTTCCTGCCTCAGAGGCATACACCCCCATTCAAGTCTTCACTCCCACTCTGGAAGGGGGAGGGCTTAAACCTGGCTTTCCTGCATCCCAGCTGAGCACAAGGCTACAAGTGATAGGGGAGAGCATGGCACCTCCCATTGGCTACCTGCAGCAGCTCCCCACCTAGCATGCTGGCTCTTGTAGATCACCCACTTAGGTGCCTATCACTCCCCACTCAGGGAGCAGAGACTGTAGATGTGTAAGACAGCCTTGCAGATCACCCTGCTGTTCCTGTGATTCCCTACACACTGCGACATCAGCCTTGCCAAGCCTCCATCCCTCTGGGGATCCCCTTTATGTAGGACACCCAATACAATCAGCTTTCTCTCCCTTCTGCCTGTCCTCCCTCCTGTTCCTATATCCAGCCAGGTTAGCTCAGTGTTAACAAGCAGCCCTCTCCTACAAGCAGCCCCTTGCCTTAGGTTCCACTCTGAGTTCCTCAATAAATCAAAGAGGATTTTACAAGTCCAGCAGCCCTCCTTCCAGCCTGCTCTGTGAAGTTCACAAGTAAACACAGAAGGTTTCTCTCTAGCTTTGAGCTGGGCACAGCCCCAAACTCCCTGATGCTTTAGACTGTTCCCAGCCCTTCCTAGCTGTGGCAATGCCACAGGTCATCCCTAAGGAGCCCAGCTCCCTAACGCTCTCATTGAAATAGGCATTTCTCCAACAAGTCCCAGCTCAGGTTTCCGCTACATAAGCCTAGAACCCCCAAGCCCACCTTCCTAGCACTATAATCACTGCCTTTGCTCCTGACTAGAACTTTCTCTATCTCTCTAAAGCCAGCCTGTACACTGCCCTTTTATAGGGGAATCAGCTCCCCCATCCCAGCTGCTTCTAATCCAGCCCCATACCTCATCGCAGGTGGGCACGCAGGGCTAATTGCACAGAGCTGGCCAGCTCCAGGCCTCTGGCCTTGAAAGAGGCAGGCCACCCCTTTACACCGGCACACAGCTCTCTTGAACCTCCTGCTAGCGAGCAACTCCAACCTGGTGTGTGTGAAAATGGTGTGGTGCTTCATTGCTATACACCAGTGGGACAGAAGGCCTGACCCACACGCCAGTGAGGGTCGTTCTGTTCACTTCTGTAGGCATTTGTTTAGCTCTAGACCTCTGACCCCAGGGCAGATCACCCATTCTTCTCTTGAAGGACTGTGCTGTAGCTGTCTTGCCCCCTTAATTCAGACTATAGGGATGACAGCCAGATAATTAGAGTCTCATCCAGGCTACCTGATGAGTGGCTGAGCACCAATTAACAGGGCCTTGCTTCCTTTCCAGTAGTCATGTTCTTGGAACAACATGTTCTAAGCTGCCTTCCAACCCCCCCTCCTCCCCCGCCCGGGAAGGATAGCTTTTCTAGCTTGGTGACTTGCTTTCTTTCCAAATCTCTCTTCACCACCTGCTTGTCTGCCTCTTTCCACAAGCGGACAGTTAGCAAGCTTTGCCAAGAACCACATGAAAGCAGGGAGTGCCAGGAGAAGGTGTGATGGCGTGTTGGGGGTCCCCCATCTCCTGCACCCTGAAATGGCACAAACAGACTGCACCAGCCAGTAGAATAGAGGAAGTTTATTGCCTCTCCAGGATACAGTACAGCACACATGTAATCTGGTCACAGAGCTGGGCTAGGATGCCTCAGGCCCCCTTGAGATGGGGGAGACTGGGCCCCTAAACTCCAGCCCCTTTCCCTAGGCTGACTCCTCCATGCTCCCAGACAGCAACTAACCAACACTCTTCCAGCCCTGCCCCCAAGCCAGGGCAGCATTCCACCTTCCTTTGTTCCTCTCAATGGGGGGTGTCTGGCCATACCGGTTGAGAGATCCCTTTGCATAGTGACTCATCCTGTTTTGCTGGGTCATGGTACCCACAGCAGCAGTGGGGGTTACCCCAGAGCCAGCAGCATAGAAACCAGCCAGGTTCCCTCACTACGTCACAGAAGGTAAGAAAACGTGAGTGGGAGAAAGGGGGCTACGCTGGTCATGGAGGTGACTGGCAGCAACAGACAAAGAGAGGGAGAGAAGATGCTAGCACTCCATCAGTCTTTGAGAAACTTGCATATATCTCCATCAAATCTGTATCCTCTATTCAGCCTGCAATAGTATAAATGCAGTTTACAGAATCTGCTCCTCTGGTTTGCACTGGACACAAGGCTAAAACCTTTGAAGGAAGTTTCAGACTATAGGTATTTGTGTCAACTGAAATTCTAACAAACCCCCTTCATCCACGCTGGCCTTTATCTGTGCCGCTCGTGCTGTGGGAACCCGGCGGCTTTGGAACCGGTTTTGAGGAACCAGAGTTGTAAAAGTGTGTTGTTCTCACAGGGGCTGTTGCTGCTGCTGCTTGTGGGCTAATCCCAGGGACGCCTTAGATCTTCAGACCGTCTAGTCCAAGGAAAGTCATGACCCGCTGTGGCTTTCATTTCTGTCCTGATGCACTTTGCATATTTGTCTTTGTTCCATTTGGGTGTAATCCAGGCACACATCCTCGCCGCTCAACAAGCCAATGCCTTGTGAATGCCCCTCTCGCCTTGGCTGGGCCATGTGAGGCTGCTTCAAAAAACGTTCAAAGATGCTTAACATCTTTAGAGCTCAAAGTGGGTATTTAAAAAAAAAAAAAAAAGCTGGAGTGAATGGAATCTGTTTGAAGAAGATGCCAGCTTTGCTCTCCTTAGCAAACACATTGCTCTCAGCCCTGAAGTGAGTCCAGTGTGACAAGTCCAGCTAAGCCGGTAGGCCTGGCTCGACAGGCCTGTTTGAATGCTAAAACAGACCTTTCATCCACCTACTGAAAAACCTCCGAGCCGGGGGAGAGACACAGGAGGAAGGTTAAGTGTCAGATAGTCTGATGGGAATTTGCATACAAATTATACAGAGCTCCTGGAGGTGAAAGGATTGAAAAGCTGGTTGGCAGCTCTTAATAATTTGTGGCAGAGGTTCACTTGCAGCAGAGCTGTACCCACCATGCCAAACGCTGTGACTTATGGACTGCTACTGTGGCAGCATTTCAAACTTCAGACAGCCCTCCACATCACGCAGACTGTCCCCTGCAGAGATCCCAAAGACTGACTATTACACGGAGACAGAGCACCCTTCTCATCACTCCCAGGTTCAAGAAGAAGCCCTGGTCCAACCGTCTAAGTGATTGTTTATTTGCAGTTTGCCTTCTAGGCCATGGGTGCCTCCTCCAAAGGGCTCGCAAGCCTGAGAACAGATGGACGAGGAGACAAGAGGTCTGGGGAAGAGAAGTAACACCAGGCCATTTATGAGTAAATTCAAGTCATTGCAGGTACCACAGCGGAAGTCCTCTTTGGGAGGGACTAACACATTGGCCATTGAGGGGCTTTGCAGATGAACTCAAGGGCCCGTGACATGCACAGGAGACATCGAGGTGATTGTATCCAAAAGCCAACAAAGAGGCAGGCAAGGTAGGAACGCTGGCAGTGCAGAAGGAATGGGAGGCAGCATGAATCTTATCGAGGGAGAGGATAAGCAGATTATTTCTATTCAGGGGCAGCCCGTGGCTATAGGTGAACTTGGCCACTGCCTAGAGCACCGCCGCCCAGGGTGCCCGTCAATGATGTCATGGGGACACATGGGGCGCCCGTCAATGATGTCAGTCCATTGACGACCCTGCAAGCGGGGGCGCCGATCACACATTCTGCCTGGGGTGCCAGCTGCCACAGCCAGCCTCGGGCCACTCCTGTTTCCATTAAATGTGAAAACCCACAACACCACCCCCAACCTGGGTGTACCAGATGCCCAAGGAAAAGGACATCCCAGGATCTGGATCTCTGTGATTGCAACCCCAATTATTCTTATGTCTAACCATTCCACAGCTATTCAAATTCAGGTTTGGTGAGCAGCTTTCCTAGTGGCAACATTTGCTTTTAATCAAAGGAGGGTTATGTGAGCGCTACCAGAAATATAATCCAAAGGCCAGTAGAAAGAGGTTACAGTGTAGAGCACTGTAATGCGACCCCAGTGATCCGCCCCACCGATAACATTCTCTTGGTAACATTCTGTAGCACATTACGTGCCGCTGGGAAGCATGTTCCATCCAAGAAAACCCTTCCCCCTCCTTTGCAGCTGGGAAGCAGCCCAGGACAATTATGTGAGGGGTGTCTGCACCCTTTGCCCATTCATAAAACAGCACAATAGGGATTCGAAGCACCATAGTACCCAAATGTGTGGGGCTGGCATGGGGCAGGGGCAAAGACAGGAAGCAGATGAGGCCAGTGAATCTGTTCCTACTTCCATCACCAGCAGAAGGAGCAGGGTAGAACTCTGAGACTCTGCAGCTGGAACTCTGAGATGTCCGGAGAAGCCGTGAAGGGTTTGTCGCAAAGCAATTTGTTCCCCACCTCCTGATGCTCTGGGGCAGCAAACGTCGCACCGGCATTTCAGCTGCTAGGATAGGTGGGGTTCCCTAGGACTTGGAGCTTCCTGTGGCTGCAGATTTAGCACCGTGGTCTCCCCCAGCTCTGAGAAGATGTGTTGGAGGCATGGGCAAGCACAGCCCAGATTCTGCCCCCTTTGCTCACACTGGACAGCTCAGGAATTAGTCGTGCTGAGCTCATTGTTTAGCCCAGCGGTTTTCCAACTTTTTTTCTCATGACCCAGTTGAAGAAAATTGTTGATGCCTGTGGCCGAACGTAATTTGACTAGAATGTGGGCTCTGGGTGGGGCTGAGGAGGAGAGCTTTGGGGTGTAGGAGAAGGCTCTAGCTTTAGGGGTGTCAGGGTTGGGAGAAGAGGGACTTACCTGGACCAGCTCCTGGTAAGCAGTACAATGGGGTTGCCAACAGCAGATTCCCAGCCAATGGGAGTGTGGAGCTAGTGCTCAGGGCAGGGGCAGTGTGCAGAGGCCTGTGAGCTCTCCTGCCTCCGGTCCTGTTGCCAGCCGCTTCTGGAGTGCAGCACAGTCTGCGGTGACAGGACAGGCAGGGAGATGCCTTAGCACCCCCACCGGTCACCGGACCCCCCTGCAGCAAGGAGAACCAGTGCCTGACATTCCACGACCCACTACTGGGTAGTGACCCATAGTTTGAAAACTGCTGGTTTAGCGGGACACGTCCGGCCACTGTTTCCCTGACTCCCACCACAGATACATGCTCCAGCCCTACACACGTTCCCTCTCCTCTCCTCGACTCCATAGATCTGACCCCTGGCAGGTGGGTGGACAAGGAGAGAATGCTGAGTCCCAACTGAACAGCTTAGCAGGGCCCCAGAACTGACCCCTTTGGCAGGTCTAGATTTCCTCCATACTCATCCCTACAGCTCTCTGCTAGGGACACCTTCCCGACAGTGCTGAGTGCGGCGGGAGTAATCTGCCATAGGCAAGGAGAGACTTGCAATGACGCCATTGGATTCCACCAGCATGGGCGGTGGAGCAGCCCTCGGCAAGGAAACGTCTCCAGGCAACGTGACAATGGGAAACATGCAGGGGACGGGACACTGCTGGGCCAGCCCACCCACTCACATCAGCTCTGCACAACCAGGGCCACCGCCACCACCTCCTTGCCCCAGCCAGGCTCCTGCCCTGGCAGGGACTCAGCTTCACTTCTGTCGAGGTCACCTCTTAGCAAGGGTCACAGGGATATGCTGACCAGCTGCCTGTGTTATACACTAGGGCAGCAAGTTCCTACTTGCTGGTGTGAGAGAGATCTGGGGGGTGGATTCTGAACTGTGTGTCATAAGCCCCATACTGCCAGCAGCTCATGGAAAATCTCCTTTAGGTCTAGTGACGCCTGGGCCTTTAGAGCAAAAGGAGGAAAGTTCTATTCTTGCTTCCTCCCAACCCCTGTTCATTTTCCCATGGCCACAGCATGCAGTATAGTAGCAAAATTTGGAGTAGATTTCCTAATACAATGTACAGAAATCTGTCCCAAGGGACTAGCAAATGCTACCTACCAGGAATGGATATTTGGCCACCCATCTGATATACTTCTGTGGCCCCCACCAACACGATGATCCATGTTCTTGTTACATCCCAACTGGATTACTGTAATGCAATTTATGTGGAGCTGCCTCTAAAGAGCCTTTGAAAACTTCAGCTGTTCCAGAATGTGGCTGCTTGAGTTTTAACTAATACACATTATGCCAGTGCTCCGGCAGCTGCACTGGCTTCTGGTATGTTTCCGGGCACAATTTAAGATCTTGGTTATGATCTGTAAAGTCCTAAATGGGTTGGGTCCATGGTATCTGAAGGATCGTCTTCTCCCATATGAACCTTTCCAGGGATTGAGGTCAGATGAGGAGGCTCTGCTCTGTGTTCTTCCACTGATGGAGATAAGATTAACAACTACTTGAAGCAGGGTCTTCTCAGCTTTTGCTCCCTGGCTGTGGAATTCTCTCCCCAGGATAGTCGCATGGCACCTGTCACATTATTGGATTTTAAAGATAATTTGCTGCACCCATGGGGGGCGGGGTGTTTGCCCCAAAAGTCTGTACAAAGGGGGTCGTGTGAGATGTTAAATGAAAGCTTATGTTCTACTGATTCTGTATATGCTATTCATGTACTATTTATGTATAGTATCTGTATGTGGATTTATAAATATGTAGTCTGTGATGATGCTGGAAAATTCTCTGTCTGAGGCAGAGCAATGGGTAAAGAATGTTCAGCCAGCAACTGTGCTAATTAGCAAAGCTCCAAGGACAATGGATCTCTAGCTGCCAATACACACCTGAGGAATGTGTCTGAAATCTGGAACCTACAGACCAGCCAGAACAGTGATTGCTGACTTGGGACACAAGAATAGGTCACTGGGCCATGTGACCTGCTCCATTTTGGAAGAGAGCAGGGATGGATATAAAATGCCATGTGGCAATCTCCATCTTGTCTTCAGTTCAGCTACTGATTCCAGATGCAGCCTTTTGACAGTGAGCTGGAAAGAACTGTGGACCCATCCTGACATAGGATGTACACCAGAGACTTTTAAGATAGCAGTTTATAACATCTCTGCTAAGATCCTGTATTGAGAACTGGATGATTCGATGCATGTAATCAGGGGCGGCCTGTGAGCCTAGGCATACTAAGCAGTTGCCTAGAGCGCCGCTGCCCCAGGCACCCCGTGATGACGTCATGGCCATTGATGGCCAGGCAGGCAGGGGCGGCGATCGCTCCATCCGCCTGGGGCGTCAGCTGCCGCAGCCGGCCTCAGGCTGCTCCTGCATGTAATGTATTCTCCTTAACAACTACATGCTTTTCTTTCTTTTAGTAATAAACCTTTAGATTTTAGATTCTAAAGGATTGGCCCAGAGTGATCTTGTGGGTAAGATCCAGAGTGTAAATTGACTTGGAACTGTGTCTGGTCTTTTGGGACTGGGGCTGATTGCGGCAGAGCGGGAGCTGGGGTGTCAGAGGGGTTTTGCTCATGAGGCTTCTGGCTGGCCAGATTGGCAGCTGAAGTGCTCAGTGTGACCTGTTTGGGAAGGTCTCCAGTCAGGGGCTGTAAATAGCCCTTGTTTTGAGCAATTCGCCCTGAGAGGATGCCCTCAGCTGTGCCCAGACCCGGCCCAGTCCATCACAGCGCCAACATTAGCATTGCTTCCGTGTCAGGCTAACGCCACCCCTTTTACTCATGCTTTTCTTGGTGTTTGAGTCTGTGTGTGTGTGTCCCTCCTCTCAAGATGTCTTAGCAGGTTTTATGTCCCTCTGGGGTCTCGTATTTTAATTTTATATATATATATATATATATATTCTGTTTTAAAATTTTGTAAGCCACCTCAAATATTTAAATAAAGAGGCTACGTAAAAATATTTTGAATACAAAAATAAATATTAATGGCAGAGCTTGGAGGAGTGTTTTAGTTGGCACTTTGGTGGCTAATGCTGGTGAGGGCCATGTTGCTGACAGCAGGGAAAGAACCAGAAAGGTACAGAAGCATCCTTTGGGACATAAGCAATGTGGGATAAACTAACATACGTTTTCATCCTCGTGTGCTGCTGATTTATTAATTAGAATCACAACGTGGGGAGAGAGGAACATGGCAAAAATGCAGAGGGGTCATCTCAGCCTCTCCGGCCAGTAGTCATTGCAGTGTATGTAGCTCTAGAAATGTGCACTGCACTTCACAAGACAAGTGTGTTGGGGACTCTTGGCTGGATTTGCACAGAGGAGACCTGGATTCTACCACGTCTGCATCCCTTGTTCTACAGGCCCTCGGGAAAACTGTCAAGCTAGCATGAGGACTGCGGGTGCTAAGCTCAGAAGTTCAATGAAGGGAAAGAGCACAGAAAATGTCAGGAGCTCATTCAAAACACAGAAGATAAGGGATTTGTAGCATTAAAAGCTCATAGGAGGCTTGATATCATAACTTTAAAAACTTCCAGCAACAGCTTCATAAGCTAACCAGTTCTACCCCCCTTTTAAGACACAGAAGCCTCTAAAGGAAACCTTTCCATTAAACCTACCTGCCCTGGGTCCTAGTCTGGGCTGAACTGCTAACCCAAAGAAAATTTATGAAAACAGGTTGAGGCTTCAGAACCAGATTAGACTCTCAGGCTACGTTTACACTGCAGCTCTTTTCCGGGATTCCTCCAGTATCCCTGAAAAGCTATGCCACGTTCAAAGAATGCCTACGTTTTTCCAAAAAAATTTTTTTTTGGAAAAGTGGGTGCGTTCTTTCACCATCTCTGTAAATCTCATTGTACGAGGAAGAAGGGATATGTTGAAAGAGGAGGTTTTCCAAAATTTGGCACCATGTAGACGAGCCAAATATCCGAGAAACCTCTTCCGAAAGAAAAGCAGAAAAAGCTACGCAAATTGCGGTTCACAAATTGCGTATCTTTTCCCAGCTTTTCTTTGTCTAGTGTAGACACAGCCTTAGTGCTCGAACAAGTCCTAAACTAAGCTTCCAGGCTGGAGTGAGCCCCTGAGCAATGCTAAATCCCCAAGGGAATGAGCTTCACAGAGCTGTAGCCTGCCTCCAACTAGATGGGGCTTCCAAATTGGAGTGAGCTTCTTAGACCCAGAGACCATCTTTATAGTTCCTTAGCCCCCAGTCCAACAATAGTTCTAGCCAAGCAGCCCTCTCCACCTGTCCTACAATGGAATCTGCCAGCCAGCAGCAAACTCCCCAATTTCTTCCCGCTTTAAGGTCCAGCAACTTATCACCCCCATGTAAAAGTGCTCAGGTGTCTGTATTTGCAAGATAAGGGCAAGGACAAGGGGGCAGGGAGAGAAAGCAGCTTTGCAGTGGATACCCTGCCGTTGGGCTCCTAGTTTCCTGTCTCACCCAGGAATTCAGTCCATAATATTGGGTCTCTGTGCATCCTGGAGGCCCTTGGGGTCTTGGCCCAGGCTGCAAATTATGGTATGTGTTTGGGAGGGGGCCTGTGTTACAAGTCTGTACTGGGCCCAAACCAAAAATGCTTGGGGCCTTGGCTCTGTGCCTGACAAGTAAAGGTTTTGGATCTATTACATTTCTCTGCTACAGAACCAGCTGTTTAGCTTAGCTGGTAGAAACTTGTCCTTTTAGCTCTGGTTGGCCTCATGTAAACAAAAATAGAGGCTGCACATGTGCCTGGTGGTTTGAGCAGACTGACATAGGAGGGGGAAGCTCACTGCTCCAGCTGGATAGCTTTGGGATAACATAAGAACGGCCGTGCTGGGTCAGACCAAAAGTCCATCTATCTAGCCCAGTATCCTGTCCTCCGACAGTGGCCAATGCCAGGTGCCCCAGAGGGAATGAACAGAACAGGGAATCATCAAGTGATACCTTCCCTGTCACCAATTCCCAGCTTCCCAACAGGTAGCACTGCTAACTCAAGGCATGGAGTAGAGCAGGAGCTGCTGGGAGTCTCATGGTACATATACTGGAGCCACAAAGTTGAGATCCAGATTGGAACTTCCAGATTTCAGCTTGGCTCATTGGAAAGATGGGGCCAGTCACGACTTTTGAATCTCATTCTTCCAAAGCAGGAATCTGTTGGGGTCCTAGGGTTTGGTTCAGGACCCCTGGCCTCCCTTTCCCCCTTCCACCTCACATTTATCCTTTCCTGTGGTTCCCTCTACAGAATGCACTTCACTATGTGGCTGGCAAAACATCAAAGGGACTCAACTCTGGAGTTGAAGCAAAACATTAGGAATGGCATTAGAGAGGAGCACTCGTCGAGCCTGAAACCCCTCCTCGGCATTAATGAGCTCTCCAAGAGGGTTGCTGGAGAGGGAATCTGTACACACATGAGGAGTGGGGGCATGGTTTCTCCAAAGCAGCCAGAGTGAAGCTGATTGCTGGGGGCTTGCAGTGATTGCCTGCTGACAAAGTGGGAGGAACGCTGAGGACAGTGGGAAAACACAGGCATGTTTTCCACTTGGCCCCAAGGGGCTTGTGGTATTTCCCATTGCTTAGGGCTCGCTTTTCAACAGGGCAAATTTTTGTTGGGCTGTTGGTGTCCGAGAGCCATTAGAAGAGGGGATTAGTGGGATGGATAAGGCTGGCTGCTTCTCTGATATGGTGTATCTAGAGATAAGCACTTACTCCAGTTCTAATTTTAAACTGTCCTGGTGCCCTTTATTCGTATTAGCTTTGAGCTGATCTGTCCAGCCCTTTATCTCACAGCTAGCGATGGGCTAACAGGCCGAGGAAAGCTTAGAATCCTCCTCTCCACTCCCCGATAGAACCTCACATCTCCTTCTAATACCAGACTCACACTGAGGCTATGTCTACACTACAGTGGCTAGCATGGCACAGCTAGGGTACTGCAGCCATGCCAAAGGGTTTTACTATTGATATAGGGTTTTTTTAACATTATTTTTTAATTCTTACATATGTAGTACAATCAATGCTTCTATTTTTTTTCCATCCGTGTGCAGTATACATTTTGTTATGTGCACCAAGTCATGTGTGGATGTGTACCATCAGTAGAAACACATGCTGAAATCTGTGGGCACTCTGCTAATCAGCTGGGCAGCATTTGAATGTCTCCTGATTGGCTGCCCAAGCACTCAGCTTACAGGGAACAGAGTACAATGCATGTAAACTTGCATATAGCTTTAAGATGGGGTGAGGAATCTAAGCCCCCAGCTTGCCTGGATCTGGCCTGTAAGGCTTAGGTGTGCCACTCCCCCTGCTGCCCAACTGTGGGTTTGGAGCACACAAAATCTACCAAGCTCGGGACTCACTGGGCTGTGGTGTGGGAGGGGAATTGGAGGAGTGTCTTTTCCTTCTCAGTAGGGGACTATGTTAGTGAGGCATTTGGTTTTTGCTTGTGTGCAGCCCCTGACTGATTTTTCTGTGGGTCAGCGGCCCCTGACCCAAAAAAAGTTCCCAACCCATGCTTTAGGAATTAAGAGCCAAATCTTGCTCTTAATGGTGAAACTCCTATTGACGTCAGTGGGAACAGTCCTTTGTACTCAGCAAAGAGAAACACAGAAACCCTAGTTGGATTCTCATTCAGCAAAGTACTTGGGCACATGATCAAATTTTAAGTCCATGGGACTTCACCAAGTGCTTAGAGTTCAGTATGTGCTTTGTTGAATCAGGGCTTGGATTGCTTGTCAGCCATACCAGAATGAGGAACTGGCCAAAATAACTGTAACATATACTGGTTTAATTGCTATTTCCTCCTTAGTTAAGGCCAGAACTGCCACAACTAATTGTGCCAAATGGCACTTACATAAGTGACCCTCCAGGACTCCTTGTAAATCAATGTTATTCAGTATATGTAGGATTTTCAGAATCTGATCTTCCTTCTTTAAATTGTTTCCTTTTCTCTTTATGTGGCTAAGAAACTATTTTCATGTAATTAGTTAATCCCCCTCTCAAAGAGGTGACAGTTAGATCGATGGAAGAAGTCTTCTCTTGAGCTATCAGCGTCTGGATCAACCTAACTATGTAGCCCATGGGGTGAGATTTTTCACAGTCCTGAGCATTGTAGCTAGGTTAGTCTAGTATTTCAGGTAGACCACACCTCAGTCAGTAGGTTAGGAAAGGCTGTGATACAAGTGTCCCTTCTTTTCCACCACCAAAATTTAGAAGAACTGGAAATCCCCTGACAGAGCCTTTTATGATGAGATTTGCAGCCCTGCTCTGTAGACACAAGACATTTGGAGAATTTTCGTGTGGCTCCAAACTGACAGATGCTTGGCTGAAACACTCCACATCTTTCCACCACCATCTCCCTGGGAGCTTGTATCAGAGGGCGGTAGTTGATACTGTGGGCATGTTGATACTTCTAGGGTGTCTGAATGCAAGAGGGTAGTGGCGTGGGGTTTCAATGCAGGACAGTATGTCAGATGCTCAGGGTTCTCTTCCTGGCTGGCTCTTCCTCAGATGATGACATCAGTTTTTGTGGCCATATGTCTGCTGTGCACGTATGCAAAATTCACAAGTCATAGAGTTGGGAGGGGCATCCTGGTTCCCTACCACATCCTGAACAGGGAGGCTACATCTACATTGCACAGTTATTTCGAAATAAGTTATTGCGGAATAGTTAATCCAAAATAGCTTATTTCGAAGTAGCACATCTACACTGCAGGGAAGCCTCAAAATGAGTCCAAGGCAGGCTTCCCTAATATAGACGTGCTATCTAGATTCAGAGCCCCAGGAGGAATAACTTAGAATGGCCCTGGTGAGGAGCTATTTCGAAATAGCAGCAGTGGAGTGTCTACACACGCCTTATTTCGAAATAACTATTTCGGAATAAGAGTTATTCCTCGTAGAATGAGGTTTAAAAAATTCGGAATAAGCCAAACATTATTTTGAAATAATTTCAAAACAACAGAATTGCTGTGTAGATGCTCGCATAGTTATTTTGGAATAACAAACCGTTATTCTGAAATAACTTTGCTGTGTATACACACCTGGTGAGTCCTCTTGCCATAAATATATCTAACCTTGTTTTGAAAGCCTCTAATACCTGCACTAAGGTTGTTTCATCATTGTCCTCTCTGGTCATCTTAAGAGCCAAAAAAGGTTTAGCCTGATACCCAAGTCCTATTATAGGCCTCAATGCTGCACTTAAATACATGTACAGGTTGGACCTCCCTGGTCCTGACTGGTCCTGGATGAGGGATTTTGCCAGATCAGGGGAGGTCATTTGTGGCCTCTCTGCTGACAGCCCCACCCCCTGCCCTGCCTTCCCCACCAGGCTTCCTGGTTCCCCCCACAGCCCAGCTGAGCCCCCCTCACCCTTGCAGCCCAGCTGAGCCCCTCCTTCCCCGCAGCCCAGCTGGGCAGCGCGTCACTTCTGGACCACAAATATTGCCGTACCAGAGAGTTCCGGTTTATAGAGGTGCAACCTGTGTAGCTCCCCTCATGTGAGTAGCCTCACCAAAGTCATCGGGGTAGGTTCTCAGCTGGTGTAAAATGCCACAACTTCAGTCATGTCACCGGCACTACTGTAAATTACACCAGATGACTATCTGGCCCAGAGACCACAACGGTCACTGACTTAAAGCACGAAAGGAGCCATTTACTCTAACAAGGTGCCAGGAAAGATCCAGGGATGAGCCATGAATTCTTATATGTGGTAACGCTGGGGGAGGCCCTGCCTGGTTCTAGGAAAACGCCTGTTAACGAGGGTGTGGAAATTCACTTAGATCAGAAAAATGCAGAAGGCAGGCTGGCAAGTGGCAATGACAAAGCCGAGGGTGGGGAGGGGAAATTGGATACTTTCTGTTTTAAGGGATAAACAAAACAAATAGCAGAGCATTGCTGGGAATTGTTGTGGCATTGGAGGGACTGGAGAGACGTGGCAGGCACAGCAAATCTGAGGGTTGCTGCACTGCAGCAGGAGACTAGCTGCATCCTAATCATCACCTACCTTTATAAAGTGCCTTCCACCCAATGAGTCGCGGGGCACAAATTTAACAACCTAAGATACAAACTATATACTCCGTACAGGAATCGCTTCACACATCATTGACACGCAGCCGACATCTGGAACTGGGAGGCGGCAGCTGGTTTAAGAGCAACGCAGCCTGGAACAGTTTAAGACGGGGATTGAAGAATAGTTTATCCAGCTCCATCGGCGAGGCAGCGTTTTATAGCTCACAGAACGTGGCTGGAACTCGCCAGGACGTACTGGGATTCACAGCCCTGACCTCGCATTGAGATGGCACTTCCCCCGGCACGCCGGCCCAGCACCACCAAGGACCTTAGTGGAGAACTGACCCAGAGTGGCTTGTCCTAGGTATGGACCCAGTCCTGCAACCACTCACCGTGTTTGAGGGAGAGTTTCTCTTCCCGGCCCATCGACACCAGGGGGACCCAAAAGTGCCGTTGCCTGGGGGGCCTGGTGATTCAGAGGGGACTGGGGCTCCTGGCCACCATTGCTGCTACTGCAGCGCTGGCGGTGGCCAGAGCCCTGAGCCCTTTAAATTGCCACCAGAGCACCAGGCTGCGTGCTCCGCGTGACTGAGGGCTGAGTGAGCGGTGGGGCAGCGCTGTGGTCTGGCCAGTGCTATGGGCTGGCTTCCCCTGTCCCTGCCCCTGCTGCCTGAAGCCCCACCCCTCCAGGGACACAGAGCTCTCCCCCCCCCCCCCCATACACACACATCTTGCCTGTGGGCCCTCGGAAGCTGTCAGCCCCACTGTTCTCACCCAAATACTTACCTGGCCCAACCTTCCTTAGCTTGCAAGAATAAAGACTTGACAACACAGGAAGCTTTTTGATTTATACCATCATAATTAAGCTACTTCCTGAGGCTATGTCTACATTACAGGGATCTATCGGAAAAAGGTATGCAAATTGCACTCTGCACTTTGCATACCTTTTTCTGATAGTTTTTTCAGAAGAAGTTTTTCTGAAATTTGGCCCATCTACACTGGGCCAAATTTTGAAAAAGCCTCCTCTTTCAGAAGAGCCCTTCTTCCTCGTGGGAGGAGGAAGTCAGGGCTTCCGAAACAGTGCGTCTGCTCTTCCGCAAAAAATAAAAAAAAGCGGAAGAGCAGACTCATTCCCTGGATGCGGCAAAGCTTTTCCAGGATACCAGAGGTATCCCAGAAAACCCCCATAGTGTAGACATAGCCTGAGTGACATAAGCTAACCAGGGGAAAGACCCTCTTTTACTAAAATGAGAGTGGCCACTTGGGAAGTGACACCAGTAAAATGACAGCACTTCATATTCACACCTTGGGTTACTCCAGTAAGACTTTGCAGTGTAGGCATGCCCTCAGAAAAGGGCATAGCCCAAGCCGTTTGGTCTCTAGACAGGGTTCTGCGTTGCAAAGGCTGGAGGAGCACCCAAACATTTAACTGCCTCTCTAAGGCCATGTCTACACAGCACGCCTCACGATCACATGGCTGTGCTGTTGCCTGTTGAGGCAGGCAGCATAGCTGCTCTTTGTTGCCAGGAGTGGGCTCTCCTGACAGCAAACTAAAACCACCCCCAGCAAGGGGTGGTTGCTTAATCGCTAGGAGAGCATCTCCCGCTGACTTTGTGCTGTCTACACTGGTGCTTTTCATCTACAAATTTGTGTTTTCCAGGGGTGGGTGTGTGTTTTTCACACCCCTGAGTGACAAAAGTTTCAACCACGGAAGTGCAGGATAGGCATAGCCTACACCAGAGGTTCTCAAACAGGGTATGTGTGCTCCTACACAGAGGTTGTCCAGGGGTACTCAACTCATCTAGACCAGTGTTTCTCAGCCTGGGAGTGGTGGCCCTCGGGGGGTAGGTCACAGGATGGTTTAGAGAGGTTGCAAGTATAGGGTGCAAGTGAAGTGGCAGCAAATAGGGCAATTTCCCATGGCCCCATGTCACTGGGGTTCCCACAATGCTAAGTTATATGCTTCAGCCCTTGGGTGGCGAGGCTCAGGCTTCAGTCTTCTGGCTCACAAGTGAGAACCAGGCTCGAGTATCATGCTGAAATGTAAGGACAATATTTATATTCCAGCTGCTTTATTTTGTAAAGATATGGTAAAAATACAAAACTTGGCATTTTTTTCACTAACTGAGTGTGGCTGTAACATTTTTTTTGTCTGATTTTGTAAGCAAATAGTTCTGAAGTGAGCTTGGAGTACACAAGTTGTCCAGTAATTCAGAAAGTTGAGAACCACTGCCCTAAACTATCCAGATCCCGTGAATTGACCAAGCCAAACCCCAGGATACTGCAAAGATTTTCAATACTTCTTGCTTCCAGATAGACCACACATAATGCAAGAAGAGTCTTTCTCATGGTGTTCAAACACTTCTCTTTCGACCTCTGGACAGCACCACAATGCAGAGGGCCAATCATATGACATTTCTGTGTAAATCCCATTCTTCTGGCCATATTACATTCTTGGTAGTTACATTCTCTCTGCCTACATTCATACCACAATATTCTCCTTCTCATCTTATTCTCCTTCTCATCTGTCCCCTGTGTTTCTTATGAGCGGTTAAATGGTTGCCATGTTTCACCTAAGAGCTGGCTGCATTTCAGTGGTGAGGGAAGTGATCTGGGGTTGTACATAGATTGCATTTATAAAGTGATTTGGGTTAAGGGATGCCATATGAAAGTAGAATTGTTATTTACTAATATAGGGCCAAATCCTGAAGTCCCCTCTCAGTCCTCTGGTTTCCCCTCCCACTGTTTATCTTATCTATTCAGCTTGCAAGCTTTTTGTGTCTCCTTCTGTGTTTGTACAGCTCCTAGGAGGATAAGGTAAGCCTCTTGGACACACAGACACACGGACAGACAGACACACACACACACACACACACACACACACACACACACACACACACACCAGGACCAAGTCCAAAAAGCCAGGTTTGGCCTTGGAGGTTCAACAGGGACGGGGAAAGGATTTCTGCCCCATTGGCAGTAGAATCTCTTCACGCCCACTACTGCACTCTTAAACCATGGGGAGCACTGGCTGGTAAATCCACATAGGTGCAGCTCACCTGATTGTATCCACATGGGAAGATCCAGTCACTAGCAGTTCTACTGGCATTATACACCAAAACATAACAATGATGACTCGTGCCCCCCTTCTTCTAATTTCTGTTTGAAACACTTTGAAGTGGCACAAGCAATGGGCCAAATTCAGCCCTGATGTAAGTAGACATAAGGCAGTTGATTGCAGTGGTGTTGTACTCTTTGTTCTCGGGGGTGAATTTTAGTTCACTGGGATAGCTTTTCAGCTAGTGTCAATTTAGGTAGGTCCATGAATATCAGTGGAGCGATAACAATTATCACACACTATTTCTTGACCCCATTCACTTGAGGATCTGATCCATTGTCCATCCATTCACAGCAGCTAGAACCTATTATATCTTCTAGCCAGATTCCCTTGCTGATGCAAGATTGTACCTCGCTGTATATTTTCTATTGCTTTCTCTAGTCCAGTCTGAAAATGTCTCAAGCAATGTGGTTTTCCCACTTCTCTTCTTAGAGTGCTCTTCTCAGCTTCCCTGATCATCGTCTTTTTCTCAGCTGGACAAACCCTGATTTACACAGCAGCTGGGAAGCCAATTGAGTTTGCCACGGGTGGAAAGAAACATTATCTTAGCTTCCCCATCAAGCTTGCGTCACTGGCATGGGTTTGCATGAGGGAGATGCAGTTCCAGAAGGTGTGTTGAGTACACCTAGGAGTCTTACTCTTGGATAAAGACCCTGCTGTGATAAGCGTTGTACCAACACAACTCAAAATCTCAGTGGGTTTACAATCTACATATATGAGAAGAGCCACCAGATGGATGCACACAGGTGGGGGAGTGCAAGTAAACAAAGAGATATTGGTCAGAACGACAGGGCATGGCAGGCAGGCTGAGCTGTTACTGTTACAAGTTCTGTGCCACGAAGCTGGGCACATAATTCGAATAGCCCAATTGTTGAGCCGTTTACGGGAAGTTTATCAGCAAGCTGTATATTATTACCTACTATGTTGATGCCGGCAGCGCCTAGTGACCCACCAGGCTGGACTCCCCTGTGTTAGGCACCACGCAAAAACATCATAAATGGTAATCAACAACCCCAAAATGATGATGTAGCAAATTTTGTTTCTTTGTTGGTTCAGAGAGTTTCTCTTGTTCCGTTCAAGAAAAGAAAAGCGTCTTATGGATACATTCAAATACCAATCTGTCAACTACTCTCAATTTCAGGAACAAACTCCGTGGCCCAATCCAGCCAGAGTTCAAACTATGGGAAGTAAATGGTCAATGTGTGTGGAACATATTACTTCCTCATGGAGAAATTGATGTTGACCTGCTGCTAAACTGCTAAATACATTCGTATGTTCAGGAGAGGGCCCGGATTTCATTAACTTTCTCCAGATGAAGATTATTAAACAAGGCGAAGCAGCAAATCTTTTTGTCAAAAGAATTTCAAAGCAGATGAATCATGTCTGTCCTCTGCACTGAGATCAGAGAACTCTCCCCTCTGCTCATTCTCTTCAGCCCCAGCGACGGCCATCATGATGCCAACATGGAGCCTCTAGGTGCCGGAAGAAGAGAAGCCCTAGAGCAGGAAGGTGCAATGAGGGAGGATGAGTCTGTAGACAAGGGTCATAGCAGGGTGGGACTCCAGTATGTCTGCTGGAAATATCTATTGTACAGCCCCAAGAGTGGGAAGTCAAGAAGACAAGGCACCTGCCCCAACCATCTTAGAGACTATGGACATGGGTGGCAGGTATACTAGGAGGGGGAAGGCTCTGCCTTCCCAGACCACCAGCCTGGCCCCACCCATATTCCACCCCCAGAATGCCTACTGTAGGCATACTGGAAGTGGAGTGTTGCTGCCTCCCGAGCGCCCACCCTCTCTGTGCTCTAGGGCCAGGGAGGCTAGGGCCACATGCCACCTGCCTCTCCTATGCTCTGGGACTGGGGAGGCTTGGGCCATGCACCTCTCCAACTCCCTGTGATGAGGATGGGCCTGAGCAAAAGGCCCCAGCCCTACCTTTACCCACCACCCATGACTATGGGCTTGACTGTGTCTTTAGGCCCAGGCCTGAGTAAGGGTTGGGCATAACTGCTGTGCTCCACGAGCTGCCCAGAGGAGCCATTTTGACTCTGAGAGTCACAGTCCCTCCTCCCTCCCTTTTCGTTCCATAGGAGATGCAGTGAGACAAAGTAAGTCACTACAACCCTGAAAATGGTGCTTCTGACTGCGCCCTTCACACAGGGCCAGAGAGACGGCAGTGGAGCCTGGGCTTTGCCCACCCCCTACCCACTTGCTCACAGAAAGACCCATGATCTGGGAGGGCTAAACAAAGGGTGGGGGCAGGACTTCTTGTCCTGCTCAGCACAGTAAGGCCAAGCCGTAATCTCGTCCTAACTAAAGAACGAATGGATTGAGAACTAACAGAGTAACATAGCAAAAGGCAAAGGGCCGGACTGTGTTGTGGGGGTACCAACCCATGGTGACATTTATGTCCTCCACTCCCCTGCAAGGGGTAGGGACAATCTAGGCCAGGACGCCAGAGCTGCCACATTTAGTCCATCGCTTGTTAATTCCATGAGCATCATTCAGCATCGATATTCTCTCTTGCTAATCCCGCTTTGACAGGAGGCTGCTGAGACATCATGTGTTACAGAGAGAGGCTATCAGCTCCCATGGATCTCCACTTCGATTTTGTGGGTATCCAAAAAGCCATCGCACTCCACACAGCAGCTGGGACCATGGACCATGAAGCTCAGCTGAGGCACAAGCTCTGAGTGAGAGAGATACAAGGCAGCTGATTGGGCTGCAGCCTCTATTCAAGCCAGGAAGTCACCTATATACAACCGGGCTTTATGTTGTGCTGGGCTGATGACTTGTATTTGTCAGTTCCTGACTTGGCTTGATTCTTGATTGCTGGCATCTGGTTTGGCTCTTGATTGTGATCTCCTAGTGTTCCAATCTGGCCCAATTCCTGACCTATGTTTTAATGCTAACCCCTACGCTAAGCTGCCCATGCCCTGGCAGATGGTAAGGAGGCAAAGGAAGAGGTATACAGTTCAGTCCTGCAAGATCCTGTGTGCTCCTGGCCATGACCCAGCAAAGCACTCAAGCATATGTTTAGCTTGTAATTATGGCTCCCATCTTGGCCAACACACCAAGCACCTTGTGAGAGACCTCTAAAGCTAAAAGCCTAGGCTGCTGCAGAGCCAGCACTTTGCAATAGAGCTGTGACAGATTCACGTGTGTGGTTTGGGCCCAGAGAGGCACCTGCCACACAGAGTGACTAACAAAGAACTACAGTTACATGCTTAAGTTTATCCTGGGATTTGTCCTGTTAAAGCCACTCACATGATGATGGAACCAGATCCCTCTAGGTATAAGTCCTGGATTCCTTCCACCCCCTTTTAAACAGCCCCTTCCTTCTCTGTTTCCAGTCATCCTAGTCCCCCTTCCTCATCTAGACATAAAGGGGAGGAACTGATACTTAAATAAACAGGGCCAGATTTACCAGCACATCTTGGCTGCTTAGTAACACTCTGGACTCTGCTCTGCTGGCCTTACTCAAGCTGATAATGTCCCTACTCTGAGCACACTTATTACGGGAGTAGTTGGAGACGGCTCCATGCCAGCAAGGGTGGTGGAACAAGACCCAGGATTTAAAGTATGGAGGAACACAGCTCCCTAGATGCTAAAACAGAGGAACAGCTCCCTCTCCTCTCCCTGGCTTGGGGAAGCAGCACTGCCCCACAACTCCATCTCTGCTCCCTGGCTGATGCCATGTGAGCTCCCCCAACTATTTCTGGCCACTTTACTATTGTTAGGCCCTTGATTTGCATGCTGTCTGAGCCACGAGGAGTAACGGTAGTTCGGACTAGGAAGCCTAGTCCGAACTACCTAGTTCGTGCCGCGTGTAGCCGCGCTGCACGGGGTTCGCACGAGCAGGGATTTAAAAATGGCGGCACCCAGTTTATGCAAATGAAGCCCGGGAAATTCAAATCCCGGGCTTCATTTGCAAGTGCGGTATGCCTACATTACCTTCCTAGTTCGAACTAGGAGGGTAGTGTAGACATACCCTTAGAGATTAATAGATTAATTAGGTCATTAGCTTTCATGGGTGAAACCCACTTCATCAGATGCGTTGGAGTGGAAGTTATAGAAGCAGGAGTATATATAAGGAAGAAATGGGTCATTCACGGCATTTGGTGTGGAGATGTGAGTTAGGGTTCAGGGATATTCACATTGCCACACCAAATGCTGTGAATGACCCACTTCCACCCTGACTTGATTAGCTTCATTAACACAAGCAACTTCTTCCTTATATATACCCCTGCTTCTGAAACTTCCACTCTAATTCATCCAATGAAGTGGGTTTTACCCACAGAAGCTTATGCCCAAATAAATCTGTTAGTCTCTAAGGGTACATTTACACAGCAGCATTATTTTGGAATAACTGATGTTATTCTGAAATAATAAAGAACATGTCTACACTACAAGACTTTATTTCAAAATAATGTCAAGCTAGAGGATTTCTTACTCCAACTCCTGTAACCCTCATTTTACGAGGAGTAAGGGAACTCAAAGGAAGAGTAAAACCAACTTAAGCTATTTCTACATAAGCGATGCAATTGATGAAGCTGAAGTTGCATAGCTTAATTTGACTTTAGCCTGGCTGTGTAGATGTACCCTAAGGTGCCATAGAACTCCTGGTTGTTTTTTGTTGATGAAATTTTCTGATTTTTCCCTGAAAAATTAAACACTTTTTGATTTTTTCCCCCCATTCCCAAAAAGCCTGGTAAAATTGTTCACTTTTCAATTTTTGTTTATTTTTCTAAAAAAAAAATCTTGGTGGGAAATAAGTATTTTCCCCATCATTTCTTGTGAAAAACAATTGGCACTTTTCAATCAGATCTACCCAGGAAATTATGGGTTTATCTCCTTTCAGAATGTTTTTGTTTTATTTTGTTTTCTTACTATTAATTATTCTAACACTGGAAGTTCTTGTTATTCATATACAATGATGGGTATAATCAGCCACCCCCATCCTTCTTTAGGCTTATCATAAACTTGAGCTTCTGTTCTGTTGTTTAAAGCATAAATCTACCTCTTTCAAGGCAGAGAAACTTAATAGAAGCAACATCAAAGGCTGGTGGGCAAAAAGAGCAGAGTAAAGCTTTCTGTAACTCTGCCAATGAGAACTTTCAAAAGAAGAGTGCTGCTGGGGGGATTGGACCAATGGCTTTTACATCTGTGCCAACTATCTCCAACACCAGAACACTCAATGGCAAAATGGTTACAGGAATAAAAAAAAAATCCTTCCCTGGCAAAACCATCATCCCAGTGCAATCCAGTTTCTCCTTCTTTCCCTATGGTTCATATTGAAGCTGCAGTAAAAGGAAATTGGGATCAGCTTTTATTTAACTTTTCTGTGCCTTGATTTATAGCTTAATGCTGAGCACGTGTGCTTTTCTCCCTCCCCTGAATCTAACATGGATCTATTTCAATGAATTGTTACTGGCAGGAAGTTATGACTGTTATTGTCAACCACGTGGCACTAATAAAAGAGGATCATTTATCAATAAAACGAGAGAGCTGATCTTCTGGTGCAGTTGATTCCAAAATGGCTATTGATTTCAATGGCAGCAAAACTGGGGCCCAGTGAGACACATATCGGAATAGAGACACTCAAATACAGAAATACACTCAGGTCGATTGGGTCTTTCTTACAGTGAGCTTCATACTATAAATCTCCAGAGCAAATCCTGCCTCCTCCTGCTTTTGAGTGGAGGGTTCCCTGGACACATTAGACTCCCTTCCTCTTGAATCACACGCTCAGTGAAAAATTGCAGGCTTGTTTGGTGGCCCCTGTGAAATGAGCCTGGTAAAAGTTTCAGTCTAGTTCCTAGTGGAGCAGGTGCCCAAATCACATAATCCATCCCAGAACCATTGGCACTATTTCACGCGGGTCACAGAAACCAAGGCTTCAAGGGCTATGGAGACTGACTAGCTCCCCATCTCCAGAGGCGATGAAGACTGTAGTCCCACCAGCTCAGAGCTGAGGTGCACTGGAAGGAGGTTTTGTGTGTGTATAAGAGCCGTTCTTCTGCATTTTTTTTCAGGAAGAACGGCTCTTGTGCAAGAGGGGGGTTTTGCGCAAAAACAAAGCCTCATTAATTTTGCAAATGAGGTGAGGCAATATTCCACGTTTCGCCTCATTTGCATATTTTTGTGCAAAACAGGGGCAGTGTAGACATAGCCTCCATGTCTGGCTGGGCCCCTGGGATGGACTCAGCTCTCCTAGAACCTGGTGCCACATCTTTTCGAGGCAACATGTGGGGGGTATGTAGGGTCACAGGACGGCCGCCCCAGAGGGTGGCCAGCAGCAGCCTTTTAGCACTGTGTGGGAGGGAAGGGATGGGAGCGGCTTCCACCATAATAGAGGTGAGAGTGGAGGGTAGGGACGACCTGACCTGTATTTTCCCAGAGGTCATCTCTTCCCTCCCACATCCCCACTCTGCTATGGCAGGAAGCAGCTTGTCCCTTCCTACCCGCACCGTGTAAAAAGGCAACTAACACCTCCCAGATACTGCTGGCCACTGACATAACCCAGATGCCCCCTGTCTGGGCAAGAAGGAGTTAAGCCCTAAGGATGCTTTGGGAACCAGGGCCCAAGGAACCTGGTTGCAGGGGCTTCAGCTCACCCAGCTAGAGAGGTGGCTCAGCAGGAGAGGGAACCTAAAAGACAGAGCAACCCCACGCGACCTGGGGGCAGGACCAAAGGTGGGGGGCAACTTATGAAGAGCATGCTAAATGCCCCTGCCTGGGGACCTTCAGGACTGGGACACAAACAGGCTAGAAATAGCTTCCTTACTCCACTCCAGAGCCGAGCTGAAGGGTAGAGAAGCATCCCCATGCCAGCGCTGTGTAGGGCTTTGGCACATGCAAGGTTTGGCTTCTCTTGGTCGTTGCCCCAGGCCAGAGGGCTTGAGTTTTCCCTGGGTGCCAGCCCAGCCAGAGACAGTGGGGGAAGGAAGGAACCTGCCAGCCAGACAGTTAGTAAGCTGAATGATCTGACTAGCAGCGGTTGCGCCGCACAGCACACAGAAGGAGGATATACCCACTGGGTGGGATATGAAGGGTCAGTGGGGCTGGAGAGGGGAGGGTGAATGGGCACAGCAAGGAGAGAACAGTGAAAAGGGAAGGTGTAAAGAGCTGGTGAGTGGGCAGCAGGGGTGACGTAACCAGCCACCACTTGCTAGCACTCATCAGCCATCCCAGCAAGTAGCAAGTGCTGGCTGGAAACGGGGCAGGAGGCAGGTAGAGGGAGCCTGCCAGCTGAGAGTGGCCATGCTGCAGCTTTGCCCAACCATCCAGCCCTTCACACGCACCCCCATCGTCAACTTCTGGGCCCCCCACTCCCACTGACCGCTGGTGAGTGGGCAGTGGGCGAGCAAGGATCCGGCCAACAGTAGGACCCACCAGTATTGATAGAAGGGAAGAAACAAAATATGGGACAATCTGCCATTTTTTTAAAAAGTAAGAGCACCCGCAAAGGTGCTTTAAAAATGGGACATCTGGTCATCCTAGATAAGGGGTAGGGCGGTGACACCACATGAGCAAGACTGAGATTGGAGACTGCAGCCTGTTTTAAGGGCCACATTGTGTTGAAAAACTGGAGATGGGGCAGCAAAGAGCCCAATGTTGTGGGAGCTGAAGGAAAACGCTTTCTTGTGAGCATTGAAAAGAGCCCAAACTGTGTAGCTTTTACAAAAGAAGGCTCAGAGGTGATTTCATGGAAGTGTTTATGTGTCTTCCTGGAGAGAAAATGTCAGGTAGTAAAAGGCTGTTTAATGTTGCAGAAAGTGACAGACCAAGACCAGTGGCTTGGTGGGGAAAACAGACAAATTCATATGAGAAATAAGGCAGAAATATTTCACAGTGCAGATGATTCACCATTGGAACAAACTGCCAAAGCAAGTGAAGGACTCTCCGTTTCTTGATGTTTTCTAATGAAGACTAGATGCCTTTGTGGTGTGTGCTTGGATCAAAATTTAGCTACAGGTTGAACCTCCCAAACTTGGGACTCTCTCATCTGGTTGCAGGAGAGATTCTACTGCCAGCAGCTGCTCCAGGCCTGAGAGCAGGGACACCCTTTGCTCTAACATCTGGAGGCTCCTGGATGAGGCCTCTGGCCATATGTCCAATGGAGAGGAAGGGCCCAGGCTCCCATATAATCACCCGTTTCATAAAAGGGACATAGGCCCCTCTCCTCCCCCCCCTTTTCTGCTACTTCATACCTTCACCAGCATGGACTGCTAGCCTAGAACAAGGGCTGCCAGCCTGTGTAACGCACCCCTCCCCCAACTGTTATCAACAGGATTTGAACTCTGAGATTATATCTACACTGCATTTTTTCCAGAAAAATGGCAGTTTTCCCAGAAAAGCTATAATTACATCCACACTGCTATTGCATTCTTTCAACACAAAGTCGAAAGAACGGAGGGGGTTTTCCGACAGTGGTAAACCTCTTTCTATGAGGAAGAAGCCTTTTTCCGGAAAAAGCTTTTTTGGAAAAAGGCGTGTGTGGACACGGAAGAGAGTGTTTTTTCAAAAGAAGAGGCCTCCAGGAAAAAGCACAGGTGCTCTGGTGGCCACTCCATCCAAAGTAATCACAACTTAAATGTGAGATAGCGTCCATTCAGTGTGGACGCTATCTTTCCAAAAAGCAGATCACTTTTTCGTTGCGTTTTTGCTGTGTGGATGCTCTCTTTCGAAATACTTTTTTCCAGAAGATCTCTTCTGGCAAAGCTCCTTTCAAAAGAAGCCTGCAGTCTAGACGTAGCCTGAATCTTTAGTGCCAAGCACAGACAGCTACCACTTGAGCTAAAGGGAAAACTTAATTAGCAAACCAGCAGTACTACACTGTTATCCTCTCTTTGGACCAGACACCAGGGAGGAACCAACCACCCATTGTACGTATGTATTTGAATTGCACTTTATTTATCTCCTTCAAATCCTTTATTCCAAAAATTCGGTACTTGAGATACTTTTAGAAGTATTTATGGCTTCTCTGTTGAGCTGTATAAAGCTTGAGGTCCCCAGTCAGGGAAAATCAAATGGAAGCTGTGCTGGGAACACGCTCTCCCTTTCTCATAGACTCATGAGGTTCCCTCCAGTGTAGAGTTACTGCCAGCTCGCAGCTCAGCCTGGGTTTCCAAGTGGGCTGTGGGAGCCTGTAACAGCAAACGTGGTGCAAGCAGAGCAACAGAGCTTCAACAAGCCACCCCAATCCCTGCTGACAACTCAGCACAGTAGAAGGTATCTCCAAAGGGAAGGACCATAAATCCATTCCGGAAGCAAGCATGTGGCATGAAGCCCTTTCAGAGCAAGAACAGACCTGCTTGCACAGCAACAAGAAAAGGAAGGAAAAAGCGCTCGTCACCCTGAGCACTTGTTGCCGTCAGGCATTTTTTTCTCTTAATTGGATGAACTTCAGGCAGAGGAGGGGAAGTGGACCCCCATCTGTGGCTGCCACAGAGCTCAGTTTATAGTCAGAGGCAGTGTTTTCTTCTCTGAGAAAATATTGGAGGGGAGGAACTTGATTGCAAGTTTTAATTTGCTGGCAATATTCTGGTTAGTTTCAATCAAGCCTACACATTTTTGGCAGGCAGCCCTTTGACTATGAAAATATACCAATCTTATCACAAATTACGTGTCCCCTGGGGATTAATACTGCCATTTGGCATGTCCTAATACGTTGAGCTTTTGAGGGACCGGGTAAACAAAAGGTCAGTACATTATCTAATTATCCGCAGTGCAATCTGACTTCCGTTGGGATCAGAAAAGCTCGGTTAAAGCACCGGCGGGTGAAGTGCTCAGAGCAGCTCCGGCTCTTGAGAACAATAATTCAGCTAATTAGGGTGCTGACAGGACCATCCATCGCAAGGGCAAGCACTGTTATGTCTGGATTTCCATGAGCTAATCCAAGGGTGTCTCTTTGGAGTAGCAGCCACTCTGCAGGGAAGGCAAGGTGGGGATCGAAAATCCAGCTGAGGTGAAGCAGGGTAAAACAAGGCCAGAATTAGCCTATTGTTGGCAAAGGCACCTCATTTGCTATCACACCTTAGACCAAGGGCCATCAACTATTTTTTGTTAAAGTCCAAATTTCTTGGCCAAAGAATAGTCAAGGTCCAAACTCCAGAGAAAATAATAAAATAACATAATGATTAATAATAAACTAAAACTATTTCAGGGGCCATTCAAAAATATTGGGTGGGTGAGATTTGGCTCACAGTTGCCTAACACTGCACTAGTGCATAATACACCTCAGGCTCATCTAGTGCCCACTAAAGTCAATGAGGAGTCTTTCCATTGAGTTCAGTTTGCCTACCAAAGTAGATAGTCTCTTTCTCAGAAAGACAGAACAATATGGCAGACAGTCTGTCCTTTCACCTATCCTGTGATCTTGATTTTTAGATGTCTGTAGCCAAGAGAGGTGCTTAGTTTTTGGGGTTCCTTTTGTCAAGTAGAGAGAAGAGCAACAAAGACGAGACAGTCTCAGAGCAGAAATGTATAGATCAGAGATGACTGAGCAAAATGCTGTTTCCTTGGTGTGGGCAGAAGTACCTAAGAAATGAGGGGTGGATTGATGACTGTCAGAAGGGTATCTTGGACTATTATTATCTATATTATAGCTGTATTTCAGGGCTCTATTGTGCTGAATGCTGCACAAATACCTAGTGAGAAACAGTCCCTGTCCCAAAGAGTTTACAGTCTAAGGAGACAAAGCAGACAAAGGATCATAAGGAAACAGGCACAGAAGTGAAGTGACTTGCCTACAAGCACACAGAACGATGGGGCAGAGTTAGGACCAGAATCCTAGTCTCCTGAGACCTAGTCAAATACTTTATATAGTGGATTGCAAAGGGACCAATACAATAGGCAGACAATTTAGAATTCAGATCAGGCAACATTTTATTAGCTTTTTTATCTAGATATAGTTTTCCTGCATTCATCTATGGGAGGAGCTCCCTTGCTGGACACAGTCCAAGCACCTGGACCAGCTGAAGTCAGGAAAATGACAGAGGGGTGACCAGATATGGACTAACTAGCCAAGTCTTTGACTCTCTGTAATCTCCAATAATATACGTGTGATTCTTTCACCCCAACAGTGCAAGGCAAAAATGCTCTGTTGGTGATCTCATTTTAAGTGAATGTTGTGCAGGTTTGCTTTGCTTGCTTGCTTTCTTTGCTTCCCCAGAGTTTTTTGAAAACTTGAGCCCAGTGAGAAAGTGATTAGCTCCCTCAGTGAGGGTTTTGATAGTGGTTAAAATATCATCCCCCCCACACTATTTCCTTAGCCCATGCTATATCCATTTATCATGATTTTTCTGCAGAGTTGGGGCAGGAGGGTCAGAAATAAGGAGCTTGCTGTATCTTACACAAATTTGAACCAAATTCTGGTCTGATTTACACCCTCCACCAGGGGCAGGCAAGATATGGCCTGTGGCCAAATCCTGCCTGCCAAGCCTTTTGATCTGGTCCATGCCCCAACCCTGCACCAGGGTACAGCGCTGCAGGAAGGGAGAGACTTCAGCACACTGCTCCCAGCCCCAACAAAATCTCTCAGCTCCTATTGGCCAAAAACTGCCCAATGGGATCTGAGAGATTTTGCTGGGGGCACTGGCAGTGCATGAAGCCTCTTCTCTCCCTGCAGTGCAGAGAGTCACATAGAGCAGCCAGCCAGTGATCTGGAGCTGCTGGGAGGCGGGGGGACAGGACCATTGGCAGGCAGGAAGCCTGCCTGAAAGTGATGCTGGCCAGGAACTGCTTAAGTAAATGCCTCTCAGCCAGAGCCTGCTTCTGGCACTCCACCCCCATCCTCCTCCAGCTCCCTCCCAGACCCTGCACCCCTGCTAAACCCTCTCCCAATCCAGAATCCTCTACTTCATCATACCCCCTCCTGGACCCTGCACCCCAATCCCCTGTCCCAGATCGCAACCCAAGCCCTCTGCACCCTCCTCCCCCTTCCCCAGGTCACAACTCCCCCAGCCCTAGTTCCTGCACAGCCTCCTATACACCTCCCCCAGGCCAGAATCTTCTCCTGCACCCATATCCCCTACCAGACCCTGCACTCCAATTTCCTGCCCCAGGTCACAACCCCTCCTTCACTCAAACTCCCTCTCAGACCCCACGCCCTCTCCAGCACCCCAGTTCCCTACCAAGCCCCCTTCTGCACCCAACCTCTATCCCAGACCCCACAGCCACTCCATAGAAAAAGTGTGACCCTTGACCACATAGCAAAATTTTGGCATGCTCCCCCCATCAAAAATGATTGCCCACCTCTATGCTATACCAACTTGCATTTGCAAGGGAGGTGAAATCAGACTAGGTTCCCACAGTAATACTCATCAGAGCAGCTCAAGCACTTCTGCCCCCACATGCTGATAGCATCAGTATAAAGCCCCCAGCTGACCCCGCATCCCCTCAGTTTCTTCTTTCTGGAAACTCAGAGGTAGAGGAAGAGGGTGGGTCATGGAATGGACATGTGTGGAGTGGCCATCTTGAGGGACAACAGTTATGGAAAAGCGACGAGGAGTCCTGTGGCACCTTATAGACTAACTGAAGTTTAGGAGCATAAGCTTTCGTGGGCAAAGACCCACTTCATCAGATGCATGCATCTGATGAAGTGGGTCTTTGCCCACGAAAGCTTATGCTCCTAAACTTCAGTTAGTCTATAAGGTGCCACAGGACTCCTCGTCGCTTTTGCAGTTTCAGACTAACACGGCTACCCCTCTGATACTTAACAGTTATGGAAGGGTAGGAACTGGTTTTTCATTGAATGACTGCACATGTGCATTTCACGCTAGGTGATGCACAAGCAGATGAATAAGCACAAGGACTGGAGTTCATGGACACTCTGGCTACAGCCTAGCATGACCCAATTTGGCATCCTCTCTGGACTGTTGATGTCAGGGGAGGAGAATGTGTGCACTGACGATCGGGTCCCAACTTTACAAAGGTCCAAAATAGGGATCTGCACTAGGAACATTGCTGAGGATGCTTGTGCTTTTGTGGAATGAACTCATCAGGTTAGCTGAGGGCAAAACACATGCCTGAGCTTACCAAGTACAAAACCCATGAAGGATACAGGATGAAACTGAGACTTGGAGACACTTTATTCGGTCAGCTACTGCTAGGAACAGTTGGGTGGACTTTCAGAATGGTTTAATTCTGACCCCAGTGTCATCACAAGAAACCACAAGTATATTGTAGAAAGCTAGGGCTCATCCTACATCCAATTCCTACTTGTATTCGGCTTTGAGTAAAAAATGGGTACTAGATTGCCTGATTGCTATTAACTTGTGAAACCACTTTCAGGAAGAAACTGTAGTGGGATAGAAATACATCTTATTTTTAAAGAAGACTGTACAGAAGCTCTGATGTGAAGGTGCACAATTCCAAGACCCGTCTGCCCAAAGTAGAAAACCATTTTCTAAGAGAGGTATAATAAGAAATACATTGCCAGAGGTTCAAACAGAGGTCCCATAAGCTTTGATAAGATCAAGTTAAGCTTCCAAGGAGGAACTGGCTCTCTTTGGTGCCTTTGTCATTACTATTAAAAGGATGACTCTTTGCCACAAAGCAGGGAGCTTCTGAGAAAAGGCCATAGACTTCAGAAAATGATGCCCTATGCCAAAACACTGAGATAAAACAGCAATTGTAACATCACTCAGGAATTACGTTCCCAACATTCTTTTCAAGGGCACGCTCCACTGGCGTGTAAGCGCTGCATTGGAAAGCCACGGTTCAAATAAGTTGTAAATGTCTTGAGGGATTTTCAGCAGCTATATATTTCAAGGATCATTTTAATCTCCTAAAGCTCCTGGTCTGCCTTGCTCGTTACTCTCCAGGGTGTTTCCATGACCAAACATGAAGAGTGTGTTCCTGGATATAGTACGAGCGCGTTCTCACCTCCAAAGATCTGGTACACTTTAAGACCACAAGCTCTACCTGAAAAGAACAGAGCCCAGAGAAGATAATATGTATAGTGCATGTATCATCATGATTCATTACGTAGGGCCAGATCCTGATATCCTGTCTTAGTATTTTATTGTGCACAGGTAATCCCATTGCAATCATCAGGGAATCAGTACCAGCCACTCAACATTTTAATACATTATTCTCCCATTTGCAACTGCTCTATTTCTACCTTTCTCCTGACACCAGCACACACGCTTCCTTGTAACATTTATTTCCACTTTAATTTATAGCCCTGTTTCTAGAACAAGTTGAACATTCCTCTGGAATTCTATAGTCTACTGCAGGGGTTCCCAAACTTTTTGACATGGGGACCATTAAATCCATTCACGAACTTTTGGAGGACCAGTAACATTCATTTGCATATTTGCATATTCATTAATCAAATGATGAATATTCAAATAAGCTGTTTCAGGTCCTCCCCAAGTCTCCAGTGCCAGCTTTAGCAAAGCTTTTGATATGGTCACCCACAATATTCTTGCCAGCAAGTTAAGGAATATGGATTGGATACATGGACTGTAAGACAGACAGAAAGCTGGTTAGACCAGGGTTTCCCAAACTTTTTACTTTAGTTGGAACCCCTTTTTTTTCAGTACTGTTTTTGCCACCCCAAAATATAAACACATAAAAAACAAACTGAGAAAATACCAGACATATAACATGCCTGGTATTTTCTCATTAGGTATGTTTTATTATTACTAGATGTATCCGTTTGTAGTTTCGAACTGCCTGGCTAGTAAATGTGCTCAGGCTGCATGAGTGTGTCTACCAGCCAGACAGTTCACAACTATTTGAGGGGGTGTATGTGGGGGGACAATAGAATCCCCGGGCCAGACTAACTCGTGCTTTGCAGGAGGGGGAAAAGGGGGCTGTGCCCCCTAGATCTGCATATGGCTGGATCAGTCCTGCTCCCCACCGGCCGAGTCACTCTTCTCCCCTCACCCCGATGCGCCTCTGACCAGCCCCACTTCCTCCAACCCCCTCCTGGACAGCCAGTTCTCCCCCGCTTCTCCTTCCAATCTCCCTTGGCCAGCCCCACTGCCCGCATCCAGCCCTCTTTCCAGCAGCCGCTTCTCCTCCCCGCATCTTCCCTGGCCAGCTCCCTACCCCCGACCTCGTGCCCCCCGGCAGCCCTGCTTCCACCGGCCCCCCAATCTCCCTGGCCCTCCCCGACTTCCCCGTCCAGTGCTGCTTCCAGTGGATGGCTCTCCACTCCTCAACCTCCTCTTCCTCCCCCCGCCCCTAGCTAGGACTCTGCCAGGAGCCGGAACATCTGGCTGCAGACTCCGCCCAGACTGGCTGAGGGCTTGGGGGACCTGGCGCCACACAGGCACTCCAGGAGCACAGGACACCCCAGCAACCATGCTGAGGCCCGGTAGTTTTTTCCTGTGGCCCAGTACCGGGCCACGGCCCATAGTTTGGGAAACACTGGTCTACTGCTTATCTCACACTTTAGCAGTGAGGGTAATTAACCAATGGGACAATTTGCCATGGTTTGTGGCCAATTCTCTATCCCTGGCCATTTTAAAACCAAGATTGGCTGGTTTTCCAAAAAGATCTGCTTCTAGTCCAAACACAGATTATTTTGGGGAGAAGGTCTCTGTTCTGTGTTGGCTTGGAATTTTGTCTACGCTGCCACTTTACTGCACAGTCACTTTCTTGCTCTGGGGTGTGAAAACCAGTGCTGTAACATGCCAGGGTAAACAGGCTTCCAGAGCAGGGAGCTAGATCCCTCATGAAGGCTGGTTTACCTAGAGCATTGGAAGAGCTCTGATGCCAGGACCAACTAAACACTGGTGCTGGCGCTGACGCTGGTGCTGGTGCGGGCAGTACTTTAAACTTAGCAGTGTAGACAAACCCACTGGGTGCGTCTAAACTACATGGCTCCGTCGATGGAGCCATGTAAAGTAGTTTACTTGACATAGTCAATTTAAATAATCCCTGCTTCATTAAAATAAAAATGGCCACCACACCGTGCTGACAATCATCTGATCCGGCACAGCGCGGCAGTCTAAACGCGGCACGGTTGACAAGGGAAGCCTTTGTCGACTGCTCCTGTAAACCTCATTTCTTATAGGAGCGGTTGACAAAGGCTTCCCTTGTCGACCACGCCATGTCTAGACTGACGCGCTGTGCCGGATCAGCTGATTGTCGGCATAGCACAGTGTCCATTTTTATTTTAATGAAGTGGGGATTATTTAAATTGACTATGTCAAGTAAACTAGTTTACATGGCTCCATCGACGGAGCCATGTATTCTAGACACACCCTATGAGTCTTGCTAAAGTCGTTCTGGTCGTTTTCTGCCTGATACTCACCCCTCCAGGGGAGGTATATTAATCAGAGAATGCATTGTCTGCACAAAGACTTACCACACCCTTCTTCTTCCAACTGTGCTGACAATGAAACCAGTGCATTCCCACTACTTCCTTGGGGGTGAATTGTGCGGTTCCTTTCATCATTACCCATCCCGCTCTGTTTCTTGCAAAATTGCATTTTAAGGTACCACAGACAATCTCCAGGAAAACAGCTCATAAGCTGAGAGAACTCAGGCGATGAGACACTTTTGTGTAGCAGACTGACACTTTAACAAGAATAGGGTAATAAGATGAATAATGGCGGAGAAAGCTCTGACAAATGATAGCTCTGGGAAAAAGGTAACAAAATCCATATCTGACAAGCCAATAAATTATTGTAAGGATAAGTCACCAGCGTTGTAAATCCAAGGCAGATTTTTACACACACATAAACCCCTGTGCCAATGGGAGTGAATCGAGCTCCTGGAGAGTATTTATTGGACTCTGTGATAGAGCCTCAGGCACTATCACAGTTTCCATGACCTACGGCCTGTTATTAACTCTTCACACACAGAGAATGCTGAGAGACAGCACACATCTCTGTGGAGGCAGACTTCTCTGTAGCTATCCATGCTTTTGTTAGCCCTGGGCTGGGTTACTATTGGTGCAAGAACTTTTTGGGGGGAGGGGGGAGTGCTGTGGCACCTCCCAGGTTTTACACAGGATTCTCTCCTGACCCCATACACAGGGCCCTAGCTGCAGGCCTTGCCCTAAGGCTCTGCTCTAGGCCTCACATGGCGGTGTCCCAGCTGACAGCCCCACACCCCACATCCTGGGTCCTGGCTGCCAGCCCCATGCCCACGGCTCCCCTCCAGGCACCACATACAGGGTCCTGGCTATTGGCCTTGTCATGGGGCTCTGCTCCAGGCTCCATATGCTTGGCCCCAGCTACAAGCCTAGTGCCCCAGTGGCCTGCTCCTAACCCCACTCCCAGGGCTCTGCTCTCAGCCCTACATGCAGGGTCCTGACTGTCAGTCCAGCACCCAGGACTCTGCACCCACTTGCAGCTGTGTCCCCATCCTTGGCTTCCCTACCCCATTTGTGTCCATAGCCTCTTGTTACCTGCCCTAGTTCTGCACTACTCCTGGAGCAGCCGCCAGGCCCCTGCAGTTGCTAGGCACTTGGGGCAGCCAGGGACTGGGAGTCTCAAGTTTCAGCTCCACTGATCCCATTGCTCGGACACCACAACCAACAGGATCTGTGCAAGCAGTGCCTGAGGGTGTGAGGGCAGTGTACAGAGCTTCCCTGGATGCCCCTCTGGCTAGGGACCACAGGGACATGGTGGCCCGCTTCCCGGGAACCACCGTAAGTGCCACTGTGACCCTGCACTCCAACCCCCCTGTCCCAGCCTGGAGTCCTCTCCTACACCTCAAACCCCTTATCCCCAGCCCAGCACCTACTGCTGGAACCCACCCCACTCCCACACTCCAAGTCCCTTGACACCAGCTCAGAACCAACTCCTGCACCCCAAATCCCTCATCCCTGGCCCCACTCCAGAGCTCACACCCCAGCCACAGACTTCACCCACCTCCTGCACCACACTCCCCTGCCCCAGCCTGGAGCTCTCTCCTGCACCTTAAACCCCTCTGGTCCCACCCAGAGCCCACACCCCCTCCTACACCTCAATCGCCTGCCCCAGCTCGGTGAAAGTGAGTGAATGTGGAGAAGAGCAAGTTATGGAGGGAGGGGGATGGAGCGAGCGAGGGGGTGGGGCCTCAGAAGGGGTGGAGCATGCACCTGGCCTCCGGGAAAGGGTGGAGCAGGGCTGTTGTGCGATTAGAAAGCTGGCAACCCTGATATTTGCACTCGGGTGAGCTTCGCCTGAATGGGTCTGTCTCAGAGATCTCCTGGAGTGATACAACACACGGTGTGATGACCTTGAAGTGCTTGAGCTCTTAGTCCTCTGGTGTACGTGGGATAGGCAGAGCCCTCTCAGTGAAGTGGCTTTAATCCCAGATTTCACTTCAATCTGCCAGAGGCTAGATTCCGGGACCTCTGGGGCTCATCTTTTCCCCCAGTCAGAATTAGAATAAAGGTGTCTGGAGTGGAAGGAGGCGGAGAAGTTTGCTCGGTTGGGAACGTGAGCTCTTTTTGATCTCCAGACTCGGAGTCAGGAATTCTGGGCTCTGCTCTCTGATCTGTTACAGATTTCCTGTGTAACTGTAGACAAGCTAGTTAGTCTCCCTCTGCCTCTGCTGCCACACCCATGGAAGGGGACTAAGAATGGCTGACACCCCTTTGGAAGGGAGCTTGAGATCACTGAATGAAAAGTATGGTGCATGAATGCCAATTATCTAGGGCAGAGCAAATCCCCTGGGAGTCATTTACTTAGGGCCAGATGTCCAGAAGAGCTCAGCAGCTGAGCACTCTGGGGAACAGCACCATTGGAGCACATTTTCAAAGGTATTTAGGTGCCTAAAGATGCAGATAGGCATCTCATGGGATTTTCAAAAGCACTTATGCAGACTAGGTACCTAACTCCCATTTCTATACTACCCCAATCCCACTCCCATGTGACAATAAAAATTGTAAGGGATACAGCTAATATTATTTAATAGTAAAATCCATTGACTTTCTTCTTATTTAATTACTTGTGTTTCTCTCTCTGGGGGAATGTCTAATCTCTGCTATACTTTTTGGTGACTCGGTGCCGTATGCCATTACTGGAAGGATATACTGGCTGTCGACCTTCCTTTATAGGCTAAGGGGGAGATTGCTTTACATGATGTCTTTCATCTTCCTTAATATGCTCCACACTTCTCTAGCTCTCCTCTTGATTTCTTCCATCTGGCCAAAATTTTTATGTACCTCACCTGAAATATAAAACCTTTCAAAATACGCCCTTCCTTCTCTCCTTTTATGCTCTACTTATGGCAGATGTGACTGGAAGGTCAGAAGTCTGAGATTAGTTGTGACCTTGCTCTTGGGCGCCAAACTGGCACTGGGTTAGAGACTTTGAACTTGGCATCCTGACAAATTGTTCCTATCACACACCGAAAAGCAACTTATTCTTAAGGCTGTAGGAGGGGAAGGGATGAAAGGGGGGGAGTGGATTCTTTCAAAGAGCAAAATTATTCCACGCAGCGTGGCACAGAGACAGAAAGTTTAACCCAGGAACCCCAAGGTAAAACCTTGACAGCTATGATGAACTCCTAGAATAAAGCAAAAAATACTTTTAATTGAACCCTGACCGATTCAGATGGTGTGGATGGTGGAAACCCCCTGAGCTGTTGTTTTAAAAGGGCAAGCTGCCAAACTAACATGAAAACAGAGATTTTTATGCTCTTGCATTTCACAAATCTGAGGATAAAGTCTGGCCAGATGAAGCATCCAGCACAGAAATCAGCTTTTATGTAATTAAAATATTAGTCATTATCATTATTTTTCCATAGATTTTTAAGGCCAGAAGGGACCATTAGATCCTCTCTGCTCTGACCTCCTGCATCACAGAAGCCAGAGCATTTCATGGTTCCTCCTGCACTATGCCCCATAATTGTTGCCTGGCTAACGCACATCCTCCAGAAAAACATCCAGTCTAGGTAGGAGGATGTCAAGATATGGAGAAACCCTCACTTCCCTTATTGGTTTGTTCCAGTTGTTAATCACTGTTCATATTTGCCTTATTTCGAATGTGAATTTGTCGGGCTATAACAACCGGTCATTGATTCTCGTTCCTTTCGAGTCCTTTGCATTCTGTGAACTGATGGGGGGAGGGGAAGCAAAAGGGGTAATTGCCCCAGGGCCCAGTGATTCAAAGGGACCTGGGAGTCCCGGCAGCAGCCAGAGCCCTGGACCTTTAAACTGCTACTTGAGCCCCAAACGCCGCACTCTGGACTTTACTGAGGAGCTGGTGGGTTGCAGTTTGGGCAGCACCAGCTGTCCAGGCCCCGCCCTTTCTGCCCAAGGCCCCGCCCCTTCCAGGAGTGCAGTGCCGCGCGCCACCCCCCCCCCCACCACCACCTTGTTGAGGGGCCCAGTCAGCCTATGAAAGAACGTATATGTTGCAGTCAAGTTACTTCTTGATCTTATGTTGGGGAAGATGAACTGATCGAACTCCACTGTCAGGCTTTGTTTTCCAGCCATTGGATCATTTTTGTGTGTCTTCTCTTCGCCCTCCCCCATAGGTAACTGCCAAAAGAGTACGAGGCGCTTTACCAATAAACAGATACATCGCCTCCCTGAGCAGCTGGCAAGCTCTTGCATGTGTGAGGCAGCAAGTACAAAGGAAACCCACTGAGGAGGGGGAGGGGAAGAAGACTAAGAGTCGTAACAATAAAAACATGCCATTATTCAGTTCAGGCCTTGTACATCTTGAGGGTTCAGTTACATATTTAAATGTCATTTAGTGCATTAGCTGGCAGCATGAAGGGCAGCAAGGCAGGAATGAGTTTTAAGGAGGGATTTGAATTAAATGGAGGCACTTAACACACCTCAGCAGGGACAGCGCATGCTACATATTGGGGCGGCGGGGAAGACAATACAGTGATGGGAGTGCACCATTACCATAGATTCCTGACCACATCCCAGAAATGCCTCTTTTTCTGCAACATCAGGGATACCACAGGGTCATGAGTCTGTTGCTCTGGGCAGCGACACAGATGGAAGGAATGTCTTGGGCTGTATTAGTGCTATGTTGCATTAGACTGTGACTCAGACTATGCGTCATCTCCCTATTACATGCTGGGCTCGGAGGGGTCAAGAGAAAGCAGCACTTCTTGTCTGTATCTCTCTTCCAAGCAGGTGAGCAGGGAGGAGGGACTAGACAGAGTATTTGCTCTACCCTCATTATGCAGCTGAGCTGACATGGCGAGGAACACCATCATTTATTACTGCTTACAGTACAGTGTTACCACTGGGGAGCAAGGGTGGAAACTGAGGCACCATGAGCTATAATGCCTTCCCTGGGGCAGCCTAGCTGGGCACCAAGAACATATGATTGGCCACAATGAGTCAGACCAAAGGTCCATCTAGCCCAGTATCCTGTTTTCCAACAGTGGCCAATGTCCGTTTCCCCAAAGGGAATGAACAGAACAGGTAATTATCAAATGATTTATGCCCCGTTGCCCATTCCCAGTTTCTGACAAACAAAGGCTAGGGATACCATTCCTGCCCTTCCTGGGGAATAGCCATTGATGGATTTATCCTCCATGAATTTATCTGGCTCTTTTTTGAACCCTGTTATAGTTTTGGACTTCACAACATCCTCTGGCAAGGAGTTCCACAGGCTGACTGTGCATTGTGTGAAGAAGTACTTCCTTTTGGTTGTTTGAAACTTGCTACCTATTAATTGTACTTGGTGACACCTAGTTCTTATGCTATGGGAAGGAGTAAATAACTCTTCTTTATTCATTTTTTTCACACCAGTCATGATTGCATAGACCACTATCATACCCCCCTCAGTTGTCTCTTTTCCAACCTGAAAATTCACTGCCTCTTCTGTGGGACAAAATCTAACCAGAACAAATAATAATGTAACAATGAAGATGTATTCCAGGGTACCTTTAGTGAATCTGATGGCCTTCATAGAGAGGAAAAGCAGAATGTTAATATTAATTCAGACTTATTTATCTTTTAAGGCACACACAGGCCATTCCAGGGCTTATCCCGCTGCTAAATCTCTGCTTACCTCAGCAGCTTTCACTGTTATTTTGAAGTTTCTCTTTAAAACAGGGAAAACTGCATCTAGTAGAAATATAAGCCAATTATAAGAATGGCTCAGGGTCTGATCCAAAGCCCACTGAAGACTGTGGGAATCTTTCAATGAACTTCAATGGGCTTTAGTTCAGGCCTCTCATTCGCAGCTATTCTGAAGCAGCACCAAGAAGTAAAATTATGACTAAACTGAAAGAAAACTCCTTCTTGTAAAAACAAGAAAGAGTCTGAAAGGAGAACTGCACAGAAACAATCTTTGTGTGTCCTATGCTCAGCCATGACAGGTCTCTTTTTTTCCAGTAGATGCGTATTATTTGTACTACATTTGTGCCTAGGAGGTCCAGACATGGACCCAGATTCCATTGTGCTAGGCGCTGTACAAACACAGAACAAAAGACATTCCTGCTCCAATGAACTTACATCTAAATATAAGGCACAAGATATCAGATGCACATAGACAGGTAGAACAAGCAGTCCTGTGGCACTGTAGAGACTAACAAAAATATAGAGTATCATGAGCTTTTGTGGGCAAAACCCACTTCCTCAGATGATAAGCTGAAGAACATAACAGAGAAACCAAGTATTTTATAACAGAAAAAAGTACCTGTCAGTTGTAGAACAGGTGCTAATGAAGTTAATTAAGTGGGCTGGAAGTGTCCCATACTTAGTTTTTGATGTAAAAATGAGGTGTTAAAGGCAGGGGGAGATTGGCTTTATAATGTTGCATCCAGTTAGGGTGTGTCTAGACTACAGGGTTTTGTCGACACATGGCAGAACGGCATTGTTGGCATATATCACATTTGTTTCTGTTATAAAATACTTGGGTTCTGTTATTCCTCTCCAGCTCATCATCTGAGGAAGTGGGTTTTGTCCACAAAAAGTTCATGATATTATATATATTTTTGTTATTCTCTAAGGTGCCACAGGAATACTTGTTTTTAAAGTTACAGGCTAACATGGAGACCCCTCTGAGACTTTTTAAACATGTCCTGGCATCGTGATTTTATTATGTTTCTGACATGCAAACAACACATGGTCTGAGTTGATATTTTGTCTAGTGGATGCTTCTTTTCAGACCCATCAGTCAAAGTGATGTCCCCTCTTTTGGAGTGGTAACCTCCTGTTTGTAGATATGCTAAGATTAGATATCTTTTATACATAAGAGACGCGTGATGAAAGGAACATAGACTTTAATGGGACTATGACTGAAATGGCAAAGAACTATGGAAAGTGTGTGAGACTGCACTAAGGGTGTGTCTAAACTACACCCCCTGTTGGCAGAGGGATGTAAATTAGATACATCAAAAGTGCCAATGAAGCTGGTATTTAAATATCCCATGCTTCATTTGCATAATGACAGCCGTCACTATTTTTTTCGAAATGGGGCTTTTTGAAAAAAAAAAGGGCAGTTTAGATGGGGCATTTTTGACAGAACTGCCCCTGTACTCCTCAAAAAATAAGAGGAAGAAGGTTTAACCTTTGTTCCAGAAGCTATACATCACCCTGTGGTGGCAAAGAATGATTAGGAACGCCGTGCCAGTAAACTACAGGCATGCCACAGGGCAAGGAAAAGCAATGGTGGTGGAAGCAGCGAGTTTCCAGGTCTGCGGAGGAATGCCAGAGCTTTTCTCCTGTTTAGAAAGGTGAAAGAACCTCCTTCTACTCCAATGCAACCGAAGAAAGTGGGTGACCCAGCACACTCCATTTTCCCATTATGTGGGCAACCTGCAGGGTTGGTGTGGGGAAGAGAGAACAGCTTCAGTGTGGCTACTGCCTCTCCCCCTCTCCCGCCATGCAAGTGTGGGGAGAATGTGTGGGCATGAGCCTTAGCAGCCTGGACCAGCACATATGCTGAAGTATTCTCTGCCAGGTATGAGTTGGTGCATATTGTCTCCCCTCCTGGAGCAGGCGGGGAACCAGATTCCAAGCAAGCAAGAGTCTTAAAGTGACTCTTTAAGACACAGGACCAAGTTCCTCATTGAAGCCTTGTGTCGCTCTATTGACTTTAATGGAGATCATTGACTGCACTAGAGCTATATCCATTGATGCCAGCTGAGAATACAGCCCACAGTATGGTTCCCAGTCAGCTGCCAGGGCAGTAAAATCACACGCCATCCCTGCTCAGGGCTTATGGAAAAAACCACATTCTAGCCCTACAGGAGGAAGAACTGCTGCAACAGTAGAAGGCCCTGGTTGGACTCCATAGAGCTAATAGCCACGTGCAGTGCTCAGGTGTTACTAGCACAAAATTCTCTGTCACTCCCGCACTTTCAGTAGTTCCTAGGGCTCAAGGTGTAACCCCCCTAACCAATTCCTAAGGCCCGGGGCATAACTTCCTGTGGGTTTGCAGGACCTTTTACCAGTGAAAGAGCCTTACACAGTAAAAGTCTGATTTTCTACTTATTAACAATTACCGGGCAAGCAGAATACACATGCTAAGTATGCAATGCCATGCTCATCAGTCCTGATCAAGGCAGGTGAACAGCCCCTGTTGGCCAGGCCGGGTCTGCCTTGTCTGGATTCTGTTTGCTGTAAGTCATGGTCATGCAGAGGATTCTTGGCAGCTCTGATCTTAGGCCGTGTCTTCGAGGTGAGTTCCTTCTTTCCTCCCACCCTCCATCTTGGACCCGAGTTTATACAGTGAAAATTGAGTCCTGCTTAGTTTTACTTTAACCAATTATTATACTCAAAATTTACTAACCAATTGTAACAGAATTACCTAACCAATCACACTCCACCACCATAGTTGATTCACACCTAGCAAAATTAATTACACAGTAAACAGAAACAAATAAAAACCAGACCGAGATCATACAAACAATAGGAAAGTGAGAACCATAATCATAGAAGGAGGATTTCACAACCCCAACCATTGATTAGTAGTTTTTTGCCAGATACAGTGCTAACAGACTACATTTTCTTTAACCATTCTGAGATCTGTTTCTTTATCCGGTGATTGTGGGTGCCATTAGGATGGAATCGCCTTTGGAACAGCCCGGAATGACACTATTCTAGTGTAATTTAGTTGGAATGTGAGTATGTGCCCAATGGCCATTGCTCTATCAATCTGGCAGCAGATGAAGGCCTGAGGCTTTAGGGTCGCTGTCGGGGGGCTCCCCCCACGTTTGGGGTTGCTGCCCCTATCCAGGGCATAGTCCAGCCCACTTGGGCCTAACCCCCAAAGTGCAATGCCCCTTCTTTAGGGGAGATACGGCCCACTGGCCTAGTCTCACAATGTCCTGCCCCTGTAGCAGGGGAAATGCGGCCTCCTGGCCTAGTCCAAAGTATGAAGCCCCTTTGGTAGGGGAAATACGGCCTCCTGGCCTAGTCCTCAGTACGGTGCCCCTTTAATAGGGGAAATACAGCCTCCTGGCCTAGTCCAAAGTACGATGCCCCTTTAATAGGGGAAATACGGCCTCCTGGCCTAGTCCACAGTATGATGCCCCTTTAATAGGGGAAATACGGCCTCCTGGCCTAGTCCAAAGTACGATGCCCCTTTAATAGGGGAAATACGGCCTCCTGGCCTAGTCCACAGTACAAGGCCCCTTTAATAGGGGAAATACGGCCTCCTGGCCTAGTCCCAAAGTATGCCGGCTCTGCAGCCTAGTCCTCTAGCCAGCTCCCCACTCACTGGGGTTCTGGGCAGGAGGCGTAGGGGGGCCCAGGCCCTCCCTCTCCACCGGGCCCCGACCCAGGGCCCTATCAGTGGCGGATGGTTCCCACCACTGGCTCGCCAGGGTTCCTCCCCGCAACGCGCCGAGCCCTCCGGGGCTTTTCCAGCTCCCTGCCCTGGGTCGCTTCCTACCCCCTGCCCCCGGCCCGTAGCGGCCCCACCTGTTGGCGTGGGTCGGGTGGCTGTAGTGGCACTTCCCCAGTCAGCGTCGGGGTTGGCAGTGTCCGGTCTGGTGCCTGGGTCCTGGGGCGCCGGCCGGCAGCTCCGTCGTTGGGGCCGAGCCCGGCTTGGGCCTGGCAGCGGCGCGTTCAACTGTCCTGGCGACTCCCTCTCTGGCAGTTGGGCGCTGGCTCCCGCTCGGGCCACGGTCTGCCCCTTCTGAGCAGGCCAGCAGCCTTTTATACCTCGGCTCCCCTCGGAGCATGCCCAGTAGGGCTGTATGGGTGGGGCCCTCTCCGCCCCTGGCACCAGGTGGTTTCCCTGGGCTTGAGTGCAGGGTGGGGCCACCCCGTCACAGTTGCCAGGTGTCCGGTATTGACCTGGACAGTCCAGTATTTTCGCCTCTTGTCCAGTAAAAAAATTCAGAAAATACCGGACACCTAAAATGTCCGGTATTTTGGTTTTTTTCCCCTACCAGGAGGTGAAAATACCAGAGACCTGGCAACACTATGACACTCTCAGCAACTAGGCCAAGCTCCCGGGCCCCCCTGCTTACCTGGTTCCACAGGGAAGCTGCTTTCTGGTTTGACCAAGAAAACAAGATGGCTGCCAGCAAAAAGCCTAAAGACCCAAAGCAAGGGGAAGCAATGCCTTCCCTGGGTCTTAGTGCTCAACCTCTCACTAGCCCTATTCTGACTCTGCACGCACTTAAAGGGGTGCTTAATAACTCTTGAGGTCCTTTTTTTTTTTTGCTCAACAACTTAACAACTTTGCTCTCCACCTTTTTTTTCCCCTCAACAGAATTTTTTCCCTGGTGGTTTTTTTTTGGGGGGGGGGGGGGAGTTCAGTATTTTTGGTTAAACCATCTGACAACCCTATAGACCTCTCAGGATGACTACAGGCCTTCCAATATGGCTACAGAAAAAAAGGCTTGAGCCTTACACAGGAGGCAGAGAGCTTAGATTTACTGGGGACACTTGTACAAAGCTTATATGGACCATTCAACCCTTGGACATCTGGAAAATCTGGAAGGGTAATTTTGCAAAACTGGACTTCCTGGTGATACTTGAGTTTTACAGCTAATGGCCCTTGGAGAGCAAAAATGAAGAGAGAAAAGAACACAAAGAAGCTCCCAGGTCATTGAAGGAACAGCACTGCTTGAGTTTGGAGTAGGCAAGCTCCTGGTTTTCAAAAGACTAAGCAGGCTTGCCCCAACCAAATGACATGGCAGTTGAACAGCACTGAGATGTATTATGAAGGTCAGACTAGATGCTGTAATGTGGGGTCTCAAACTCCCGCCTGCAGGCCATCCCCAGCCAGAGCAGTTAGCAATTCAGTTCAAGAGTCCCAGTGGGCTGAAGAGGGCCTGTCTGTTCCTGTCTCCAAAGCTCCACCTCTTCCCACCACCACCCTAACTCAGCATTAAAAGCTCCCACACCAGTTCCTATACTAGAGCCTTGCCTCAAAAGGGGTGCTGGCTGGCAATTACAGGGTGTGGCCAGATGGCTAATGCTCATGCTGTGATCTGTAGCCTGCATCAACAGAGCGTGATACTGTCCCTTCTCAAAGGAGCAGCTGACCCATCCTATACTCTGCTACAGAGCGTGAAAGTAGCCCACAGCCTTCCCTAGCCCAGTCTTCTCCCCTGCTAGTGCAACTTCTATCAAAAATGTCATGGGGAGGGGGATAAAGAGAATTATTAAAACAATTGCCTTTTCTGTCCTGGGATTTCAGACACTTACGTAGCTGCACTGTGCAAACCTCAAATATCGACAATTTATGCCAGTGCAGCACTTTTGGCAGTAATGTAAACAACGTCTCCATCAGGGATTTGCACCAGAACAAAAACACTGTGCTTGAAATCCTGGTGTAGACAAGGCCTCGTCGTATTCCTTTTCACTCATGAACATTTAGTTAATTAGGATCATGTTATACTGGCAAACATTTGCATGGAATCTCTCTAGGCATTTCCCAATATGATCTGATTAGCTTGCAGGACAGGGCACAAGAATAAATACTTTTTTCGAACTCTCTGTCCTCCTCTGAGTTTTCACCCCAAGGGAGAGAGATGCCTTGGGTGTGCACCTTGGGATCTGTTTTGGTCCAAGTTCAGGCTCTCTCTTTGACAAAAACAATATGCTGGCGTCAACTCTGTCAAATTATAGCTCAAGTTTTACCAAAGGAAAATTGCTTTCAAAGTAAATGTAAATTAATTTAATTGGGTTCTATTATCACTTCTCTGGGAGCCGGCAAGTACACTCCAGCGCTGAAGTAATTAATTGGGTGTGAAGTCGCTACTGTGCCAAAACTTACTTGTAGAGAAAGAAACTCTCAGACTTCTTGGCTTGAGTGTAACCTGCCGCGTCTCAGCTTTGTTACTTGGCAGAGCAAGTGAATCACCGTGTGTAGCTTTGCAATCAAACACTTACTTAAATGCCACACTTTAAAAAAAATGGGGGAGGGGGAAGTTGTTGCTCATTACAGGCTTTACAGAATTGGCCCTCAATTTGAGTTCATTCTGCTTTTTCAAAATCTAGGCTAAAGAAGCCTAGCATTGCTGTAATAGAAGACTCTAGCTTTGTGGGTTTTTAAGGCTTAATATTGTGTTAGTCTAGTGGCACATTTTTCTCCCTGCCCTGCCTTTTAATGAAGCAATATGGCCCAATGGTTGGAACAGGAGTCTGGGAGTGAGAGTGGGTAGTAGTGAGGAAGGGGTGGGAGAAGGCTCTTCTTTGGGGAAAGTAGTGAAAGGGGAAGGGCAGGGAACACCTTGAGGGAGTACAAGGGAAAATGGGCATGGAGACAACTCTTAGGGTATGTCTACACTACAGTGCTATTTCGAATTAACTTAATTTGAAATAGTTAATTCGAATTAAGCTAATTTGAAATAACACATCTATACACAAAAGCTATTTCGAAATAGCATTTTCCTATTTCAAAATAGCATGTTCACACTGAGTGGACTCTGAACCGAAGTTAAGGCTGGCCAGAACCAGTGCCAGCAGGGCATCAGGTTAGGACTTAGTATGTGGGGCTGCTGCCTGAGGCTAACTGAGCTCCGTGCTTAAAGGGACCCTACCTCCACCCCGGACAGACAGTTCTCAGGGTTCCCCGCTTGCTTGTCTACCTCGATGAGGGGCAGCAAAGCAGTCCTGTCTTGGAGTGCCCTGAGTGCCCACACTCAGGACACCACAGCACTCAGCCACATGGAACTAGAGCTGCCCCATGGCACGTCGGTGCATCTCGTGGGGTCGTTGCCATCAGCCCGGCTGCACTTGCTGCAGGCTGCCATCCGGGGAGTCTACCGGGGGACTGTCAGAATCCAGGAAGCCCTGAGGAAGAGCTTCCACCGCGAGGAGCCCTCAGAGTCTCCCTGGTCCTCCCCACTGGAGGCTTGTGCCCCATTCCTCCCTCACGTCCTTCCACTTACTCCTCCCTAGCCCCCCTTCCTGATGTCAAATAAAAGACACGTATGTTCAAAAATAGAAACTGGGTTTATTGAACAAAACTGGGGGGGATGAACCTCTGGGGAGACAGGGAAAAAGAAGTGGGAGAGGGGAAGAGAGAGGGTGGAAGAGGGGAGGAGGGAGCTGGAAGGGGGAAGCAAGCGGGAGAAGGGGGAGAGGAAGCTCAGGGCTCAGGGTTGAGGGTCTTGCCAGACCAACTTGACTTACATTCTAACCTGCTCCTGGGTTCGCATGTGGCCTTTGGTGGCCAGGCTGGCAGCTATCCTGCCATAGACGGCCGCATTCCTCTGTCTAGTGTGGAGATCATGGACATTGGGGGCATCCCCCCCCAAAGCTGAATAAGGTTCATGATCTCCACCCTGGACCAGGAAGGCGCCCACCTTCTCCAGCCCCTGTCAGACTCCTGGGAGTTGGCAGACTGCTCTTGGGGAGCGGTGGAGGGCTGGCTGCCAGTGGCTTGTTGGCTCCTGTTTTGGGGCCGCTAGATCAGGGGCCCCAGTGGCCACTGCTGGCTCTGGGCTGGCAGGCTTGGAGCTGGCACAGGCACTGTGGCCAGAGTCTATCCCTTTAATGACTCCGGGGCTGGGGGAGAGGAGAGTAAGTTTTCCTGGTTGTGCCTAGAGTGGCCACCAGGGCTCCCTGTGAAGGGCTGGAGGCTCCCTATTTTGAATTAAGTGTCTACACAGCACTTAATTCGAAATAGCAATTTCGAATTTGGTGTTACTCCTCGTAGAATGAGGTTTACCAAATTCGAAATAAGGGCTCCACTATTCCAGATTCATTTTGAAATAGCGGTTTACCTGTGTAGACCCTATTAAAGTTAATTCGAAATAACTGCTGTTATTTCAAATTAACTTTGTAGTGTAGACATACCCTTAAGGAGGAGCATGGGGGTCTCAGCCCTAGACTACCAGGAAGCCATGAATAGAGAATGGGGTGACTGACACACTTGGGGGCAGACCCACTGATGGGGAGACAAATGGGACAATTTCCTTGGGGCCCAGGGCTCCCGGTTGCCACCGCTGCTACTGCAGCAGCAGTGACGGACAAAATCCCGGCCCCTTTAAAACATTGCTGGATGCCGCACTGCATGCTCTGGGCAGTCCTAAGGGTTGGGGGGGCACGCCACATCCAGGCACCAATAAGGGCTGCCTGGGGACCAGTGTGGTATGCTCTGGGAAGCGCTCAGGGCTGGCTGCCATGGCCCCGCCCCTTCTGCCCAAGGCCCCACCCCTTTTGGGAGTGCGGCGCCCTCCCATACCTTGACCAGGGGCCTGTGGAGGCTGTTGGCGCCCCTGCTTGGGGGCAGCAATGAGAGCAGATGATGCAAAATCCTTTTGGGTACTACAGAGATTGAGGACAAAGAGGAGACATATCTGGGAGGGTTTAGGCTCCTGGGTTCCATGCGTGATCCTCAGCATGTTGCTTTGGTCCCAATTTGTCTTCTGCCAACTTCATTATGAATGGGAACATGCCCTTAACATCTCTGTACTGCTGTTTCCACCTCTGTAAAGCAAGGGAAAGAGTTGCCTCCCTCCCAGGGGTGTCGTGGGGTTTAATTAACACAAAGCGCTTTGAGAGTCTCCGAGGAAAGGTGCTCACATGTGCAAAGCACTTATTGTTTCTCCTACCCTGTTTCCCTAGGCCTGTAAAAACACCTCCTGTGTTAGCCTGTTTTGTTTTCTGTTTCACTGAGGGGCCCATTGTATATATAATATTCCAGCTCAGCAAGGTGTCCCCACTCCATCTGCTCCTTTATTAGGAACGACAGGGTATTAGGCTGAGAGAACTCTTGAAGGGCACTGAACCCAATTAGAAGGCTGTCCTGCAAGGCCTGGCATTTCATGGAGCTGTAGAGCTTAGCATGTGCACACGCCTTGATACACAGCACACAGAGGGCAAGAACCACATAGCTCAAACGAAGGGAAAGGAACAAATCCCAAAGCTTTTCCTCAGCTCTTACACCATTGTCATAAAAGCACAGAAATGTAGGGCTGGACTGAACCTCACACGGTCACCAAGTCCAACCCCCTGCACTAAGGCAGAACCAAATAAATCTGGACCATCCCTGATAGGGAGTTGTCCAACCTCTTCTTAAAAACCTCCACTGATGGAGATTCCACAGCTTCCTTTGGAGGCCTGTTCCAGACCTTAACTACCTTTATAGTTAGAAAGATTTGTCTAATATCTAACCTACCTTCCCTGTGCTACAGATTACGCCCATTACTACTTGGCTACGTCTACACTGGCCCCTTCTTCGGAAGGGGCATGCTAATTTTGAACTTGGGAATAGGGAAATCCGCGGGGGATTTAAATATCCCCCGCGGGATTTAAATAAACATGTCCGCCGCTTTTTTTCCGGCTTGGGGAAAAGCCGGAAAAAAGCGTCTAGACTGGCGCGATTCTCCGGAATAAAGCCCTTTTCCGGAGGATCTCTTATTCCTACTTCAAGTAGGAATACTTTGAAAAGCCGGAAAAAAAGCGTGTTTATTTAAATCCCGCGGGGGATATTTAAATCCCCCGCGGATTTCCCTATTCACAAGTTCAAAATTAGCATGCCCCTTCCGAAGAAGGGGCCAGTGTAGATGTAGCCCTTCTCTTCTCTTCAGTGGATGAGGCGAATAACCGATCCCCATTCATTTTATAATAGACCTTGAAGACCACGCCAGTTTTCTCAAGACTAAATGTACCCAGATTTTTAAACCTATCTCCATAGGTCAAGTTTTCTAACCTTTTTATCATTGTTGGTGCTCTCCTCTGGACTCTCTTTTGACCATATTGTACCTCCAGTGTGGTGTCCAGAACTGGACACAGTACTCCAACAGAGGCCTCCCCAAAGCCAAACAAGAGTGGCACAATTAGCTCCTGTGTCTTATAGACAACACTCCCATTAATATGCCCCAGATTTGTTTTTCTTCACATGGATGAAGGGCTACTTCCCTAGACAAGAAGTTAGAGAAGGAATGAAGAGGGCGGGGGGCGAAGCAGAATGGGTTTTGCAAATGTAGCTAGGGTTGCCAGATGGTTTCAACAAAAATACTGGACACGCTTGGCATTACATCACAACCTACATTACATCTTATTTAGAAAATACAGGACATTTATATTTTCTCATTTATATTTTTTCAATTTGTTTCCCAAAGAGAAAGCTCAAATACTGGACTGTCTGGTTCAAAACCGGACACCTGGTAACCCGAAATGTAGCCTCTTCTGTTTACTAGCCCAGTATGAGGTTATTCAATATAGGAGAAGCCTTGTGACTTTTTACACAGCTTTGAGAGAGTAGGCCCAAGGCTCCTTTGTATGTCAGTGTGTGTGCACCTCAGACCAGATCCACTTAGAGACAAACCACCAGGAACGGGCTTTATCCTGTAAAGAACACAGAACAGGATTACAATCCAGCAGTATCCCCTCTGCTTTCAGCCTACATGTTCCCAGCTCAGGCCTGATCTACCCTGGGAGTTTAGGCTGAACTTAGCCACATTTGGTCGATTTTCTGAACAATGAGTTCACATTACTAACTGACTTTAAAGGCTGTTAAAGTCTATGCACTGTGAATTTGTGTCCTAGAAGACAGTCCCTGAATTTATCCGCAGTTTCCCATTTTGATGCCAAAACTGCACTTCATGGGCAGGATTTTTTTCCCCTGAGGGAGTTAAGTGCCTGCTGGCATAAGCTATGACCCTCTCCTTCCCCTAATTGAACCTGTGCCAGTACAGCTCCTAACCCTCTTGAGCAGTGTGGTCTCAGCAGTGCTGGTGGCTTATCGTGCATCCTGGAGGCCTCAGCCTCCCAAATTTCTATGAGGTCTCAGGCCATCTTGTAGGTATCGGGCATCAGGGGAGAGTTCAGGACTTGCACCAGACTTATGTCCCTCAGTGAAGGCCATGTGCTGGACTCGACAGTGCCGGTCCCGGGATCGGAGTTAACGGCACATCCTGGACCTCTTGCGCTGGAGATTTCTGACCTGTTTGGTCCTGCCTCGGCCGAGACTTATGAGGGGATATACCCATCTTCCCTCCTGCCTCACGGTGCTAGTGAGGTAGACCTGTGTCTCAGTGCTGCTGTCTTCAGGAGTCGTTGGCCATACTAGGTTTCAGTGTATTAGTGCGCATAGAGGATGGAACACTCTACACCGAGCTGGCTCTAGGTGCCAACTTCTTGGTCTGAGGGGGTTTTGGCACCAATTCCATAAGGAGCTGCTGGAGCCTGTACTCCCAGGCCTTTCTGGTGAGGGGCTTAAAATTTCTACAGATTTTGTACTTCTCAGTGCAGTGTTCTTCATCCAAACAGAAAAGGCATGCATCATGCAGATCACTGTTGGGCATGGGAAGCTTACAAACTGTGCACAGTTTAAAGTCTGGGGCATAGAGGCGACAGTTCTTGGGCACTTGCCCGCTATCTGATGACGCTGAAGACTCTGCTACACAAATGAAGATGACAATGAAGAGCTATAGCTAGGGACTAGACACGTGCCAAGGCAAGAGCTAGGACGTTCTAACGCTGTCACGGACGGTAAGAAGGAACTGAGGGAGGGCAGGGTCGGCTGTGGTATATAGGCACTGATATAGTGGCACCACCCTAGGAGTCTCCACAGCCAGCCTTATGGGAGCTGCTAGGGGAAGAGTTTCCAGTGTGCATACACCTGATTGAAATCAACATGAACAAGCACTTGAAGAAGAATCAAGTTTTCAAACAAAGGGTTCCCATCATATGCAAAAACGACCATAAATTAGCATATATAACCCGCGCACAAGTATTACCCACACCCGTGTATAACCCACAGTTTTTCCTGACTGAGTAAAAAACATCTTAGATACCCCACACACGTGTATAGCCTGCAGGAGATGAACTGTGGGTACTGTTAATGAAAGATAATGAGGATAATTAACTCAGGCATCAGGGTCTGAGCCTGTCGCACAGAAGCATTTGAGCTCCCAGATACACAACTTCCAAAGCACAGAGTAAATGGCTGCAGCCCGATAGGACAGACAAGCTGGCTCTCCCTAGGTGGCATAGGAAGGGAAGGTGACCGAGCTTACCCCTCGCACCATCTCCAACCCTTCCCAGCTGCCTTCCGCCCATGCTTTACACTCCCCCAGAGTGATCTGTCTGGCCCAGGCAGCCAGAGCCAGGAGCTGAGCAAAGGAGCTATGTCCTTAAACAGAGCATCCGCCCCCCTCACAGAGGGCCAGCCACGTTCGGAGAAGGTCGCTGGGTATTCCCACACCAGAGGAATCTCGTCTCCCTCCCCACAGCTGATTACCTTTTCCCTGAATTCTCATCCCTCTCTGCTCTGCCTGCTTGGTCCCTCCCTGTGCTGCTGAGGCTATGACAGCGGTTCTGATTTGGCACCTCAGCTGTCACTGAAGTAAAAAAACCTCTGTATTACACGTGGACAAGTATAGCCCACGGAGGACGGGGTTTGTAAAAATTTGCATAACCCACAGGTTATCTATACTAAAACACAGTATATAAGGCAGAGAAGTGATAGTATCATGACTCTTCACTGACTCACCCTCCCACAGAGACTCGTGGAAACACCTAAGAAACAAAAACTGAATTGGGGAAAAGTACTGAACCTAGGGTTAAAGGGATGGAATACCTAGGGACTCCGAGTTGTCAGTTAATGCAGCTTGCCCCTGAAAAAACTGCAGCTTGCTTGATCCACATTTAGGGTTAAAATTTACTATTGGTATCTCATACACGTAGTATATTAAGCTTAGTTTGTGTGTTTTATTTATTTGTTAGGCATTCTGCTTTGATCCTATTGCTATCTCAGTAGAGGGCAGCAAAGGAAATGGAGGACAGCAGAAGGCAACAAAAATTATTAAGAGGCTGGAGCACACGACTTATGAGGAGAGGCTGCGGGATTTCAGCTTATTTAGTCTACAGAAGAGAAGAGCAAGGAAGGTTTTCATAGCAGCTTTCAGCTATCTGAAGGAGGGTTCCAAAGAGGATGGAAAGAGGCTGATCTCAGTGGTGACAAATGACAGTATGAGGAGCAATGGTCTCAAGTTGCAGTGGGGGAGGTCTTCGTTGTATATTAGGAAAAACTATTTCACTAGGAAGGTGGTGAAGCACTGGAATGGGTTACCTAGGGAGGTGGTGGAATCTCCATCCTTTGAGGTTTTTAAGTCTCGGCTTGATAAAGTCCTGGCTGGGATGATTTAGTTGGGATTGGTCCTGCTTTTAGCAAAGGGTTGGATCTGATGACTTCCTGAGGTCTCTTCCAACCCTATGGTTCTATGATAATCACTTAACATCTATCTATCTTTTGTAGATAATAAGCTTATTTTTGCTTTGTCTAAAACCAGTGTGTGGGAGTCATAACTTGGGGCAGAAAGCAGTTGTATATTTCCTCTCCACATTGAGGGAGGGGATGGATTTTATGAGCTGATGCTGTACAGCTCCCTCTGCAGCACAAGATGGTAACATTTTGTATTGACACTCCAGGGGGAGGCGTGTGCCTCAGGAGCTGGGAAGTTTCTTAGTTGGAGCCTTCCCATGCAGAGCTGATTACAGTGTCTGCATGTATTGCAGCTGGATGTGCCCCTACCTGTATGTGTGCTGGTAAAAGTGCGAGGTGGAGCCTGGGAGAGAGATTGGCAGGATGGTCACAGCAGTACAGAGTAAAGGGAAGCCAGGCTGGTGGGTCAGGCAAACTCACTGATACTCCACTTCCAAGTGGCACCATGGGAGGAATACATCACAGTGGAACCCTCCTAATTTTGGGGAGCAAGAAATACAAAGCAGACTTTCCTCTTTGCTAGGTGTTGGTTATAGTAGGGGTCAGGGATCTGTGCTTAGAGTGTCTGACAGCTACACCGCAGAGAAGGGAGAAAAGACTGCCCCGCCCCTCCCCATGCATTTTTAAGGCTTGTCTCTTCTTTTTGCTTTCCTCATTCCTTCCTATCTCCCGTCCCTTTCCTGTTCCCTCCCTAGTTCTCACCCTCCTCTCCCACCTTGCTCACCCTCTGCCACATCTACTCTCCATCACATCCGATCCAAGGCCCTCATCTCCTCCTTGCTCCACTCATCATTACTCCCAGCATGCCCTGTAACCACCTGTGGCAGCAGGAAGGTGAGCAGCCAAGTGGATCCTGGCTGTGTTAGCAGATATGCTGATGGGGGAGACATAGTTGAGCCTGCCTTCAGCCTCACTGCTTGCAGAAATGCCCAGACTCTCTGGGCACCATAGTTCTTTGCATTACGCCCCTTTTATGCCTAGAGCGGCACTTGCATTTCTGCAGAGCACCTCTGCTTTATGGGAAATTCCATGCCCTGCCCTGCCCTGCCCAGCCTAGAGAGTGGCTAATGTGGAAACAGCAGGCTGGGTGGTGCCAGGTAGCTGCTGAAAAAGGGCAGGGGCCCTGCAGAGGTTTAAGCTCTCCGGATTCACGGGTCTGGACTCCAGCCAGTCCCCAAGTTCCATGCAACTCACATGGCACGTGTGGAGGGGGGAAATCCCTCTCGGCCTAATGCAGTGATCTGGTGGAACTGTGTGGAAAACTTCATGGGGATTTGTCCTTCCCTTTTGGCCCCTTGTCAAGATTTTAACCTCAGGGATGGAGAGGCTGGTCGACTCACTGACTTTCCCATCTAGCCCCACAATGAAGTGCTAAAGGAAGGGCTGCCTGGGAAAGATCTCAGCTCACAAGCCAGCCCTGAACTGGAAAACCTCATAAATCATTCAAAAGTGAAGAGTTATAAGTTTCCTAAGACAAACACCACTAATTGCACTGTGTTCTGACTGCAAGTGTGAGGCCGTATAACTCATTGACACATAGTAGAGCTGTAAGGAGGCCTCCCTGAAGTGTGAGTGTGTAACTAAATCCTGCCCCTACATTTAGGAATCAGAGGTATAGTAAAGTTTAGATCAACATAATTCACAGACAGCTGAAACAGGACTTGATTCAGCAACTCCCTACTCTGGTGAGTAACATTTACTCTTGGGAGAGATCTCCATGGGCCTGATTTCCTTTCCCTTACACTAGGCTCCACGAGTAGGTCCTGGCTTTTGCTCATAGCTTGTCTTTGCTTTGATCACTACTTCAGCCCAGGCCTTGGTCTCATGCTAGGCCTCTGATACAAGAACTTGTGTCTCAGGTTCTATTCCTGCCACACGGCGTTCTGAAGATTGTACACTGCTTAGGAGGTCATATAAATCCCTATAATTTGGTGTGGGAAGATGATTTTACAAGGATTCTTAACCTTCAAACTTCAAGACGTAAGTCTTGCTCTATCCATTGGGATTAGGAAGAAGCTTTCCTTGTGTGCAAGTTATTCCCTGAGTACCTATCAAAGGGTTTCTTGCACCTTTCCCTCTGAAGCACTTGCTACCAATCACTGTCAGAGATGGGAATTAAATGGACCACAGGGCTGGTCTGATATGGCAATTCCCGTGTAAAAGAGAATTAGAAGAGTGATTTGTATCACACAAGGAAACAGCACCTGTGGGCCACAATCAGCACAGGGCATCAACTGGGTTTTGGCGAAGTTTAAAGTATTGGTTCTGACCTATAGCCCCCTAAATGATTTATAAGACAACAGCTGTGATCAGCCACAGGTTTCTCACTAACATCTGCCTGCCATAAATGGGAGAGTGTTCTCAGTCTGGGTGTTTGTGACTCTGGAATTCACTCCTCTTCTTGATGTGCCAGACCTCAGGTTTGGTAACGGTCACAACACACTGCAAACCTTGTCTGTTTTCTGTGTCTTTTTGTGGGATGGGCCATGGAGACAGGGATTTTATGGGAAGGACAGAATGAGAGCCATTTGCATCAGTGGATAGGAAGGCCTTGTTAAAGTAATTTTGATCTCTCAAGTGGTTTATTTGATAAGGTTTGTACAGTGCCTACAGCTTTGGGTAAGCTCTTATTTACATAAATAAAATAAATATTTAACTATAGAGGTGATTTCTTATTGTATCTCCTAGAAATCACTTTCACTAATACATTCTGAAATGAATACATAAAACTCGCAACAATGAATTTGTCTCAAACACAAATGTGCATACACATATGATGCACATTCCCAGGGCTAGCCTTCCTGCCCAGGGGTGAATTTCACACTTTATGAGCTTCATGCAGCTCATTAAGGAATTCCATTACCTACCATAGAAATAGCAACCACCTCTAGTTCAAAATGTGACAGCTGTTTAAGGGTGCATGACAAGAGCACACAATAGTTTAGAAGAGGAAGTGAAGATGAATTCAGCACTCCCTTTAAACTGTAGGGGAACTTGAGGGAGGCAGAAGGTAGTTATCCAAACTGGAATTTCTCCAGGACACTGAAGTTAGTGCAAAAAGGGCATGTGACAGATGCAACTGAACACTATCTGAAAAAAGGACAATAGCTCAGACTTTTGAAATTTCTCTGCCAGGTATTCGGTGTCTGCTATCTTCAATTCTGCTGCTATGACTATTAAAATAAACAGCATCCTTAGTTTGCTTTCCAAGGGAAAAACATAAAACATGCATTTTCCATTCCTTTATTTTTGGGAGTCTTGCAAAAGAAGAAGAGGGTGTTTTCAAGGGAGATTTTCACATATTAACTGAGCTCTTTGTCTATTTTTTCCCTTATTCCTTTCTCCCCACAAAATTCTCCCCTACAAAGCTCTGCTTATTTCTCCAGCAAAAAAAATGTGAGGTCATATAGGTATACTTTGTATAAAGCAGCAGTTGCTCAACACATGGTGAGAGTTATCCAGATGGAGGACTGATGCACATTTTAATTGGGAAGTATATGAAAAGATACCTGGAGATCAGTTGTGCTTTGATAGTCAGGGCTATTGCGCCACCTAATGGTCCCCAGAGTAAAAACAGTTTGTGTAGTGTGGGTTTATTCTACAATTTATAATAATCTGATCTAATGTCCACTGAAATCAACTGGAAGAAACCTGTCAATACATAAACCACACTTAAAAGTATTATTTTATAACTGATATAGTTGCAGTGGTGGAAAAATAACCCCCTTTTTTATACTGAGCTTTTGAAATAGCAATTTCTATAAGAAAGTAGTGGGAGCAGTTTAAAAGTCCATGGCATCATATTGCCCTGTGATTCTAGCTCTCATTTTAGATCCAGCATAAACACCCTAGTGTGTGTATTGTGGAAAAGACAAGACTTCTAGCATGTTTTATTAATAGAACCATATTTATTAATAGAACCAGGTTTGGCTCGACGGCCGGGACTTTAAGACCCCCCTGTCCTAGACTATTGTAAATTGACTTCACTGCAGCCAAATTCCTTTACACCAGCTGAAAATCTGGCTCCTTGAACAGCACCTTAATTTACAACTAGGCCCACTGCAATTGCTGAGAGTGAAGTACTACTCCGAGTGAGTAAAGGTAGCAGGATCTTCCCCATAGCAAACATCCTGTTAGATCACTCTGTGCAGTGGGGGATTGTTTGCTACATGCACCAGTTCCTTGGCCAGTCTAGTTTTAAATGTCCTAAGCACTAGGGTTTCCAACCACTTCCCTTTGGAATATCTCACCCTCAGAAAGAATTTCCCTGATAATCAGCCTGGCTATGTCTACACTGGCATGATTTTCCAGAAATGCTTTTAACGGAAAAGTTTTCTGTTAAAAGCATTTTCGGAAAAGAGCATCTAGATTGGCCACGGACGCTTTTCCGCAAAAAAGCCCTTTTTGCGGAAAAGCGTCCGTGGCCAATCTAGACGTGCTTTCAGCAAAAAAGCCCCTATCGCCATTTTCACGATCGGGGCTTTTTTGCGGAAAACAAATCTCTGCTGTCTACACTGGCCCTTTTGTGCAGAAGTTTTTTGGAAAAAGACTTTTGCCCGAATGGGAGCAGCATAGTATTTCCACAAAAGCACTGACAATCTTACATGAGATCGTCAGTGCTTTTGAGGAAATTCAAGCGGCCAGTGTAGACAGCTGGCAAGTTTTTCTGGAAAAGCAGCTGCTTTTCCAGAAAAAGTGGCCAGTCTAGACACAGCCCCTGTGTTTTCCCTAATTTAATCTCACTATATTTCTCCTTTGCACTATCCTGGACAATCCTGTCCTTCCATAGCATTCACCTGTCATGAATTATTACAATAGGTCTCCCCTCATCAGTTTGTTGACTATACTATACATATTTGATTATTTCTATCTTTTTTCTTCATTCAGTCCTCTGATGCCACCTATTGCTTTTCTTTGAATCTCTTGCAATCCATCTACAGCCATCTTGTATATAGATGTTCAAAACTGAATGCAGTGTTCTTACATGTAGATGCACCAGAATTTCATAGGGAGAGACTGTCACTGATTTGTCTTGTGGCACAAAACACTTGGCCAGGGATATATAAGGCAATAAGAAGAGATTCACTGAATGCAGCAGAAGCAAGAGAAAGACAGAAAACTGTAGGCCCTCTACTTCACAGGGAAGCAGAGTTAATAGCAGATAACATCATGAAGGTTGAGGTGTTTTATGCCTATTTTGCTTCAGTCGTCACTAAAAAGGTCAAATGCTCCACATGATGGATATTGACAACTAGGGAGAGGAAAGCAAGATAAAACAGGGAAAGACCAGTTTAAAGAATATTTAGATAAGTCAATTGTATTCAGTCAGCAGGGCCAGAGGAAATTCATCCTGGGGTGCTTAAAGAACTAACTGAAGGAGTATCAGAGTCATTAGCAATTATCTTGAGAATTCCTGAAGGATGAAAGAGGGAGCCCAAGATACTGGAGCAGGGCAAACATAGACACTATCTTAAAAAATGGGAACAAGGAAGACCAGGGGAATTATGGTCCAGTCAACCTAACTTCAATACCTGGACAAAAAACTGGAGCAAATGATTAAACAATCAATTTGTAAGTACCTGAAGGACAACAGGCTTATAAAGAGTAAGCAACATGGATTTATCAAGATTAAAATCAGGTCAAACCAAACAATTTTTTTCTTTGATAGTGGATAGGGAGAAACAGTAAACACGATATAGTTTGAATTTAGTAAGGCTTCTGACATAGTTCCACACACGGTCTCATAAACAAACTAGGGAAATGTAGTCTAAATTAATTTACTTTAAAGTGGATACACAACTAGTTGAAAGACCATACTTAGCAGTTATCAATGGTTTTCTGTCAAGTTGGGAGGGCATATTTAGTGGGGACCTTCAGGGATCAGTTCTGGGTTCACTATTATTCAATATTCTCATTCATGACTTGGCTAATGGAATAGATGTGAGGGGTTGCAAGAACTTTGGAGGACAGGTTTAAAATTCAAAATGGACTTGACAAATGAGAGAATTGGTCTGAACACAAGATAAAATTCAGTAAAAATGAGTGCAAAGTACTTCACTTACAAAGTACTTCCTTCACTTGAAGAAGGAAAAAAAATCAAACAATTTCAAATTGGGGAATAAGTATCTAAGGGTATGTCTACGCTACCCCGCTAGTTCGAACGCAGCACAGGGTTCGAACGAGCGGGGATTTAAAAATGGCGGCGCCCCGCTTATGCAAATGAAGCCCAGGAAATTCAAATCCCGGGCTTCATTTGCAATTGCGGCATGCCTACATTACCCTCCTATTTCGAAATAGGAGGGTAGTGTAGACATACCCTTCGTGGTTCTAAGGTTGAAAAGGCAGAGTGCACTGCACACTGAATATCACATAAATGTGAAACCACTGCAAAAAAGACTGACTTGGGGTGTATTAACAGTGTATGTGAGACACGAGGGGTAATTGTCCCTTTCTACTTGGCACGAGTGAGGCCCCTGCTGGAGCACTGTGTTCAATTCTGGTAACCATAATTTGGGAAAGATGTGGACAAATTAGAAAAAGTCCAGAAGAGAGCAACACAAATGGTTTGGAAACGCTGACCTCTGAGGAAAGGTTGAAAAACCTGAGCATGTTTGGTCTTGAGAAAAGACAACGGAGGGGTCACCAGATAATATCTTAATGGTTCATTGGCTTTTTAAAAAAACCTCTGCATCACACTGCAACACTTATCTCTCCTTCAACCCTTTTGCCTCCACCCTCTACAGTTTTTGGAAGGCTTCTTTGAAATGAGTGGGATTTGCCCTGAGCACTGCATTCATTTAGGCTTGGACCAGAGGTGAAGAGGTATGGTGCTCTGGCAAAAAGCCAGCTGGCTGGGGCACTTAGCTACAGAGGGAAGGGGTGGTGCATGCCCTGTCTGGCTCCGGGACTTCCTGCAGGTAGCCAGGCAGGATAAATGGTGTGTGGATGGATGGGAGGGCTGGGGGCACCCCCCATCTTAGAGTGCCCTGTCCCCCTTTCCCTGCTATTTGAGAGGGTGGGGGATGTGCAGCCACACATACTGGTCCTTGTGTGTTGCTTTTCTTCTTCTTCCCAATTCCTCTGACTCTCAGATAGTGAGGGGAAAGTGCAGCACTTGCTGCATTCCTCCCCTACCCCGCTCCTGGGCAGCCAGGAGTGAGAGGAATGAAGCAGGCTCTGCACTCACTCACTGAGGCTACGTCTACACTGGCAGTTTCTTGCGCAAGAACTCTTCCAGAAGAGAGCGTCTACACTGGCATGTGCTTTTGTGCAAGAGATATGCTTTTGCGCAAGAGCATCCATGTCAGTATAGATGCTCTCTTGTGCAAGAAACTCTAATGGCCATTTTAGCCATCGGGCTTTCTTGTGCAAGAAATTCATGTTGTCTATCTACACTGGCCTCTTGCGCAAGAAGAGTTGCGCAAGGGGGCTTATAGTTCTTGCGCAAGAAGCCCTGATTTTATACAGTAGAATGTCCGTTTACTTGTGCAAAAACACACGCCCAGCGTAGACAAGCAGCATGTTTTTGTGCAAGAGCGGCCGCTTTGGCACAAGATCGCGCCAGTGTAGAGACAGCCTGAAAGTCAGAGGAAGCAAGAAGGAGAAAAGCAATATCCAGGACTGGTAGGTGCTGCCGCAGTCCCTCCAACTCCTGAAATGGAACCCTTAGAACCCCCACCCCCTCCACTCCCTCTTTCCTGAGCCTCCCACACTCTTAGCCCTTTGCCCTGAGCCTCCCAGCCCAAGGCCTTATTCCGGAACCCTCCAAACTCCACTGCCCTGTGCCCCTCCACACTCTAACCTTCTTCCCTGAGCCCTCCTCCCCCATCACATGCTTAAATTTCTTACAGGTACGGTTGTATTGCACCTCCCCCCACACACATACCTCCTACCCTGCGTGCCCCCTAGGGGGTTGCAATATGACAGTACCTGTAAGAATGCACTTGCTTAGCCTACCAGAGATGCCCTAGAAATCACAAGGTGAGAAGCATGTCACCCCATGCCAGCCGAGACTGGCATTAAAAAAATCACTATACATTTTATTTTTTGAAATGTGCCATTAATTAGCTGTTTGCTGGCAGCAGCTACTGGGATGTTATCACACTTGTGATACCTGCAGTGTGGAAACCCAGACTCAAGGCCTGTAAACCAATTTTCTTTGTGATTTGACGCTAGGATAAGAACTTTATACACATGATGCAAAATATGTAATGCTTGATGTCTGTAAAATATGTAAACCCTGTTGGAGTGGAATCCTTCACAAAGGAGCCAGTTCTGTGGCAATTGTTATTGAGATGTCATCCAAAATGAGCTAAGACAAATTAGGGATGGATCCACTGTATGGATTGAACCGAGTAGTTATAAGCGATCAGAGGACAATTTGTAAACTCTCCCAAATCAGGTTGAAGGCAAGAGATAATTATGCACTCTTACATCCATCTTCCCCTCAGCATCCACCTTGAAAACTGGCTTCTGCACCACATGCAAAGGTTGCACGTCCTATGTGTTAGATTAAGAGCAGGAGTGGGTGAAACCAGGCCCGGGGGCCAGATCCGGCCCAGCAAGCATTTCTCTCTGGCCCACCCAGCTGATTAGCAGAGGTGCATACTTACAGTCAGCAGTCTGTGTCTAGCTGCCCCTCCCTCACCTTGCTCTGCCCTGCAGCCAAGCTGCTCCCAGGATTCTCCTGCTACTTGTGCAGAGTAGGACTGAGCAGGTGAAGGGGAGTTGGGAGTGCTGAAGTCAGGGTGTGCCCATGTGCCCCATCTCTGCAGCGCAAGGGAGACACAGCCTTAAGAGGCAGTGAGTGTCCTGTTTCTAAGATTTCAATTCTCTTTCTCTCTCTCTCTCTCGTCCAATCACAGTCCCTCACCAAAGGCTCTTAAGTTAGTTGTCATGGGATAAGAGGGAAGGTCCTTTCAGGGGTTGATAACTGGTTAAAAGACAGGAAACAAGGGGTAGGAATAAGAGGTAACTAGTGCAGTGCCCCCAGAACTAATCCTATTCAACCTATTTATAAATGATCTAGAGAAAGGGGTAAACAGCAAGGTGGCAAAATTTGCAGATACCACCAAACTGCTCATGATAGTTAACACCAAAGCAGACTGAAGAGCTTCAAAAAGATCTCACCAAAGTATGTGATTGGGCAACAAAATGGCAAATGAAATTTAATGTTGATAAATATATAAAATGATGCACATTGGAAAAAATAATCCCAACTATACATAAATATGATGGGGACTAATTTAGCTACAACTACTCAAAAGAGAGATCTAGGAGTCGTTGTGGATAGTTCTCTGAAAACATCCACTCAATGTGCAGCGGCTGTCGAAAAAGCAAATAGAATGTTAGGAATCATTTAAAAAGGGATCTTCTTATATTTCTGAAAGTTTCTTTGTTTGTGTGTATAATTAAAAAAGGGATAGAGAATAAGACAGAGAGTATCTTATTGCCTCTATATATAACCATAGTACGCCCACATCTTGATTACTGTACAGGTGTGGTTGCCTCATCTGCAAAAGATATATTGGCATTGGAAAAGGTTCAGAAAAGGGCAACAAAAATGATTAGGAGTTTGGAACAGGTCCCATATGAAGAGAGATTAAAAAGACTTGGACTTTTCAACATAGAAAAGAGAAGACTAAGGGGAGGGGGGTAATGATAGAGGTCTATAAACTCGACTGGTGTGGAAAAAGTGAATAAGAAAAAGTGATTTACTTGTTCCCATAATATAAGAACTAGGGGTCACCAAATGAAATTCAAAGGCAGCAGGTTTAAAACAAACAAAAGGAAGTTTTTCTTCACTCAGCGCACAGTCAACCAGTGGAACTTCTTACCAGAGGATGTAGTGAAGACGAGGACCTTAACAGAGTTCAAAAAAAGAGCTAGATAGATTCATGGAGGTTAAGTCCACCAATGGCTATTAGCCAGGATGGGTAGGAATGGTGTTCCTAGCCTTTGTGTGTCTGGAAATGGGAGACAGGAGAGGGATCATGTGAGGATTATCTGTTGTGTTCCCTCCCTCTACGACATCTGGTATTGACCAGTGTCGGCAGACAGGACACTGAGCTAGATGAACCTTTGGTCTGACCCAGAATGTCTGTTTTTATGTTCTTATCTCTGCAGAGCATGGTGTGGGGGGGAGGGGGGGGGGAGAAAGAGGGAAGACAACAGAGCAGGACAGCTTTCCCTGTCTTAAAGAGACAGCTGTGGCTTCGCTCAAACGTACCCAGCAGCAGCTAGTACACACACTGTGTCACCTTCACACACGCACCATCTGTGCCACACTGTCTCTGTCACACACACAGTCACCCCACCCCTTCTACCCAAGTCTCCATCCCTTCATCAGATGCACGAAAGCTTGTGCCCAAATAAATCTGTTAGTCTTTAAGGTGCTACAGGACTCCTCATTGTTTTTGCAGATACAGACTAACATGGCTACTGCTCTGAGATTTGCAAACTAGACACCGTTGCTTAACCAAGATAAATAAAATCTTCTGTACGAGGCACAGAACGAGAGCAAGATCATTTTCTATATTCAGTGGGTAGTTTTTTACTTCCAGCAATAATCTCACTATATGCACTTTGTATCCAGCAAGGAGTATAATTAAATAAAGCTGTACAAAACAAAAGCCTTCGCATTACTGTAGAGCTAATTATTTTATGGGAACTTTTTCTGGAACAGGAGCTTCTGCACCCGACAGTCCCACCTCTCTTGGCCGAGGTCCTGGAGATGGAGCTTCAGAGCCAAGGACTATCTCAGGAGAATCTCAGCCTAGCAACATTCAGCAGTGGAGATGACAACACTACAAATCCATTGATGTTAACTCCTTCCTCCTGGACTGTGATATAAATTCAGAGAAAGAACAGAATCTGCTGTTCTCGCAGCTGGGACAGAGGAAAGAGAGAGAGAGAGCGAGTGACAGGGAGGGCAAGAGTGAAGCAAAAAATCTCATAGAATGGCTGAGATGGAGATGTGAAAGGCAACTCCGCATCATCTGATACCGCCTATTTCCCCTCTGTATTTTCCATGTCTAGGAACCTATTCCAAATCATCTGCTATCATTCAGCCATGAACCAGAGCATCCTGTGCAAAGCCCAGCAGGAAGGATATCATCTTTTAAATGAAGCAGCTGACCTCTCTCCATGACAGATCAGAGACTAACAGAAAACGGTGGGCATCTCTTCTTCCCAACTCCTCTTGCTGTCCCTGCCACCTATGCTCCCTCTAAACTTCCACCAGAGCTACCCCTTTTGTTTTCTTCTGACATCCTCACAACTTCTCATGTGCTGCCTGCTTAGCTCTCCTCTCCCCTCCCCATTGACCACTTCCCTGTGCCTGTTTGCATTTCTCCTCTAACATTTTCCAGGAGCCCTTTCACTGATGCGATTTCCATCAAGCACTAAGCACTTAATGACAATTGTAATGAAATAATACACGTCCTTTCTTCCTTTCACCTCTGTCTGACAATCCATGAACAGGCCTAAATCATGAACACTCAGTGCATACACATTGTTTCAATTAGCAGAAGTTACATGTATGCACCACAAGTCTAAAAAATGGATGTTTCCCTAAAAGACATGTTACAATTCAACCACAATTTATGGAGCATATTGTAGGATTCAGTGGGTGAAACTCAGTGGCCTGAACAATGCAGGGAATCAGAGTCAGACTGGATTAACATAATGGTTCTTTCTAGCAATACATTTGGTGAAGAAAGTTTTGAATAGCACTTTTTAGCTGGACAAATACTCATCTTTCAGTGGAATTACTGTAGCTTTACAGAAGTATTGCTGACAGCAGAATTTGACCATGCGGTTTTTGGAAATAGTTTTCTTACAGGAGACAGATTGATGCGTATAGCTAAGTTTAGAAGAACTAGATTTTTATCTGTAAATATTGGTAAATACAGTAATTCCTCATTTAACACTATAGGGTTGTGTCTAGACTGGCCAATTTTTCCGGAAAATCAGCCGCTTTTCCGGAAAAACTTGCCAGCTGTCTACACTGGCTGCTTGAATTTCCGCAAAAGCACTGACTTCCTACTGTAAGAAATCAGTGCTTCTTGTGGAAATACTATTCTGCTCCCATTCAGGCAAAAGTCCCTTTTGTGCAAAAGCTTTGCGCAAAAGGGCCAGTGTAGACAGCTCAGATTTGTTTTCTGCAAAAAAGCACCCCAATCGCAAAAATGGTGATCGGGGCTTTTTTGCGGAAAACGCATCTAGATTGGCACGGACGCTTTTCCGCAAAAAGGGCTTTTGCGGAAAAGCGTCCGTGCCAATCTAGACACTCTGTTCCGAAAATGCTTTTAACGGAAACTTTTCTGTTCAAAGCATTTCCGGAAAATCATGCCAATCTAGACGCAGCCTAGATGTATTTCTGAAAATGTTCATGCTAAGCGAAAACGTGCTATGCAGGTCAATTTTCCCATTAAAAAAATGGAAATGGTGGGGGTTGCGTTTCAGGTTGTGGTGGCAAAGTAAATTTTGTGTTGGTGGTAGGTCGTCAACGTCAACAGTAGTTATCTAGCAACACAAGATGCCGCGGTTTGTTAAAACACAAAAATAAACACGTGAGTGAGTGGAGGAGTGCTGTGACCACATGTATTCATCCGCTCATGCATATTACCACTATTTTCACCAACTTATACTGCTGTGCAAAGTAGGCTGCCACTTGATTATTTTTGTGTTATTTCGGGGACAGTTGTATTATTCAAAAAACGTTCCTTAAAAGTCATGCTATTGCAAAAACATGTTAAATGAGTAATTACTGTAGTGATTTAGTCGAACACACAAACCAATACAAAGATTTTTCTGTCAATCATAATCAAAATTTACTGTTAGGTAAAGAAACAAAAATGTTGCTTGGGAACAGATTAGAGTTTGATTTAAGACTATTTCCTTTGTATATTTTGACACTGATGTTGACAATTTGTGTTTGAATGGTTCTAAAAGTTTTGACTTTTTAAAATCACAACATCTATCGTTAAATAATGATCGGACACCTCCACCCCAATAGTTTCCCAGAACAGCAAAAATTGAAATAGATAAAAACAAAAAAAGCATAAAATAAACATTGACATTGTCCATTGAAATTATAAAAATAAAAACCACATTTTCCAAGCCTGGGTATAAATTTCCTTTTTTGGCATATAACCTGTTACATGCTCCTAGCTCTCTCCTTCTCAATTACAGTTTGTACCTCCCAGGTTAGGCAGCCTTGAGATACGACCTATCACAAACCAAGGAATCTGCTGGACCAGGGGAGGTCAATGCCAGCCCCTTTTGCCATCAGTTGCAAGGCTTCAATCGGGTGGAGGTGATTTATCTCCAGCACTGGGAAAGCCTTGAGGCAGACCACGTAGCAGGGAAGTGCAGGTGCAGGACAAATTGTTACCAGTACCAAAGCTCTCTGATCAGAACGACAGGGTTGCACATATTTCCACAGTTCAGCACCCATGAGACCACTCGAAGAAGAAAGGTCCCGTGCAATTCAGGACAGCACAAATGATTGCTTAGTTTTAAATACATGCTTTAAACACATGCTTAAGTGCCAAAGGTGAAAGTAAGGTGGTGCGTCCCAATAAGAGTTGGCTGCTCTGAGAGCCAGCTGGGCGGGGAGGGAGGGGCAACACGGCTTGTGGTGCACTCTCCCAGCCGGGCTCCTGCTGCAGGCTGGCACTGGCAACCAGCACACACGTGCAGCCAGATGAGGCAGGCCGCTTAACCGGGCTGGTTGGGGACACACTGTAAGCAGGTCTGCCTGAGGGGTGAGAATGGCAGGGCCCAGCGATTCGAAGGATCCAGTGGCTCCCGCCACCGCTGAAGTAGGGGCGGCCAGAGACCTGAGTCCTTTACATTGCCGTCAGAGCGCTGGGCCATGCGCTCCAAGCAGCATTAAGGGCTGGGGGAGGGTGGTGGCCACTCTCCAAACAGCACTGAAGACTGGCTGCCTTCAGCCTCACCCTCGCCACCCTGCCTCTTCTGGGACTGCAGGGCCACCACCCCCTCACATGTTGCCCAGGGGCCTGCAGAGGCTGTCGCCTCAGCTGGCTGTAGGGGAGGTGTTTGTGCTCCTAGCCAGGCTACTGGTGTGTCCACACCTAACCCGCTGTTTCCTCAGTGGACACTAGGCAGTGTATCGGTGTTGTGCGCTACTGAGGTAGGCCAAGGAGTCTCTTGCACTGCTGCTCTTTTCCCTGCAGCAATGCCCCCACACCGACAGCCCGCAGCTCCCTTGTGGCAGTGAACAGGGGCATCAGGACAATGGCCCGTCTACCAGTCAGGTAAAGTAACCTGGCCCCAGGGCCCCTCCTTACGCTCTCCATTCCTCGCCCCCCTCTGCCACAGCCCTGACTCCTGACCTCCCTGCGCTCTCCCAACCCCCTGCTCTGAGCCCCTCATATACCCCAACCCTGACTCCTGCACTCCCCACACATGCCAACCCTCTGCACTTCATGCCACACTTCTATTTCTTACAGGTACTGCTGTATCACAACTCTCCCTCCCACTCCAGGCCCTGAGTGCCCCCACAAGGGGGGCAGGTTTTGATAAGATAGTACCTTTCCGAAATTTAACTTACTTTCACCCCTATAGTGCTGATCTGAACTGGTTTGGACTTTATTTCCTGAATCAGGGCCTAAGATGACAAGTAACATATCTGGGGGAGGGATGAAGGACAGAGTCAAACAGGCCCCATTTTTTAAAATGTACATAGAATCATAGAATAATAGGACTGGAAGGGACCTCAAGAGGTCATCGAGTCCAGCCCCCCGCCCTCAAGGCAGGACCAAGCTCCATCTACACCATCCCTGACAGATGTCTATCTAACCTGTTCTTAAATATCTCCAGAGAGGGAGATTCCACCACCTCCCTTGGCAATTTATTCCAATATTTGACCACCCTGACAGTTAGGAAGTTTTTCCTAATGTCCAATCTAAACCTCCCCTGCTGCACTTTAAGCCCATTACTCCTTGTCCTGTCCTCAGAAACCAAGAGGAACAAATTTTCTCCTTCCTTCTTGTGACACCCTTTTAGATATTTGAAAACCGCTATCATGTCCCCCCTTAATCTTCTTTTTTCCAAACTAAACAAGCCCAGTTCATGAAGCCTGGCTTCATAGGTCATGTTCTCTAAACCTTTAATCATTCTTGTCGCTCTTCTTTGTACCCTTTCCAATTTCTCCACATCTTTCTTGAAATGTGGCGCCCAGAACTGGACACAGTACTCCAGCTGAGGCCTAACTAGTGCAGAGTAGAGCTGCAGAATGACTTCACGAGTTTTGCTTACAACACACCTGTTGATACAACCTAGAATCATATTTGCTTTTTTTGCAACAGCATCACACTGTTGACTCATATTCAACTTGTGGTCCACTATGACCCCTAGATCCTTTTCCGCCATGCTCCTTCCTAGACAGTCGCTTCCCATCTTGTATGTATGGAACTGATTGTTCCTTCCTAAGTGGAGCACTTTGCATTTCTCTTTATTAAACCTCATCCTGTTTACCTCTGACCATTTCTCTAACTTGCTAAGGTCATTTTGAATTATGTCCCTATTCTCCAAAGAAGTTGCAACCCCACCCAGTTTGGTATCATCTGCAAACTTAATAAGCGTACTCTCCATCCCAATATCTACATCATTGATGAAGATATTGAACAGTACGGGTCCCAAAACAGACCCTTGAGGAACTTCACTTGTTATCCCTTTCCAGCAGGATTTAGAACCGTTAACAACAACTCTCTGACTACGGTTATCCAGTCAATTATGCACCCACCTTATCGTGGCCCTATCTAAGTTATATTTGCCTAGTTTATCAATAAGAATATCATGCGAGACCGTATCAAATGCCTTACTAAAGTCTAGGTATATGACATCCACAAGGCTCGTTATCCTATCAAAGAAAGCTATCAGATTAGTTTGGCATGACTTGTTCTTCACAAACCCATGCTGGCTATTCCCTATCACTTTATTACCTTCCAAGTGTTTGCATATGATTTCCTTAATTACCTGCTCCATTATCTTCCCAGGGACAGACGTTAAACTGACCGGTCTGTAGTTTCCTGGGTTGTTCTTATTCCCCTTTTTATAGATGGGCACAATATTTGCCCTTTTCCAGTCTTCTGGAATCTCCCCTGTCTGCCATGATTTTTCAAAAATCATAGCTAAAGGCTCAGATACCTCCTCTATCAGCTCCTTGAGTATCCTGGGATGCATTTCATCAGGACCTGGTGACTTGCTGGAATCTAACTTTCCTAAGTGATTTTTAACTTGTTCTTTGTGTATCCTATCTTCTAAACTTACCCTCTCTCTGCTTGTATTCACTACGTTAGGCACACCTCCAGACTTCTCGGTGAAGACCGAAACAAAGAAATCATTGAGCATCTCTGCCATTTCCAAGTTTCCTGTTACTGCTTCTCCCTCCTCACTAAGCAGTGGGCCTACCCTGTCCTTGGTCTTCCTCTTGCTTTTAATGTATTTATAAAAGGTCTTCTTGTTTCCCTTTATGCCTGTAGCTAGTTTGATCTCATTTTGTGCCTTTGCCTTTCTAATCTTGCCCCTGCATTCCCGTGTTGCTTGCCTATATTCATCCTTTGTTATTTGTCCTAGTTTCCATTTTTTATAGGACTCCTTTTTTATTTTGAGATCATGCAAGATCTCCTTGTTAAGCCAAGCTGGTCTTTTGCCATATTTTCTGTCTTTCCTACACAGCGGAATTGTTTGCTTTTGGGCCCTTAACAACGTCCCTTTGAAATACTTCCAACTCTCCTCAGTTGTTTTTCCCTTCAGTCTTGCTTCCCATGGGACCTTACCTACAAGTTCTCTGAGCTTATCAAAATCTGCCTTCCTGAAATCCATTACCTCAATTGTGCTGGTCTCCCGTCTACCTTTCCTTAAGATCATGAACTCTATTATTTCATGATCACTGTCCCCTATACTGTCTTCCACTTTCAAGTTCTCAACTAGTTCCTCCCTATTTGTTAAAACCAAATCCAGAACAGCTTCTCCTCTGGTAGCTTTTTCAACCTTCTGAAACAGAAAGTTGTCTCCAATGCAGTCCAGAAACTTATTGAATAGCCTGTGCCCCGCTGTGTTAGTTTCCCAACATATGTCTGGATAGTTGAAGTCCCCCATCACCACCAAATCTTGGGCTTTGGATAGTTTTGTTAATTGTTTAAAAAAGCACATTTGCAATTCCTTTTTATTACCCTAAGTAGGCAGAGAGATAAGAGATCCACGTGACAATATGTTCTCATTTATAAGACTTAGAAATGTGAGCAATATGGAGCATGAGAGAGAAAAGCCCTTGACTCCAGAACATTTGTCCTGCTAAGTGCCCTGATTCTAACCACTGTCAGTCTGGGTTTTAGCAGATATATCAAGAACATTTTTTGTCATGGGAGTCACACCCTAATGCTGTTTACTAAGGCCCCACCTATCCCTCGCAGGACTTCCTTTCTGATAATTGCCTGGGAGAGAGTGAGCTATATAATGGAAAGTGGACAAGACTTACAATCTCTCACTGTTATCGGAGAGTGGCCTGTTAAAACATGGACTCTCTAACACTTGATACAGTGCACTGGCACAGAGATACGTTTTCGGAATTTCCTTATGTATTGGCAGCTGCTTCAAACTGTCGTGGGAACACACAGAAAGGGCATGGAGAGTCACGATCAGAAATTTCTTGAAAGCAGTGAAATTATGCTAGGCATGGTTTGGCATTTTTAAGCAGGAAGGGTAAATGTGCCCATCCCAGGCTTGTTGTAAGGAAGAAATGAAAGGAATCACTGAAAGGTGATCTTCTGAACAAAAAGTGTAACTGGACTTGTGCCATTATTTGCAAAGTTTACCTCTTTGTTGCAATGGCACATAATACCAGTTAGTTCACCCTGACTAATATTATGGTATGATCTCATCTGTATTGCTTCCGCACCTGAAATTCCCCTTGGGGGGTCACTGGGGCTATGCGGAAGATTGATGCTACCGCGGTCAATCTTCAGGGGTTCGATTTAGTGGGTCTAGTGAAGTTCCGCTAAATCAAATTCAGAGGGTGTCCCCATCAGCGATGGCACACCTGCTCTTCACAAGGAGTAAGGGAAGCCAACGTGAGTTTTTGCTCCCGTCGACCTTTTGCTATGTAGATGACCATTTAAGATAAGTCGACTCCAGCTACGCAATTAACCCACCTGGAGTTGCATATCTTAAAATCGACCTTCCACACTAGCGTACACCAAGCCTGGGAGTTTTGGGAGGCAGGATCAGACCCTTAATGAAACAAAGTTTCCTAATGTCTTGATATTTTTGAATGGCATAAGTACAGAGAGAAGTGTTGGCTTGATAACCATGGGGCATGGAAGCTTCCTGAACAAAGCCCAGCCAAGTGCTTGAGCCCCCCTCTTAAAGCAAATGGAAAAATCTTTCACTAGACCAAGATTTAACATTTTATCTCCAAGCCCGTCTCCATATCCAGTGCTGTGAAACAGAGACACTAGTTAGTGTTAATGGAGGTAGTGGCAAAAAAGTTACTTTTGTTTCATTGAGATCCAGAGAGCATAGGAGCTTGAAACATAACTTACTACCAAGACACCTTAGGAAAACATTCCCGGATATGCTATAGTCTGCATTGCCATTCAGGTGAAGCAAAACTGAGCTGCATGACTTCCAGTGCTTACGGCTGTGAAGTCAGCACACAACAGTGAAAACTCTGTCTCCTATCCCCCAGAATGAATGATCTCAGTACATGGGAATTCGTTTGCTACTTCAGAGAATTCTTGTCAGGAAAATTCTAGCAGCATCACATATCAGTTACCGCCAACAAATGGTGCCGGTCACACATGATAATAAATTGGCTGAAGAACTGGTGTATTGCTTACATTGACAAAGATGGGATTTGGAGCTCTCCCATCATTAACTTACTATAGCATCCCTCTCACCCAATCGCCTTTCTGTCATTGCTTTCCCCCAGAATGGTGCTAGTTTGTCTAGCCATAGACACTGGGCACCTTTGGCTACTCAAGATGTTCCAGAATGCTTTGAAGCTCCAGCACGGCTGATTAAAAGGATCTGCCACAACTGTTAGTGCAACGGAAGCCAGGGTGCATCTTGTATATAAATAAATCAGTCTACTACCCAAAAGCAAGTAGCGATAAACTCTTTTGGAATGGGGGGGGGGGCTGGTAAGAAGTGATTTGGGACTGGAGTGTTGGTGAATGACCACAGGGATGCACAAAAAAAAGCAACCTATCCTGGTATATTGAATCACTGTCTATTTTATACAGTAAACATATATCACTATATAAAGCAGCTACAAACCACAGGCACAAGCAAGCTTCCTCACAGTTTGCCTTCCAGCTTTGTCTCCCTTGTTTACCAGGGAACACTACTTAGCAAACAGAGACATCTAGTGGCAAAATAATGTACTGCCAATAAACATACTAGCAATAAACATACTACCCATTTAATATAATATAAATGGACAATTTGCTATCACAAGCTTTTTAGTACATACTAAAAAAACTATTTGGAAACACAGTGATATTTTTAACTGAACTGTTGCAAAATGCAGTATTAGAACAGTGTATTTCTAGTTCTTACATAATCTGACACTGGAGATTATAAAATACCATCACATACCAATGTGTCTTCTAGAGCTTCTTCCCTAGATCTCATTCTGAAGAATTTGTAGCTGTCTGTATTGTGCCTGATTCTGGTTAAGCATGATGGTTCATAGATGCTATTGCTGTTGGGTTGATTGATGGGATATTGTGGTACAGCTGAGAATAGCATTTTTTCCATTTGTTCTTCACAAATATGGTTTCTGATAAGAGCTTTTCACATTTGGCTTCACAGATGGCACTGAACTTCTGTCTGCAAGACTCAAGTTACCTGTTACATTGAATATCTTTATGCAGCTAGTTCCTTTCATTTCTATTCTTTACTGGATACAAACCAATTACTATTTGGCTTTGGAAGCTATTAAAAAAGAATCTTAAGAACTCAACAAAACAACTGCAAAAAGGTACCTCAGAGAGCCAGTGACAACAAACCATGCTAGTGACAACAAAATCTGGCCCAAGAAGTTTAAAATTGCAAAACTAATGGTGCAACAATTCATTTCAAGACTACTGTAGGCACAGCTTTCCTATTATCACTATGATAAAAAAAAAAAAAAAAAAAAAAAAGCTGTGTCTGTTTTAAGGGCCAAGTCCTCAACTGATGTAAACTGGTATAACTCCCTTGAAATCAGTGGAGCTATGCCAGTTCATGCCAACTGAGGATTTGGCCCACATTGGCACAGTTGCTATATCAATATGAAAGTGCATCAGGCAAGAAAAATTAAGAGCCATAAGTCTTAAAAAAAATCCTGGCCAGTTATGTCAGGGATTTTCAAACTCGGGGTCGCAGCTTGTAAGGGCAAGCTTCTAGCTGGCAGCTGGCCATGAGATACTTTGTTACCTGCACCTCCGCGATCACACCTCTCATTGGCCACAGATTGTTCTCAGCCAATAGAAGCTGCAGGAAGTGGTGTCCTGCTCCACGCCACTTCCCACAGCTCCCATTGGCTGGGAACAGTGAGCCACAGACAATGGAAGCTGCTATTGCCTGTACCTGTAGAGGCACAGGTAAATAAAGCATTTCCGGCCAGCTAGCAGCTTGTCCTTAACAAGACGTGACCCAGAGTTTGAAAACCACAGAGTTATGTTGTTTGATAGCTGTGACTGCTGTAAAATATTTTAGAAAAATAAAGGATATGATAGAGAATAGAGACAAAATTAAGGTTTTAAAAAAAAAAAATCTTTTTACGGTTCTCAAAGATTTCCCTTAGTATTTTAGTAGCGTTTTGCCTCACTCCAACTAATATGAAGTTGTAAGAAAAATAAACTTTTCTCCACAGGTGAAATTTATGGACATTAGACAGATTTGTTTAGCTAGTAATGGGGAAAATCAACTTAAATGTTTTGATACCATAAAGGTGCAAATATGGAGCACTGTATTCTTCCCACTGTTATCCTCATCCTCCTTTCCTGTTATATACTCTTGTTGATAAGAACCATTAAGAGCATGGAAAAACTCTCAGAGGATTGAAAAGATGAGACAGTTTTCTTTAGAGAAGAGGCATGAGAGGGAACAAGAGAAAAACGTACAAAACTAATGACTGGTCTGCAGAGGTTAGATTGGGACTCTCTTGCCACCCTCTCATATGACAAAAGGAAAAGGCTATGTAATTTTTGTGTGTATATATATTTAAAAAAAAAAAAAGGTTTTCTGACATGGAATCACGTCATTCTGCATCTCACAGACCCTTCCTCCTCCTGTCCTCCCTCCTCCCCGCTGCTAACCCAGCAGGGATTGGCAACCTTTGGATCCCGAGCAGCAGAAGCACTGAAAGTAAGTTGCTGCCCCTGTTGGGCTTGTGGAGGGGGAAGGGGGAAGGGGAGGAAAAAATTGCAGGGCTCTAGCAAGGGGTGGGGAAAGAGAGACCTGCTATGTGGTAGGGGGAAGGGGATGGGACTGGGGCTGGCTATACTACATGGTGGGTGGCTACTGGAGTTTTAAATTGCACTGCTCCAGCAGTGCAGGGGTGGGGAGACTGAAGGTGAAGCCTGCAGCAGGGAATGGCGGGGGGTGGGGAGGGCAGGTCGGAAAGCCCTGCTGCAGGGGGGCCAGGATTGGGAGGACCCCTCCCCCCATGGATCTCACCACCGCTACTCCCCACCACCACCGGAGCACATCACTTTAAAACTTTGGTGTGGGCAGAGCTGGGGCTGGCCTGGCGTTGGGGAGGCCTAGCAGCTGGGGGAAAAGAGCATCCTATTCTGCCCCTTTGTATATCACTGAACATAGAATTTCATCCAGTGTTTGAACTGCGATTGACCTAGAGCACGTATTTTAGGAAAACCTCCAATCTAGATATTAAGGCACCAAGTGATGAAGAATCCACCACACCCTTTGCTGATCTGTTCCAAAAGTTAATTACTCTCACTGCTAAAAAATTTCCATCTTGAACTTTGCTGACTTAAGACTTACAGCCAATGGATCTTATTGTGCATTTTTTAAGCTAACGAGTCCTCTAGTATCAGGTATCTACTCCCTGTGTGGGTAATTAAGGGGACATTCAGTGAAACTGAAACTCATTGCCATGGGATATCACGGAGGACAGGAGCTTTAGCAGGAGTCAAAAAAGCTTAGACATGTATATGGATAACAAAATTTCCAGAGTTATTAAACTCAATGTTAAATTCAGGAAAGGTTATAAATCCTCATACTGCAGGAGATAAGTTAACCTCTCACAGCTGAGGGTCAGGAGGAAAATTTCATCCAGACAGGTTCTCATAACTGCCTGCTACAGCATTTTTTGCAATTTCCTCTGGTACTGGCCATTCTAATGCAGAATACCAGGCATGGGTCTACTCTAGTACTGTATGGTAATTCCTAAGTCCTTGTCTTAAATTGGATCGTAAATGGTTTGTGGGCAACCATAAATACCATACACTCATGCCTAAAAAAGATTTTTCTAATATTTTGAATATCTTGAGTGAGGAAAACAGTTTTGAAAACTAAACATTTAGCTCGCAGCGTAATGCCACCTCACAAAAAACAGTATTTCTGAATGTAGCTATCTGCACAATTACTGCAAATGCACATGCACATGCAAAAGGAAGTCAGCTCATCTATTACTCATTTGTGTGTGCAATTGTGCCCACAAATGAAGACATACAATTGTACTTAAGGAGAACGCTACTCAATGAAAATGTGATCCTAAGTAGCTTTCCCAAAGTCACATATGACTCAATGCTAGAATTGGGAAAAGAAACTAGAAATGCTTAAAAACTAATCCACACGCCCTCCTTTAAATAATTAAGTGTCAGTGGTCCAGTAACTTATTCTCTTAGTACCTGAAAACAGACTAGATCCAGGCATACGGATTTCTACAATGTTCCCTTGCTTATTTTTGCTTTACAATGTCTCCATCACCAGCCTAGACAAGATACTTGACCTACACCTTAAATTTAACTGATATGCACCTAACAAAACACACTGGATGAAATGATGCTAAGAAGTGATTAGGAAAGAACAAAGAAATAACAGTACAAAGTGTCATACAACAGTGCAGATAATCAACATAGAATCAACATAAGTACCACTGCCAGGTATCCATGAGGGAAGTGGTTGAGTGGATTCTGTATGAAGAATAAAATCCAAGAGAAAGCAAAACTGGCCTTGACCCAAAGATTTAATTTCCTCCCACAAAATAAATCTAGATGAGTGTCAGTGGAATCAAGTGGAAGACCCATTTCACTGCAGCTGGCTGAGCATAGCTACAAATGACACGTTATGCAGATAGATCAGGCTTATCCTCTGTACCCTGAAAGATAGCACCCTCTTGACAGACAGAGCAGAGCAATGTGGGTTAGCATTCCACAGTGCAGTGTCGTGGGAAGGCAGAGCTGATCCCCACACTTCTTGGGATTCTCTCGTAGCTCTGTGAGCTCTCCATGCTGAGGCATGTCAAAGCAGCACAGCAGTCTCTCCAGTCCTCCCCCTGCAGCAGCAGCAGGCTGCCTGCTGCTGTGTTTCTTGCAAGGCAGAACAGGAGCCTTCCAATTATTGGTTCGTTCTTTGCTCCCCAAATGGAGCAGCTCACTCAACTGTCGGATACTTTCCAGAGCTTTGAAAGGGGAAGGGTACATGTCTGCAGGGCAGCAGAAATCACAAAACACTGAGCACAGCCACCAGGGCAGGAAGTGTAGGATACTAGTGGAAGCCAGTTCTCTTGACAAAAGAAACAGCAGAGTCCACACTGTTTCTGTCAACAATAAAGGGAGGGGAAAAGACAAAAGTCTCTCATAGGGGGAGGATTTTTCCCAACAAAAGTTATACTGCAGTGTAAATGCTCTCAAAGTTTAATGTGCTAATGTAGACAAGTCTTAAGACTACTCACGTAAGGACTATTCAATTACAGCTTACGGGACTGGGCTCTAAAGTTGTATTGTATATTAACTAGGCTTTTAATACTCCTTCCATGAATGAGGCAATAATTGGCATTTAAATATATTTATAGATTTCAGGGAAGGGGTCAAGAAGCATCCTGCAGGACAATTGATATGGCAATGCAAAGCTGCCATCAACACTTCCAATACCAAAGGGGTCACACTCAGAGAAAACCTTAATATTGTCTCTGCACTGCAGTGTTCTGTCCTTTGAGCAGTGACAGCAAAACGATTTGGATGGATGCCCCAGCTATATACTTGCCTTTGGCTGGACACTGAAGAGAATCCTAAATACAGAGAGAAATCATGCAGGTTTACTCAAATAAAACAATGAGCTAGACCCTTTGTTCAGGGCCAAGAACACTGTAGGTAAGGTCTTGAGCTAAGAAAAATCACAAGAGAGATTCCCCCTGCTCCCAATACATTCCATCTTGCAACTGCTTGAGAGCTAGCATGGCAGGTGGAAAGGAGAAGGGTAGAGCAGGAGAGCCAAGAAAGAACAAACAAAAGCCTTGCATGGAACTGAAATGCAAAGTGTAGAACTGAATTTAAAAATCAATGTCCAGAGATGGGTTTGTTGGGGGTTCATCTTAGGCAGAAAGACCAGCCCGCAAAATTAAGATCTTGATCCAAACTCCCCCACAATCCAATGTGCTAAAATCTAGGCTCTTGGTTCAGGTCTATTTCTAACTACAATCATCAGTCTGGGAGAAGAGTACAGATTATGTTTTTTCAGAACTATCTTTAGATAATGTGTGTGTTAAGGGCCTGATTTAGTGATTTATTGAGCATCATCCACCCATTAAATGCAGTGCTTGCCATTAAAATCAGAGGTCAGAGATTTTAGCGCCTCATAGGATCAAGCCTTAAATAAAGACGTTCTATGGACAGCCCTAGCCACTGTCCCACATTATCTCTTCTCCCACAAGATTACTGCACATGTTCTTGTGGGGTAGAGCTGTGAGATATTGACCAAAATATGAAAGCCTCCCAGGTTTACAAGGTTGGCTTTGAATCTGTTCTTTCAATTTATTAGTATTATGTTTAGAATGATATATGTCATTCTGACAAGCATCAGAGGGATAGCCATGTTAGTCTGTATCTGCAAAAATAAGTCCTGTGGTATGCATCTGATGAAGTGGGTCTTTGCCCAAAAAAGCATATGTCCAAACAATCTGTTAAGTCTTTTAGGTGCTACAGGACTCCCTGCGCTGGACTGGACAGGTCCCCTGCGGAACCCAGTAAAGCACTAGGGTTGCCAGGCTACCTCCGTATTGACCCGGACAGCCCGGGAATTTTGCCTCCTGGCTGGGAAAAAGTGAGAAAATACTGGACATTGTAGGTGTCCGGTGTTTTCTGAATTTTTTTTTTTTAAACCAGACAGGAGGCATAAATCACGGGCTGTCTGGGTTAATACTGGACACCTAGCAACCCTAACAGTATTCAAGTTCCATCTGGAGGGCTGTTTTGTAAGAAACCCCTGAAATCCAGGCAGGCCTCTTTTCCTAAGTAAAGGGTACCATCTCTTGCCTCCATTCCATGCATCTCCTCATACTTAGATTGTAAGTTGTTTAGGGACAAGGCTCATCTTTTTGCTATGGTTGCATACAGCAACTAGCACAATGGAACCCTACTCTCCAATTGGTACCTCTACCAAAAATACAAATAATAAATTACAACATTGAGCTAAAACAAGGAGACATTTTCCAATGTTTCTTTAAATGCAGGGGAATTTGAGATACAATTTTAAGGAAAAGACTCTCACATGCCATTAAGGGACTTATAATTTATTGATTTAGACACAAACTTTCCACACTTGAGTGCCTGAAGTTGTGCATCTTGATCCATTGGCCACTAATGTTCTCAGCATCACCAAAACTAAGGTATTTTATTTAGGTGCTTAAATATTAAATATTTTACATATTTTGGCACCTAAAGGTAAAGCACGGTATTTATTATTTTGCTTCTTTTTTAATTGATCAAAGGCACCTGACTATAAAAACTTCAATTCCCCATTGGTTAAGTGCTTTCTTGCTTCAGTGATGTTTTCAAAATGATCAGAATTGGGATGCCAAACATTTTTGAGTCCACAGTGTAAGACACTTAAAAGAAAACTGATTTTCAGGAAATACTAAGCACTCAACTGCTGAAAATCGGAATTAAATTTAGCAATTACAAATGGAGGACCTATAGTAACTTTGGAAAATCTTGATGTTTAAACTTAGGCAAATGTATATTTGTGACCAAAGCTTGGCTTCTTGACTTAAGAGAAAAGAAATCTTATTTCTGCAGCATTTGAGATTAGAAGTATAAGGAAAGGAAAGGAAAGGTCATCCATTTAAAAAAGGGTAACAACCTTATGAAGCTGATTTACAGAGATCTTTCTTTTGTCACATCCAAGCTTGCCAAATATGAAGTAACCATTGTCTGTTTTTTATAGAAGCAGCATCGGTGACTTGGAAAGCACAGAATGAGGAAATGTTTTTTCCATGACATACTGTAGACTGGCTACACTCAATGTTCTTCCTTAGCAGCTGGGGTACATAAGTGTTGTCAGCATTCTGTGATTCTTTCTGGGATGACATTGTCAAAGATGAATTTGAAGCAATCCAATAGAGACAAACACCTATACGCCAGAGTACTTTCAATCACGCTAAAGAGAATCCTGCGCACCTTGATTGTAAGTCTGAGTCTTTTAGAATAGATGTTCCAATTCAATCTGAGAATGTAAGAACAGCCATACTGGGTCAGACCAAAGGTCCATCTAGCATAGTATCCTGTCTTCTGACAGTGGCCAGCACCAGGTGCCCCAGAAGGGGTGGACGAAGACCATGATCAAGAGATTTGTCTCCTGCCATCCTTCTCCTGCCTTCGACAGAGGCCAGAGGCACCATCCTTTACCCCCTGGCTAATATCCTTTTATGGACCTAACCTCCATGCATGTATCTAGCTCTTTTTTAAACTCTGTTATAGTCCAAGCCTTCACAGCCTCCTCTGGCTGAGAGGTCAACTGGGAATAATCAAGTTTACATATAGCTCCTATAGGCTTTTCCAATAGCATTATTGATAATGCATTTAAAAATAAAAAGAATATTTGTATACCGGTTTAAAAACATTTATATGCAATGAAGTATTATTACCAAAAAACCCCATGTTGTTTCCATAAAACTAGATTGCAATCCAGAAACAGTGTTCTCAGAGAGTAGTTATTAATGGTTCACAATCCTGCTTGAAAGGTATAACAAGTGGGGTTCCGCAGGGGTCTGTTTTGGGACCCCTTCATCAACGATTTAGATATTGGCATAGAGAGTACGCTTAAGTTTGCAGATGTTACCAAGCTGGGAGGGGTTACAATTTATTTGGAGGACAGGGTCATAATTCAAAATGATTTGGACAAATTGGAGAAATGGTCTGAAGTAAAGGATGAAGTTTAATAAGGACAAGTGCAAAGTGCTCCACTTTGAAAGGAACAATCAGTTTCACACAAAGAATGGGAAGCGACAGTATAGGAAGGAATACGGCAGAAAGGGATCTAGGGGTTATAGTGGACCACAAGCTAAATGAGTCAACAGTGGGATGCTGTTGCAAAAAAAGCAAACATGATTGTGGGATGCATTAACAGGTGTGTTGTGAGCAAGACACGAGAAGTCATTTTTCCGCTCTACTCTGCACTGATTAGACCTCAATTGGAGTATTGTGTCCAGTTCTGGGCACCATATTTCAAGAAAGATGTGGAGAAATTGGAGAGGGTCCAGAGAAGAGCAACAAGAATGATTAAAGGTCTAGAGAAATGAACTATGAAGGAAGACTGAAAGAATTGGGCTTGTTTAGTTTGGAAAAAGAGGAGACAGAGGGGACATTATAGCAGTTTTGAGGTATCTAAAAGGGGGTCACAAGGAGGAGGGAGAAAAATTGTTCTCCTTGGCCTCTGAGGATAGAACAAGAAGCAGTGGGCTTAAACTGCAGCAAGGGAGGTTTAGGTTGGACATTAGAAAAAACTTCCTGTCAGGGTGTTTAAACACTGGAATAAGTTGCCATGGGAGGTTGTGGAATTTCCATCTCTGGAGATATTTAAGAGTAGGTTAGATAAAGGTCTATCAGGGGTGGTCTAGACAGTACTGGGTCCTGCCATGAGGGCAGGGGACTGGACTCGATGACCTCTCGAGGTCCCTTCCAGTCCTAGTAGTCTATGATTCTAGGATATACTAATTAAAAAAAAGTACTTTGTTCAGATGCAAATTTTTCAAACCTCTTCTTTGTTGGAGTCAGGCACTGCAATAGGATTTAGTGACACTGGGTATTATCCCATGTTCTCAAATAGCTGTAGTCTAGATATTTTATTTTTTATTTTCAAATGCTGCTCTACAATCCCATTTTGAGGTCAAGTCATTTGAAATAAGCATTCCCATGAGCTCTCCTTTTAGTATCCTTGCATTTCAAAGTTACAGGTATCACAGAAAAGCCCTTTCATGCTTTCCCCAAACATGTGCAAAGACCCAGCTGAGGGAACATCTTCCTTCTCTCCTTTTACACCAAGGCTTTGACAAGTCCAGCTGGTGCATGTATATTAGCTCAAAATCAATAAATCTGGAAAGCTATAAAGTGGTTTAGTAATTATTTTACTGGAGAGGACATTCTCTTTCTTACTAAACCATACTGTTCACCAAGCTGTGATTTGAAAAAACGTTTTCACAGTGAAACTATTCCAGGTTTCATAAGAAAACTTATCTGTAGCATCACCACAATGATTTTTCCACAACTGTGCTAACTTTACAGGCTGCTTCCATGTATGATTTATGGAACATAAACTTCTTTTCTAAGGACCCCGGGTTAGACCACGGTTGGGCAAGATACGGCCGTGTGCTGGATGTGGCTTGCTAACAATTTGATCTGTCCTGCAGTCGTCTGGCTGCTTACTAGTCATGTCTTGCTTCTGGTGCCACAGAATTTCCAGGTGGCGGCTCTGGCAGCAGGACCCTATTTAAAGGGCTCACCACTCCTGGCTGTTGTGCTACCCTGGCATGGGCTGGAGCATCAAGTCTTTTAAATAGCCACAGCAATCCAGGTGGCAGCCAGGCAATGCAGTAATGGCAGAGCCAGGACTCGTGAGCCCTTTAAATTGCTGCTATTTAGATGGTGAAGTGTGCAGCCCCTGATAGCTTACCAAAATTCATGGAGTGGCCTCCCAGTGAAAATTACGCCTGGGCTAGACCTTCAGCTGTGGTGAACAACAGCATCTCCATTGAAATTAATGGAAAAAAACACTTATTTAAAGCAGCTGAGACTCTAGGCCAATGTCTCTTCCCCCAGTTTTTTGTTTTTAGGATAGCATAACAGAAAAACATGCAAGGGTGGGAAAAGTCCTAATAGCATCACTCTCTTCCCTCTTCTTGGATCCTGGCAAAACTACAGAATTGGAACTTTGGAAGTTTTCAATGTGAATGTGGTGGAGATCGGCAATAGCTACTATTTTCAGCAATGTGTCCTTCCATGCTAGCAGGTTTCTGTGGGAATCCCCCATGGCAGTAAATATTGCTATGAGCAGTTTTAAGCTGCTGCATTTACTAGGTGCCTGCCTTCCATTACCTTTGAGAAGGAAAAGGTGTAAGAATGGTGGGAGAGAAGTGCAGGTCTGCGGAGGATGTTACTAGGACTAAGGGGACTCAGGTTAGGTCTGCACTGTAGCTTTTTTTCGGAAAATGCTACACAAATTGCACTCCGCAATTTGGATAGCTTTTTCTGATTGCTTTTCCAGAAGAGGCTTTCCTGCCATTTGGCCCCATCTAGATGGGGCTAAAGGATGGAACAGCCTCCCCTTTCAAAGTATATAGGGCTCCCCAAAAGAGCGCATTTGCTCTTCCACAAAAAAAAAAAAAAAAAGGCGGAAGAGCAAACTTTCCCTGGACGCGGCGGAATTTTTCCGGGATACCTCTGGCATCCCAGAAAACCTCCACCGTGTAGACGCACCCTCAGAGAGTCTTCTGTGGCAGTGCTTAGTGAAGAACACTTCTGTGAGTAGACTCATGCCTCCAATGAGGGAGACTGTGCTTCTTTTGGAATAACCCCTAATTCTACCACTCCCGTTTATCTATGAAAGTCATTTCTAATATCTAACCTAAACCTTTCTTGCTGCAGATTAAGCCCCTTAAACTTGGTCCACCCTTCAGTGGGCACATGGACAGTAACTGATCACTACCCTCTTTGCAAGAGCCATAATGTATCCGAAGATCTATCAGGATCCCATTCAATCTTCTTATCTAAAAGATTAAGCATGTTCAAACCTTTGTTCATAGGTTGGGTTTTGTAAACCTTTTTAATCATTTTTGTTGCTTTAATCTGGGCTGTCTCCAATTTGTCCTCCTTCTTAAAACACGGCTCCTACAACTGGACACATGTTTGAGGTCTCAGCAGTGCTGAGTGGAGCAGGACAGTTACCTCCCTTCTGACATACAACATTCCTATTCATGCACCCCAGAAGATTAGTCTTTTTTTCCACAAATGCATCATACTGTTGGCTCCTATTCAATTTTAAGCGGCTCTGTTGCCTAGCCAATTATTCCCCATTTTGTAGCTGTGCATTTGATTTTCCTTCCACAGCATAACTTCAACCTTACTGAATTTCACCTTGTTGATTTTAGATCAATTTTTTTCATTTGTCAAAAAAGAATTGCTCTTCCCTTTGAAGCTTGAGTGTTGCCCCAAGTGCTGGACAGGAATGAGGATATTTTCAGAACATCATGAAACACCTGACAACCTTCAGCTGGCTCAGGCAGTGAGACTCAATCCCTACAGAGAGAGTCATCCCAGAAAAGGCATCTTCATGTCTAAAAAAAGCTTTGTTTTTACATCAGGGTAAGTGAAGACAAGGCCCTTTTGTTTTAACGTGAGGTGAACTCACCAAGGATAGTCCTACTCCTCCACCTGGAGTTGATCTTGGCAAGTTTACCTCATGAAATGAAAATACTTTGTCTTCTCTGTGTTTTTTTTCTCAGGATAGCTCACACATGTTAGCTATGATTAGGTTCAGAAACATTATCTCATACATAATTGGAGATAGAGCCCTGTACAGAATTAAGTGAACTCAGGAATGCCATTAAATTTGCACAGAAAGATCATCAGAGTGTAATCCTCAAATTAATCTCATGATTTCGCAAGACAAAGCTTCACCTGTGCTGGAAACAGAACTATCCACCTCCACTACATTATTGGTGAGAGGAATGCTGCTGCCACATTCATTTCTATGGCACTAATGCAGTCTAGGAAAGAATGAAAGAACTAATGTCCATGATGATCCGTCCCTGCTCCACCACAAAGTTCTCTCTCCTAGAGCTAAAAGAAACACTAAAACACTTTCCTTCCACCTGAGCAACACATTGTTGTAAACATTGTGTCAAGCAAATAAAAATCCTGAACCCAACAAATTTGCTCATTACATACAAAACAACATTCTGTAAGATAAAACAAAAGCTGAAGGAAAATTAGATCTACTTTTGCGTACTAAGGAAACAGGCTAGACTTTGTTAGCTTTAAGCAGCCACAAATTTCCCATGTTCTCTGCCAGAAAGCCCTAGGAGTGGCTATTCACTGCTACTAATATCACTACTTACATTATAATTGGGTATCTTAAAAAATTAGTAAGCTGCTTTGAATGCTAGTTTTCTCTCAGTTCAACACATTTGGCATATTTAGTATTTCTACAGCATAACAGCTCCAAGCATAGCTAGAAAAAACTAAGACATTATCTGAGTTAAGACAATCCTTAAAGTAATACGATATTCTTAAAGCCAAACTGGTAACCTCTGTAAACTAGAATGCTAGTGGAGTTATGTGTAGCTCAGGGAAAATGTCATGATTCTGTAGTAAGTGTTGATTTGATGAAAATGTTGAAGTGGTGGCCCTAATGTTTGTAACTAGATAAAGGAGGATGGGTTTCTGAGTTAGTGGTCAAGATTTAATATCCCAAATTCATATTACCAACTTCAATCATTTCCCAACACTCTTATTCCTGACCCCTTCAGGGCTCAGTCACAGCTTTTGAGTAACAGACACTTAACTTTTTGCTGATAGTATCAAATCCCAATGTCAGATACAGCTAAACTTTCCTAAATGAGACAGCCCTTCTTTCCTGTACATCTAACAACCTTGGAGTGGTGGGTATTTCTGCCTCTTCAGCTCAAACCACTTCCTGCTTTTGGCCCATGCTAGTGGTTTCAGCATGTCTTGTAGCTTGAAGCCTTGGGACATGACCAAAGAAATCAGAACCTAGTTGCTGATGAGATTTGAATGTTTATGATTTAGTTGGGATGACCAAACAGACTAAGCAAGTGAACCTATGAATGTACTAGTGCAGTAGTTCTCAACCTGTGGCCCATGAACACCCATGGGCCTACAGACTATGTCTTTGGGGTCCATGAAAACTCAGACTGAAGACTGATGACAGAATGTAACTATATAAGTAGACAATTTCCAGCGGAGGGATATATCTCCAGCTGAAATGTTCTAGGGGTCTGCAAAGAAAAAAGGCCAAGAACCACTGGACTAGTGGATCTTACTCAGTCTTAGGATGGCAGAAGCTAAAGACTGAATGTTAAAAATGGAATAATTAGTGTACTCCTGATTATTGCAAGAGGAGGGGATTCTGTAAAGGCAGGGTAAGACAACTGGAGGGAGGGATAGCTCAGTGGTTTGAGCATTGGCCTGCTAAACCCAGGGTTGTAAGTTCAAGCCTTGCAGAGGCCATTTAGGGATTTGGGGCAAAAATTCATCAGGGATGGTACTTGGTCCTGCTGAGAAGGCAGGGGACTGGACCCCATGACCTTTCAAGGTCCCTTCCAGTTCTAGGAGATAGGCAATCTCCATTATTATTAAAAGACTAAAGAACAGAAAAAACCAAGGTGCTGGGTGACTGATCAGGCCACACTGAACAGAACCCAGCAGCATTCTGGTGGAATTTAGAAATCATCAGATCAGATCACACTCTCTAAACCGGCATCTATCTGGATTCCAGATATTAAAGAATTACTGGGGCCAGGAGACCCACAAAATCATAACAGTTGCAGACACTCTATTGTTACAATAATAATGGTCCATTACTCAGGGTGCTGACCTGGGATGTGAATTAAATTCCCTGCTCCCTCACAGACTTCTTATGCATCTGGACAAGTCACTTTAAAGCTCAGGTCCTCAAAAAGTACTTAGGCACCTAACTTCCACTGAAACAGCTTTGAAAACTTGGCCCTTAGCCTCTTTGTGCCCCATTTTACCATTTGTACGTTGGGGATAACAACACTACCCTAAGACACAGCAGGGTTGAGAGAATAAATATACCGAAGATTGCAAGGTGCTCAGATACCACAGCGATGTTGGCCACAGACAGCTAATACATGACACAGCTTAGACATGTGTGCAGGGGGAGAGGCAGTTAAAGAGTGCTGATAAAAATCAATATTTTTAAAAGGGAGAATAGGTTAGAGATTTGAGGGAGGGTGAGAAAAGTAGACCTCATTAACGAAGGATAGATTTGAATGTTAAAATACCTGCCCCAGCTCCACCGTGTATTATTTTTCCCTGAATTCACACTGCATTTGATTACCCAAATGGTCGATACTGTCCCAGGCCTCATAATATTGTTGACGGCTGTAGAGAGAACACGTAGAAACGTAATTACTTTTCAGCCATTTATGATGGTTTTCCCATGTATTTAAACTAATAGGTAATTCATTGCTATGGATATGCACAGGCCAATCAAACAAGAAAAGCAACCTCAGCAAGGAAAAGAACTAGTTGTTCCAACTTAATGTTAATGAAGTGGGTTTATATACTTGGCAAAGAGTGCCCCTTGGGAGAAATGCTATACAGGATTGTTGAGTACTTAGTATATAATTGTATACTATGGACTGTTTCCTGTACTCGTAGCAGAGGATTTACTTAAGGGACAATCCACTGTCAAGCCTGGGAATTTTTTATGGATTCTAATTTTTGTTACTGTAAATGCACCTATCATCAAGGAAAGGCTAATGATAAGGGAGAAACATCTCGCTTAGATACTACAGACAAGTTCTGTTGTTTTAAATAGGTAGTAAGTCTAAACACAGAGGTCAGAGTTTATTCATACACAATGGTAAGACACTTGCAGCACCCACTGCAAATGTAAAAACAGGGAAAATGAATTCTGAAATGTGGCACTCTCTTCTGGGGAGGATACAATATTTTATAAAGCAAAACTGAAAAGGACAAATACTGCATAGTGAAACCTAGTACCACAAATGTGCACAGCCCTTGAGAAACAGAAGATGTAATTTCTACCCTAAAGAGGTCACATTCTACATTAAGGTTTGTCGTGAAAAGCAAAGAGCTAGTGTAGAGAAAGAAACCATGAGGATTACATTGATAAAGTCTTATTGTTGCTTTTATTAGTAACATACACCTCTTGAGTGTCTTGAAGAGGTTATTTTTTTCCATGTTATTGTTTCTTTGATGGGAGGACTAGGGATTGTAGGGTTGTTTTGTGGTGATCTGGCTAGGCTAGGCTAGGCTATACTATGAGAAGGGGCAAACCAAGACAAAGGGTTCAGTTTAAATTTTTAGAACTTTATAAGGGAAAGCCCCAAAATGATACCAGAAGCAGAAATAATATAAAACTTTACCAAAAGACTTACTATTTATAGTAATAAACCATAGGTTGTCAACTCATTAACCTTTATGAGCTTTTACACACTGAGCAGTTAGTAACAAATGCATTGCTATTAATAAGATATTACAATATACCATGTCATTTCATAGTATAAACTTCTCCTCTCCTTGACTGCAAGTCCAACTCCATTCAAGCTGCCTTAGCCTTTGCTTCTCTTCAGCTTAAAGAGCTCCTTAAAAGGTACAACCACTGGAACATCTAACAAATGGTGTTTCCTCACTTGTCCATTAGTCACCAGTATTGTGCTCAGTAATTCTCTGTTCATGTACTTTAGGTACTTTGTGGTGGAGGTTCTTGCTATTGCTTCCAGAATGTTTGTGTTTTAACTTTTTAATCAATTACCTTTTCCATCAATTCTGTTTCCTTACAGTTTTCCCCCCTTGTTACTGACTCTGTGGTAAGTCTTAATATTTTATTTCCCTCTTCTTCCTAACCACGTCTGATCACTCATCCTGGTCTATTTTTCTCCTCCACTTATCCTGACCTGAAGTCTTTCCTCTTTTCTTTCTTCTCACTTCCCAGTCTCTTAATTTTATCCCCTCACCTCCTATACAGGCCCCGGCTTATCTGTTAGCTCAGCCTCTCAATTCTTCACTTCTTACTACAGTTTTTTTTTCAACTGCCCCTTTGGGCAGGTTCCAACTATCTTGCCCCAGATCAAGCTCCCTTCTCGCTGGCCAGCTCTCTTCCCAGGATAGCATTCTGTGCTGCTGCATCCCTGCTGCAGCATCCCTGCTGCAGCAAATGCAAATTCCAAGAGGTAGTTTACTATACACCTTTCTTCCTATAAGCCACTAATCCCATGAGAGTTTCTTCAGCCTTGTGTAGAATCTGTTATAAAATACTTGGTTTCTGTTATTCCTTCCCATCTTATCTGATGAAGTGAGTTTTGCCCATGAAAGCTCATGATACTAAATATATTTAGTCTCTAAGGTGCCACAGGACAATCTGTTGTTTTTAGAAAGAAATATGACTGTTATACTAAGAAAATAAAGACATGCAGAAAGATATATAATTGAATCATGGAATTCATGCCCTCACCTCCTTCCTACAGGTGCTATAGTAGTCAATGTCTCCCAAACAGGTAATTCAAAATAGTAAAATCTCAGTGAAGGCTAACAGGAAAAATTGAGAGAGTATTATGAGGGAAGGGAAAAAAGATATGATTTTACATATAAGAGATCAAAGGACTTTGGGGATTGAGTTTGAGTAGAAAAGTAATTGGAAAGGGGCATAACACAGTATATTATAATTAAATGAAATCCAGGTCCGTTCTTTTATTCTGTCTGTACCAATATACGAATAAGAGGAGATAGTTGACATTCAAGGCAGCAAATTTTAAAAAGGTTTAAGTTTCATAATAAAAAACGCATGCTATAGGCAACCTGTGCAATTCAAGTAATATTCACAGTTAAGCAAAATACAGCCCTGATCCTGCAAAGATTTACACACATTGAGCTTTACTTACCATGAGTAGTAAGGCACATGTTGACTTTTGAAAGACTGAGTGCTAAAAATATTACACTTTTAAATGAATAGAAAACAAACTTTACAACTCTACTAGCTGAATTAACTATTTAAGCCAAGATTTTAGAAAGTGACTAGTGATTTTACTATCTGATTTTTGGGTGGCCAGTATTACCGAGGTGTGGGGAGCCACCAGGCCCTGCACCCCCTCTGCAGTCAGATGTGACTCTCAGCCATCAGGTAGAACAGAAGGTTTATTAGTTCAAAAGGATACAGCGTAAAACAGACTTGTTAGCACAAGAACCCGAGGCAGTCAGTACAATGCATCTTGGAGAGAGGGGGTTCAAAGCCAAGGACCCCAATCCCCTTCCCTGCACCCCAAGCCAGCAAAACTCATTCACACCCCAACAGACCATCTCTCCCTCCAGCCAGCCCTGCCTCCTGCCTTTGCCCAGCTTCCTGGACAAAAGGTGTCACCTGGTCACACATCCTTCCCAGGCTCAGGTTACACAATGGCTCATGATTTCTGTATGTGCTGAGTTGGGGCAGCCTCCCTCAGTGGGAGTCACACCCTGAATTCCCATCCCCATCTAGTTATTGGTGCAGTGCCCAGAGAAACTGAACAAAGCAAAAGGAGTGAATACAATCCCCACTTCGACACAGCCAGTTTGACACATCTTTAAGGGGCCTCCTTTTCAAAGGAAAGGTGCTCGGCACTTTCTGAAAGTCAGGCCCCGTTACAGAGTCTCAAGTGAGGCATCCCAAAATCATTATTAGCCATTTTCCAAAATCTTGACTTTACAGGACATTAACTGTAGGCATAAGTCAACAAGGGTAAGGAAAGTTCCACCAGTCCTACAAAATGGGACAGGTCCATAGAGGAAAATTCACCTTTTTTTGGAGAAACAGGGCACTGCTGGGAAACATGCTACCAAGCTCGATGGAGCAATAGTCAGCCCTCAGGGTCCATATGACAGCTGACGATCAACATCCAAATACCCCAAAAGAGAGCTGGAGCTGGCTCTGCCGGCTTAGTTCCCGCTGAGAGCTCCACAGTGGTGAGGGGAATCTCAGCTAGCTAGTTATATCCAGACTTTGACGATTTCTTGCTGCCTGAGAGGTGCAGACATTGGATCATACTGGAGAATCTGACCCAATGGCCATTTTGTCAGTATGAAATGGGAAATACTATGGAAAGACTAGAAGACAGAGTTAAACTGTATACATACCAGGTAGTTGCCAAATCAAGCTTTACAGTAACCAGGAAATGGCACTTTCCCAAATGACAAAATCTGTATCCTAACCACAGATTTCTCAGTAACTATCTCTTCTAGAAGGCTGACATACTTACAGGATTAGAATTTACAACAGCTAAATGGAGATAACTCTGCTCATCTGCCAAGAAGTAATTCTTTCAAGCTTTCCACCATCATTTCTGATGCTGACCAGGGTACTCAGTATTATGTATGACACTGATGTGGGATCTATAGTTCAGTATTACGTACTTGGTTAAAGTCTTTAAAATAACAGTTAAGGTGGACAGAAGCATACTTTTCCTGAACACTTACACTTAATCTTTCAAAAATATGAAGCAGAAATAATCTAATAAATTCCATGTTTTTTCTACACACATTTTACTTAGATAACAATGCTGAGGTTTCAGATCTTCAGTTAAAGGGTACAGAAGGGCCTACATTGCATGCTTTTAAATTTCTTTGGAAAAAGCTTTGTATTTTCCACATAAACCTACTTATTTTTAGCTAAAAAGAGCCACTAACCAAAATTGATATTTGCGAGACAAATGTGTACTTTCTTTAAATAAAATGGTTACTAACGTTTCCATAACTGTTCTTTGAAATGTGTTGCTCATGTCCATTCCACATTAGACATGTGCATGCCACATGCACAGTTTCCAGAGATTTTTCCATAAGTATTATTCACTGGACTGGCTCTAGTATCCTCTAGTCCTGCTCACTTATGCACTGGTATAAGAGGAGCCGCCAGCCCCACACCCTCTCAGGTCCTCTTGACAGCTAACTCCCATCAAAGGCTAAGAACATAGGTCATGAAACAGACATGAGGAACACATCTCGAAAACAACAGTTATGGGAAAGGTAGTAACCAATTTTTCTTCAAGTGCTTGCTCACGTCCATGCCACATTAAATGACTCACAAGAGATACCAGAGATGGGCTCAGGGTTCATGAACATGAGGATTGCAAATCAGCTCTCCTAAACCTGGAGGTGTTGCAAGCCTGTTGGGTTATGACATAGTGGGACAAAAAGTTATGCACTGATGACCAGGCTGCAGCTCTGCAGATGTCTCAGATCGGAACCTGCGTGAAGAGCACTGCAGAAGAAGCCTCAGTTCTTGTGGAGTGAGTGGTCATGATAGTTAAGAGATAATTTGCCTGCTCATACCATGCCTGAAAACAGGACATTAGCAGAAGGAATGTCAGCCCAGAGAATAGTGATAGAAATGTAGCCGTGTTAGTCTGGGGTAGTTGAAGCAAAATGCAGGACAATGTAGCACTTTAAAGACTAACAAGATGGTTTATTAGATGATGAGCTTTCGTGGGCCAGACCCACTTCCTCAGATCAAATAGTGGAAGAAAGTAGTCACAACCATATATACCAAAGGATACAATTAAAAAAAAATGAACAAATATGAAAAGGACAAATCACATTGCAGAACAGAAGGGGGATGCCAAGCATTCTCTACCAAGCATTTATAAATCTCAACTACCCACCCAGAGAAATAAAAAAGCAAATTGAAAGAGCCAGACGAATACCTAGAAACCATCTACTTCAAGACAGACCCAAGAAAACCAACAATAGAACACCACTTGTCATCACCTACAACCCCCAACTTAAACCTGTCCAACACATTATCAATAAACTACAGCCTATATTGGAACAGGATACCATACTCAAAGAGGCTCTGGGAGACAGACCCATAGTCTCCTATAGACAACCACCTAACCTCAAGATGATTCTTACCAACCACCACAGGACATACCACACTAATACCAACCCTGGTACCTTCCCTTGCAACAAACCCCGTTGCCAGCTTTGTCCACATATTCATTCTGCTGATACCATTATTGGACCTAACCAAGTGAGTTATAAGATCAAGAACACATATTCCTGCGCATCCAGAAATATAATCTACGCTATCATGTGCCGAAAGTGTCCGTCTGCTATGTACATTGGACAAACATCTCAGACACTTCGCCAAAGGATTAATGCCCACAAAACAGATATCAGACAAGATCACAAAGAGAAAACAGTTTCTTGCCACTTTAACCAGAAAGGACACTCTCTAAATGACTTAGCCACCTGCATTCTGCTACAAAGACCTTTTACATCTGCACTTGAAAGGGAATCCTCTGAACTGTCATTCATGTTAAAATTCGACACTTGTCAACAAGGACTTAACAAGACTTTGAACTTTCTCACCCATTACCAAGACAGTTTCCCCAATTATCACCTGTAATACCATTAACTCACAAACATCCCACTCTCCCTACCTTTAATATCAGCAATTCACAGACACTTACCTTCCTTCCTCCCCCTTCCCACCCCCCCGCATCCCCCTTCTGTTCTGCAATGTGATTTGTCCTTTTCATATTTGTTCATTTTTTTTTAATTGTATCCTTTGGTATATATGGTTGTGACTACTTTCTTCCACTATTTGATCTGAGGAAGTGGGTCTGGCCCACGAAAGCTCATCATCTAATAAACCATCTTGTTAGTCTTTAAAGTGCTACATTGTCCTGCATTTTGCTTCAGCCCAGAGAATCTCATCCTGGATACTGTCACAAAATTCCGTAGCTCAGTGAAAGGGTCTAGCTCTCTTGATGTGGAAGGTGAAAGCACACCTAGCATCCAAAGAGTGAAGCCACTGCTATTCTGAATTCACTGGTGTGCCATTCACCAATAGGTGAAAAGCCAAAACTGCTGCTAAATACACCTTGATAGATGTGAGGACCAGACTTTGTTGCTTAAGGGACGGAGCAAGTAGTCCATGATAGACTGAAGGGAAGACAGAGATGGAGAGAGGTCTCAATAGGATGCCCATATAAAAAAAAGTATGCTTACATTAGACAAGGTAGAAGCCATCCACTAGGGCTACCTATTAGCTAGCAAGACCTGTCAAACCTGACTTGAACAGGCCTGTTCTTCTGGATTCAGTCATGCAACATCCATTTAGTTAGGTGAAGGGAGCTGAGGTTTGGGTGGAGTAACCAATCATAGTCTTGAGAGATCAGATCCAGATGGAGTGGGAGCAGAAATTACTACTCAGACAACTTTGCTGAACCAGTGTTGGCAAGGTCATGCGGGGCTATCGGAATAACTCAGAATAGGAGTTCTGTCCAAAGAAGCAGGAAGGTATTGGAGAGGAAGCCTGGATTGTTCCTTCTCAGTGAGCAAAACTGCTGGGATTTTCTGTTCTATGAACAGGTCCACTTGAGGAGGCTCCCACCTTTGGAAGATAAGCCTGGTGACTTCCGGGTTAAAGTGTAGGCCTAAGACCTGATCTCATTCCCATATTAAACAATAGGGAGAGAGGGTAAAGAAAGGGACCGCTCATGGTGAGGAGAAGGATCTGTTGAGTTGATCTGCTAGTGCATTCCAGCTCCCAGAAACCTCAAGATGGATAGTGTGCTTCCAGCAGAAGTCCCATACAGATTATCTCCTGACACAGAGCAAAGGAATGACCACCTCCATGCTTGCTGATGTAGATGTCATTACATGATAAGGTGCGCCATGACCTTGGATATCACATCTGACAATGTGGAGCCAGAGCCCCAGAAGGAAAGTTGGCTTTGGCTTGGACTGATCAATCCAGAGAGTAGAGTGTGAGTAAGATCTTCTCTCCTTTAATCAAATCAGGTCCACTGGCTGGAAGGTTACTTGGATCAGTGTAAGGCTGCCCTTTTCTTGAGCCTCTGAACAGCTCTTGATCAGCCAGTCATCAAGGTAGAGGTAGACCGAATGCCTCATCATGCACTTCATGAAAACCCTGGGGAAGATCAGTGAATTGGTAACGAGTCTGGTTTACAATAAATCTGAGAAATCTTCTATGGCCTTAGAAAATAGAAAATGTGAAAGTAAGCCTCCTTCAAGACAAGGATGGTGTACCAGTCCCCTGAATCCGGGGAGGAAATGATGGAAACCAGGGAAACCAGGCCGAACCTCAGTTTCTTGAGATATCTGTTGAGGTGACACAGGTCCAGCAGAAAATGAAGGCCTTTGGAATCAGGAATAAGAGTTTTGGGGTACCTCCTCCACAGCCCCCATACATAGGAGGATCTGTACCTCCTGAGCAAGGAGTTGCTCATGAAAAAGGTCCCTGAATAGGAATGGGGAAGGAAGAGAGAAGTGGATGAAAACTGCAGAGTATAACTGATCACCACATTATTTAGCAATGTTGTGGGGGACCACGCCAGACTGAATTGGAATGATCAGTTCAAAAATGAAGGGGAAGGGAAGAACTGATATAGCACTCTTATCCAAACACTTCAAAAAAAAAACTGCTTAGGCCCACCTATGTGACCTTGGCTGGGGGTTAAGGTGGACAGAAGCAGTGGATGACGCTTGTAATTTCTCCATTTTCTCTTATAAGAGTTCTGTTCTGGAGGTAGAGATGAGAAGTGTGGTAGCTGTTGGGGCCTGATGTGCTTCCTCAAAGTAAACAGAGCATAGAGTCTCAAAGGCCTGAGGATAACACACTAGGCCAGGTTGTCTCATACCTGTCGGTCTGAAAACAAAGAACCTTCAACAGGGAAGTCCTGGATAGATTGCTGGACCTCCTGAGGGAGTCCCAAAGACTACAGCCGACAGCATTGTTTCATGGCAACAGCAGAGGCCACCATGTCTGTTGTGTCCAGTGCTGCCTGGAGAAAGAATGTTTTCCCAGAATCTTTCTCCTCTTCTAAGAGGGCTGAGAATTCCTGCCTTAAGTCTTGCAGCTCCCCAGTAAGGCATACTGGTTTGAGATAAGGAGTTGTAGACCACTACTGAATAAACTTGCCTCCCAAACAGAGCAGGTGTCTTTGTGTTCCCATTTGGGGAGTAGTGCGCCACTGATACTATCTGCCTCTTATTAGCTGTCAAGACACAAGGGATCACAGAGTGGCAAAAGTACAGATTCTCAGACCCACTGGCTGGCACATAATATTTCTCTGCCACGTTAGATGGAGCTGCTGCAGCCAGAGTGTCAATGAAGCTCTAAGAGGATTCTTTTAGCTCCTCAATCTCAAGTCACAGGTCAGCTCTATCTGTTTTAGAAGCTCTTGATGAGCCCTAAAGTCATCTTGGAGAAAAAAAGCTGCTTGACCCCAAGACAGCCTCGTCTGGGAGGACCAGAAGGTCTGCACTGGAGGAGGGCTTCTTCAACATCAATAACTTGAAGTACAAGGTAGAATTTTTTCCTCATAGCTCAAAATACCCACCAAAATTCAATATACCTGAACAACAAGTCTTATCGAAGTGAGGTATAGGGTCTAGTGCACACACACCCCCTCCAATCATTGGGTGTGGAGGTAACACTGTGGAAAAAAGAAATAGGCATCTAGGGTTTTCCTCCTCCTCAGTCTCACTAGATGAGGTTTATAGTTACTAGCCTTGTCCCTTGAATTGCATTTTAAGACAACTGTGCTGCTGACTGAAGAGAAAGGGGAGATGTGACGACAAACTCAGAATTTACCATAAAAAAAAAAGATTAATTCAAAGATATACTGGACCCTTATGGCAATACAATTAATACATGCTGTAGAAAACCAAAAATATTTCATTGATACATGTGTATTCACGATAGAGTATTATACTTTTTTCCCTACTTAATGTAATTAAAAAAACTTGTACACACAACAGGACAACATTTAGAGGTGCAATTATTGTACTGATTGCTTAACCATGCAGTATTTATGTTCCCTTAAATACTGTAAGACTCTAGAAGCTTTTTTAAAAAGCTGCAAATACTTAAAATAATTTTAAAACTTTATAGATATACCTACTACTTTTAATTCTTTCTGACTTTTTGCTACTTTTACAGGGAGGACATATGGAATTATGATGTGCATGCTGCAAGCCCTCTTTCCCCGAGGAAAGAGGGAATATTAAAGGTCTGGAAATTATCTAATGTTAAGCCTACTTTGGGATCACACTTATTTGTTATTTTTAAGTTAGTAATTGTTTCTTGAAACTGATCCAATGAAGAGATTTATTTTCATTCCTATTAAAATCATTTGGCTGCTTCTGGCAATTCTGGGCTTTGTGATCTTCACAGAAACTTTTGCATGGAGTGACAACAGGACAGCTGCATTAAGTAGTTCTAGTTCTCGGTTCCCTGACAGCTATGCTCTGGCAGTCAAACAAAAAAGGAAAGGCTTTCTATAAACCGTATTAGAAACTATGTTCCAGAATATATAAAAATCTCTGTGCCATTTTTCAAAGAATCAAAGTGTGCTTTGCTGCCACAGGCTTCCCCAACTGCGGGTGGGTGAGGGAGGGGCCATAGACAGCACCCAGATTCCCATCCTGGCCCCTGACCACCGTGCCTTGGACTATATAAATAGGAAGAAGTACTTTTCCATCATTCTGCAGGCCCTGGTGGACCAAAAAAGCTGGTTCACGGATGTGTACATTAGGTGGTCAGGGGAAGGCACACAATACCTGCATCTTCAGGAACTCAAGCCTCTTCTACAGGATGCATGCTGGCACTTTCCCCCCGCAACCACACCCTCAGGGTCAGGGAGATGGACATGCCCATGGGCATCGTGAGAGACGCAACCTACCCTTTTCTCCCCTGGTTGATGAAGCCCTACACAGAACACCTGGACCCCACAAAGACCACCTTTAATAACAGGTTCAGCAGGTGTCGCATAGTTGTGGAAGGTGCCTTCAGCCACCTCAGTACCCAGGTGGTAATGCTGCTGTGTGCTCCACATACGTGAGAGACTTTCCTGACAAGGTGGGGGGCAGAGGCTGAGTGGCTTGCCAGGGCTTACAAGCAGCTGGGCACTGCTGCCATTCAGTGAGCCCATCCAGGGCTGTGCTCAACAGGGAGGCACCAAGGGAGAAATTCAGCCAAAGCCACCTTTGAGACTCTCCCCTGGGCCTTCCCGCATGGGGCCTCTGTATTGTCCCTGTGTGACTTTCCTCCTCCATCCCTACCTTCCTCTGCAGACCAAATAAAACAGACTTTTTGTTTTGAAAACCAACTGTTATTTTTATTTGTGGAATATATAACAAGGGAAGACTGGGGAAAGAACCTAGGAGAGGGGATGAAAGGAAGAAAGAGAGGCTCAGGAATGGGGCAGGGACTGGCACCTGCCTCAAGCACCTCGGGACACTTCAGCTGCCTGGGAGATCCCAACGTCACATGTTTGCGGGCCCCGGTGACCCCTGAGGGGAGCAGGAGGAGAAGACAGGGTTGGGTTCTGGTGCTGAGTGTTGAAAGGGGGAGAGGGTGTGGCAGGGGTGGCTGGAGGATCGATTGATAGTCAGGACTAGGCTCTCCATGGTAGTGATGATGGAGGAACATGTTGTCGTGCTTGCTGGACAGATACTGCCAGATCATCATCCTCAGCTCCTGGTTAGCCTGGCACTCTTCCTTGAAGTTCCTGTTCAAGGAATGGAGGCACTCGAGGTGTTCCTGCAACAAGTCATCGTGGGGTTGCCTCCGCCTGTAGGTGTCGTGGGGTTGAGACGATGGCGTGGGAGGTTGTCAGCATGCCGTGCTCACAGCTGGCCAAGCTGTGAAGAAAAGTGACAAAGGCAGTCATCCCAGGAGACACTGTGCATGAAACCTAGCCCTAATCTGAGCCAACACCAAAGGTCTCAGTTCTGACAATGGATGTGCTTTGAGCAAGGCCATGTGTTGCCCAGAGAGCAGGCACTTTCCTGCAGGTGCACCGACATCCATGGGAAGTCTTGCTACCACCGCAGCCCGGGGACAAGCTGGGATGGGAATGTGCTTGGCCAGGCCAGAAGACTGCGGGCAGGATGGGGGAGGGGGACAGGGTGGCCTGGCTTCCTATTGTGTCCCGCACATGCCAGGTCCAGCAGTGGCAACATCCCACAGAGAGAGAACTTCTATCCCTGGGCACTGGAGGAGAGGGGTAGGGTGTTGAGGGCAGTGTGTATGAGTGGTAGACACTGCTTCCCAGGGAAAGTGGTACTGAGGTCCCTTCCTCTTCCTTCCCGGCAGGTTCCCATGCAGGGGATCGGTGTCCTCTGCATCGCCACACTTGCCCGGGAGTGGATGCTGCCTGAGAGCGCAGGCATGAGCTTGGGGTATGGGCAACACTGCTGTGTGTTTTCCAAGACCCAGCCTCCTTAGTGGTGTCTTCTTGTGGGAAGGTATCCCATCACGGAGTCTGGAGTAAGGCAGGCCTGTGAAGGAGCCTTGTAAGAAGGATCGAGGGGTTCCTGTATGATAGCATCATGGGGCTCACATTGTTATTTCGAAATAACTCCCACTGTAGAAATGCCCTTAGTGATTCTCTGATTCTCCATTTGTGGAGGAGAGATCTACACTTTCCAGTTGTTGTCTGACTCCGGTTGCATTGACAGTCAGAAAAGTTTCCTGGATTTAAGATGTGAGAATGGCGGTGAATTGAGGTCTTGGTGTATCAGCGGGTCCAGAGATGCCAGGATTTTCTTGTACTTCCAGACCACAGCGGCATCTTCACAGGACATTGGCAAGTGCAATGCCTGCTAAACTGGGAACAATGGCATTGATTTGACAGACTTAAGATACCTGTGACAATGATTAAGATGGGAAAATGCTACTATCTTCACTTTGTATGTTTTACAACACAATGTATATTGTGTAACACTTTCTCTTGTACAGTTGTTTTCCCTGTTTATGGTGGAAAAGATGCACACAACTGGGTAAGAGAAACTTTTTTTTTTTTAAGAAATACAAAAGTGTGATAGTAAGAAAACTGGCAAGGGGGGCTGATGTTTAGTAAAGTTATATTTTAATAATTGTTAAAGAAAACTACATGTCCCATTCAAATACATTTTTATATTGAAGAATGTTATATTTAAAACTATATTGCATTAAATTTTTAAAAACCTCTTACTCAATGTAGTGTATCATATAAATGAAAGATGATACTGCATGTCTCATTCCCAAACCAGATATTGAAATTTACTCCCATTTAATGTAAAGCCATTAGCTGGAATTGTATGAACAATGTAATACAAAAACCACTTTTTTTTTTTTAAACAAACACACCACCACACGCTCTCCATAGGAAGTATTGCTTCATTAATAAATATCAGTACGACTTAAAAAAAGCAAATTCACATTTTATTTTAGATTGAAATAAAACTATACAAAATTGTTTTCTTTGTGCCAAAAATAACAGCAATATCTTCCAAGTCACTTCCCCACAAACAACAAACTGATTTTTAAATTTGTCCAGGTTATGTTTAAAAATGCATATGGGGGCATCACCCTATTCTGTGTAATTGTAAAGACAAAAGCAAATAGGCTTAGTGCTTACGGAATAATTTTTACAGTCAGTATCTTTTAGGATTTTATATTTAATATTCAATTCAGACCTGTTAAAAGCTTAAAGAGAAAAAATAGCTGTGTAGTTCACACAAAGGAATGTAAACAAAACAACCAGGTGATTGAGAACAACCGGCTCCTCCACTGAAACCTTAATGTGCCTTTACACTCACAAATAATCATTTTACATGGAGAACATAGTCCAGGGTGTGATGACTGAGATACAATTCACTCTCCACTAAATTATTCAAATATACTTTCTCCATATCTTTTAAACAGATTCCAAGCAAACCAAAACCCCAGTAACTGTTAAGCAATGGATTTAATTCTACCTCATTTTTCTGCAGTTTTTTATGCATGAGTATGAAACAACCCCATAAGATCCACAGTGATCACAAATTACATTTCCAAAATGACACAACAAAATAAATGAGCACCTAGTCATGTCAATCAGATGAAGAGATTGAGAACTGTCCTTGTGAACCACACGGGTTCATTTTCCAAGGTGTTTCTGTTCACATAATAGTACTTTACTGTGGATCAGTAGACTGCTTGTTCAATCTGAGAACAAAAATGGAAATGCAATTGCAATGATTAAGTTTGTTAAATATATTTTATAGTTTTCCTTTTGATGTTAAAGCCTGAATAGAAAAACTGTTGTTTTAACAAACTAAGTCAAGATTATTTTCTAAGCATCTTCTGTTACTTCTGAATTGTTTGAAGGAAGAAAGTCTTCTTGAAATTCTACTTTGTCTGGATAGAGTTTGATGTAGGTGTCCACCATTAAATCCAAATCATGTTTTATATCAAAGTTTATGTTAAGCAAAGCTAAGTTGCTTGACCTCTGTTCTGTCAAGGTGTTCTTCAAGTATGCCTTCAAGCGCCTTCGTCCCACTTCATATTTCTCATTCTCCACTTTCATCACTGGAAGGATGCATAGAACTTTAAGCAATGCATACACATTAGGGAAAAACTTTATGTCAGGCAAATGAAGTGCTTCATAAATGGTAGCTGGAAGCTCGATATCTTTTCCTCTGTGCTTCCATTTGATTCTCCAACAATGAAGTTCTGCGCAGAGTGTATCTGGATTCGGTAGATCATTTTTGTACATATCAGCATGATGTTCCTCAGATGTATTAAATTTTAGTTGTCCCATGACTGAGGGAACTAAAGATAAACATTTAAGCGCTCTTAGATGTTGTTCTGAGAATATATCTTTCAATTCCTGAATAATGTGCTCTACAGTTGGAACACTAAGTGCTTCTTTGTAGTAATTTTCTGATGTTACATCAGAGTCCAAACTACCTTGCTGTGCTCTGCGAAATTTCCCGGGAAGTTTAATTTGTACATCCAGCTTTGTGGCCAAATTTGTTGCTTCTTCAAACCAAAATTCATGATAAACTTCAATATTCTCCATCACTTCATTCAGTGAATGCAACACTGCTGTTAAGCTGCTGGCTGCAAAAAACACATCTGATGTTTGGCCTTGGAGATTTTTTCCAAAAGCTCTTGTAAAAGACAGAATGTTTTTTAAAACTACAACAGTGACGATGAAGTCAAAATCTGTTAACGCACTTGCAAGTACAAATGCTCGACCAACAACAAAGCTGCTCCATCTGACAGACACATCACTGCTTATGCCATCCAAGCACAACACCAGTGCTTGCATAAGGTCAACTAAAATCTCAAAAGTATCATGTCTACCCGTCCATTGAGAATGGCAAATCTCTTTTAGTTCATTACTCTTTTCCTCGTTGTTCTGGAAAAGAACAGAGATTATATTGTCCAGTTCTACTAGCAATTGTGGTGTCTGATTAAAAAAAGAACACACTTCTTCTATTGTCCCTAGAGCAATAGAAATGCCAACAACAGGAACTGATTTTGCCAACCATACATTTAGAGCACAAGCAGAACAGAGTGTATAAACAGCTTGTGGATACTTTTCCAAGAGTCTTGTAGCTACAATTTTCATTTTTGAAGCAAATCCACTGGAGACAATATACGCTTGACCTCGACAGTACTCCATGTTTAGACCCCATTTTTCAGTAATAGTCGTATGGAATTTAACAGCTAAAATTTCAGCATCTGCCTCATAAGGCAAAAATCCTACAAATTCTTCTCTCAGATTGTGGGACTCATCAACAAATCTCACCAACACTGGCAAGTGTTCCTCACCAGCTATATCTACTACCTCATCAGTGACAATGGAAAAGAAGTGGGAGTCTCTCACTTCCCTGAGCGTCTCTTCTCTTACACAGCTCTCGCAGATCTCAAGCATCTGTTTCTGTTGAGTTTTGGAACAATACTCCAGATTTACTGCAGCCATCTCAAATCGTTTTCTTAGAATCTCATCTCCAGCATTTATTCTGCATTCTAACAGTGCTTGGAAATTATCTGGAGTGAAGATACCTTCTGGAAGGTCATCAGCATTATGGCCATCCAAAGGAATATTTTGTCTGCCCATAAGGATCAAAATTTCAAATAAAGATTTAAGGTAATCTTTGTTTTCTCTCTCTTCCAGTGTTAAAGGAACAGCTTCCTCCTCTTGCTCTTCTCCTCCTTCCTCTGAAGTAGTATTCTGAGCATTGCTCTCATTCAGCTCTTGATTTGCTTGTTCTTGTTCAAAGGCTTCATCAACTACAAAATAAAAGACATTACACATCTAAGACTTCTTCATATAGGAAAGTCTGCTGCATTTACTTGCTCCACTACAATATTTATAAAACTGCTGAATGGAAACTCCATAGTATTTACAATTTAATTAATAGTATTTGTTTGGCACACTATTTATAATACTTTAATTCTGTCCAATAATATTGTAACAATCCTTACTATACAAAATGAATAATGTATTTCATACTATCTTATTTGCCTAAAGTAGTGCTACAAGTCTATAACAGAGGTTCTCAAACTATGGCCAAGGCCTGTGGATAACTTCCTTTAAGGTACGCACCTGGGCCGCTGCACATTTAAAAAAAAAAAAAAAAAAAAAAAAAAAGAAGAAGAAGACTGCTCACCTAATTAGTGGAGCCACACAGATATGACTCCACTAATTAGGTGCCTGGACACTGGATAAGACGCACATGTAACATGAGGTAGTGATCTGGGAGAGGAATAGGGGATGTGCAGTGCTGCACCAGCCAGAGGAAGATGCATCTTTCCTCAATTCCAAGATTATGGTTTCCAGAGAGATGACCCTCCTTCTTAGCCTCACCTCTATTACTACTGTGACAGGGGAGAAACCCTTGTAAATATTAAAATATGAGTTTTGCACTTTTACCTGTACAATAACATGTTAATAATCAAGTTTTATACAGTGCTTTTACCAAGAGCATTTTACAATAGTTAGTAATGGTACAAACAACATTCGGAAATATCATTAAGTGATCTGCTGAGACCCTCAGAAATGTGAGTGGGCTGCGAAAAAAAGAATGAGAACCACTGGTTTACATGTCATTAAGAAATCAAATTTAAATATATTGGCCACTTACTCTTTTGCTGCTTCAATGTCCTTATTTCATCTTCGCTCTTGGGGGGGGAAAAAAAGTTATAATACTGTTTCAAATTGCTGAAGAACTTCAAGACCAACTATTAAAATTCTAAACGAATCCATTTTCAGGGCCCTAATACTCATTAGGCAGGTGCTATACATTCAGAAGAATCTGAAGGTTTTCAGATATAGCCCGGTGAGGTAACAGAAAGAATGTCAAGTCTATCTGAAGATTTGTTTATCTATCACATAGTGGAATAGTACTCCAAAGGAAGAGGGAGTGAGCCCTGTCATTAACATTAAGCAGTTTTAAATTTCGAAAGCACTACATAGTTAGTTTTATGGAAAAATTTTATTCTGCCAGGGAAATATACTAAGTAAATTAACAGAACATTTTCCATTTTAATTGCTAGGGTTTGATCATTCATTAAATGGGCTTATCAAAACCATAAAGAAATGTTTTAGAAATCAACTGTAATGTTCTGCATATGTCACTATACTTAAGAAATGTTGTAGCCCTTAATTTCCATTACACGTAAATTTAGACCATACATAACCGGCAGACAGGGTCTCCGGGAAACATATAATGGAGCCACTGACAATCTTCTACTTCAGCAGAAGCTACTTACTTCTGGTTTGAAACACTTAAAAAGGTGGTCACTATCATTCAATAAAACTAAACAAAACCCAGCAACTCTGGAATTCTGCAAAGTTCAAAACATTAGAGCAGGGGTCGGCAACCTCCAGCACGCATGCCGTAAGTGGCACACAAAATGATTTTCACTGGCACACAAGCCTCCCCACCTGATCCAGTGAGTGGGGAACACCTGCCAAGTCCGAGTGTACCCCTCCTGCTCCATGTTTTACCATTTCCTTTCCCTCAGCTGGGACAGGCTCACGCTAGCATGGCACAGCAGCAATGGCCACTATACCTGCCACCACTGCAGAGAACATAGGCACTCTGGGCACTTTGCTGGTGGGTAGCTGTGGCAGCTTCCAGTGGCACGTGATTTCAGGAGTCCGGAGCATTTTTCAAGTCCACATGAAGCCTCACCATCCACAGTGGCTGCCACACACCATGCAGCCCCCTCCCTCCTTCCATAGTACTGCCTCTGCTGCACAGAGCCCCAGTCTAGCCGCACCACCTACTCCTCCAACTCCAGGCAGCCAGTTGTTGGACCCTCTCCCCCAGAGGACACAAGGCAAAACCCAGCGGAGACTTCAGCACCATGGAGCTTACCTGGAGCGCTGCAAGGCAGGGTGCACTCGGACTTAGCAGGTGTGCTCTGTAATCTGCTGTTCTCTCTCCCCCCCCCACCCCTTCCTCCCCTCAAGGGGGCGGGGGAGGAGATCAGCAACACATGGAGCCGCTCATTCCGCTGCTCTCCACCGCGAACCGTGTCTGGCGGAAAGGGTCAGGGCTTTTGTCACACACCTCCTGCATGACCTCAGAGTGGAAAGCCAAAGCTGGTGCTGCAGCCTCGCCGCTGTGCAGGCTCCCTGCTGTGTGTGGTGGGGGAGGGGCTGAACTCCGACCCTGCTGGGGGAGCAGCAGTGCAGGGACACGTGAGGCTTTCCCCACTGGACGCAAAGCCAGGTAAGCATCATTCCTCATGCCCAGAGCTCCACACCTCAATCCTCCTCACTCATTCCCCTCCCACTGCCAAGACCCCACACCCCAAATTGCTCTGACACCCCCTCTTGCTCCTGCTTCTTCCACCTGGCCAGGCACCCTATTCCACTCTCCCCCTTCTGCACCCCATCCCTCCCCCAAGATCCTGCACCCCATCCATACCCCACTCACTGGCAGCCCTGTCTCGCACACTGAACCCCTCGTTTTTGTCCTTATCCCAGAGCCTAAGGGGATCCATAAAATCCACTAATTCTGGAACTCCAGAAAAGTAAAACTGGCCTGTGGGAAACCCTGAACCCCAGTCCTCCCCTCACTCTGTGAGGCTGGAGTGCCAGAGAAGTGAGGTATCTCAGTTGGGGGGCCACATTTGTGAGGGTTGGGAGTTTTTTGCTTCTCGCTTGAGTGGTCCCCAACTGATTTTTCTGTGGGTCAGTGGCCCCTGGCCCAAAAGAGGTTCCCCACCCCTTCCATAAAGAAAGAAAATTTTGAAAGCTTTTGTGTTGGACATAAATTAGCATTTTACTTTATTTAAAATGAAGTTTGATAAACTAACATGAGAAAGTTAAAATGCTTAATCGGTTTAATCATTTAAATTAAGCCAATCTCCCTAGCTACAACTGGTTCAGAAAATATGGTCGCTGTACCCAGCCTGCCCATGTCTCCTCCCCCCGCCCCCCTTCCCCTCCCCCGGCACGCAGATCTGTAAATAGAAGTGAGTAAGTTAAAAGTTAGCACACCGCTTCTAAAAGGTTGCCGACCCCTGCATTAGAAGGTACAATGGTGATCACACAAATCCATGCTCAGCAAGATTTTCAGTGTAAAATCGATTAAATATATCCATAATCTATATCAAGTCTCTTATACCAAATTTGAGCAATACTTTTTTGTTCTATGTTTATTTTGTTAGAAATTTAAATACTAAAATCTTATGCATCTGTAACTTACTATATAATTAGGGAAAATCTAATAATACCTACTATGGTATTTTCTCTGTAATGACACTCAGAAGGATACAAAAGTGGATGGTATTACTGTTATTTGGGCATCTCTAAAACAAATTTTATTTACGCTTGTTTACTTTTACTGTTCTAATACATGAACTAGAAATTTAAACATACCAGTTCTTTTATTCTCTTTCTGTGCCTGCTGTGGGGATTGTTCAAGTGACTTGTAAGATCAAATATAGTTGGCACGGCATTATCTCGTAAAACTGTTCTGTAAGGACTCTGTAAAGAGAAAGTTGTCTGGATCAGAAATTTCCTTTGAAAACAATCTGCCTCAGTACATAAAAGACTGAAAATAAATTCAAAGATTAGGCTGAACTTTTTACCATTTATATTTGAAGTCTGTAATTTTGACCTTTACTTGGACATTAAAGCTAGGCTGGTCTGTTTCCAGATAGTTTCATGTTAGAGGCATTCAAATACCACTTATTATATAAAGGTCTCTTAAATCTATTTATTTTACATTTATCTTTATCTGTGGTGCCCCTAGCCTCTGTCAGAGGCTGGAAATGGGTTTCAGGAGCAGGATCACTTGGTGATTACTTGTTCTGTTCACTCCCTCTTGGGCATCTTGCATTGGCCACTGTCAGAAGACAATATATTGAGCTAGATAGACCTTTGGTCTGACCCGGTACAGCCGTTCTTATCTTTATACCACACCATCTTCCCCCATGCATTGTTTTTAACGATTGCACATTTAAATGCAACAATTATCCTGACTGAAAGACTCCCATGCATCATTAAGAAACCATGTTATGGCTCTACCTGCTTCAATCATGTTTCTTTGTTCATTACTGTTTTTTACTATGGACAATTAAACAGATATTCTCTCTCCATCTAAAAGTTCATCTACACCTGCAAGTTAGCATGTTCACTTGTGACATAACTGCATTAAAATATCACATGGTAATTGTGATTTTAATTGAAGAATATGCAGTAACAGAAGTCTTCTACATAGTATTTTCATACTAATGTCTGAAAACCTTTTTGCTCTCCTATATAGAATACTAAACAATTTATCTAGCACTGCTCGGGTCCTTAACTCAATTAATTTGTGTTTTTCTTCAGTTAAATCATTTCCCTGGGATGGAGCTGGAGATGAGGGATTCAATATGCAGGTTGCCCCAGGAATAGAGGATTTCCCCTGCCCTCTCTCAACGCAGCAACTTGGGACCAGGTGAGAAGCACCTTTCCATAGCTGTTGCAACTCCTGCAGGCACAGACTGGGGACAAACACACAGACTGAAAGACACACAAAACAGACAAACGTTCTCAAATATATAGGAGATAGCTGTCCCTTTCTTCACCTCATGCTGCCCCAATGGTGTTATAGCTTGCCTGGTTCCCATCTCTGGCCTCTTGTTGCTCTCCTGTGGTCATTATACAGTATAACTGTCCCTGCTTTCCATCCCATATCTACTGGTGCTCCCATGTGGTCATTATATAGCAAAGCCCTCCCTTTCTGTTTTATGAGAAGCAATCCCATTCCAGGCACACATCCCATTTTCCTGGCACAATCAAACCCTTACCTTGCTTTAAGTTATGATAAGAGGGAGATGTATACTGAATTTAGTGGTCCTAGCTCTCACCGTTTAGGGGGAGTTCTTGAACAAACACAGACACACTCAACAATATAGTACATATTTCATAGTTTTGAATAAGACATCAAATATTCTTTAAGTACAGGATTCTATATAGTGAAAACGTAAGCCAGCAAAGATTATTATATTCTGCTAGCAACTGGATTCAGCTGTTATTCCAAGCATATATTATTGCTTTTAAAAAAATCTCAAGCCAAACTAAATTTAATAAAATACTATTTTTTATTTCAAATTAGTCTCTACAAGAGTTTTTTTCCCCCTTAGACACAGTCTGCTTTGACTCCCAGAGCTCAAAATCTGCCCTGCATATTTTTATATTAACATTATGTGGTTGAAAGACCATTTAAAACACAGGAGTCATGCACATTAAACAAAAAAAACCCAATAAATAAATCTGCAACCAGAATTCTAAGTTTGTTGCAGAATCCATGATCCTGTTTCCCACTGTCATGGGAACAGTTAAGATGTCGCCCCATGAGCTAAAGATACTACAGGCACTCCCCGAGTTACGCGGATCCGACTTATGTCGGATCCGCAGTTATGAACGGGGCCCTCTCCCTGGTCTCCAGCAGACCAGGGAGAGGAAGCAAAGCGGCGGAGCACACGGGCAGCGGACAGCCCAGACGCGTCTGGGCTGTCTGCTGCCCGCGTGTTCAGCCGCTTTGCTCCCCGTCCCCCTGGTCTGCAGACCAGGGGGACGGGGAGCAAAGCAGAGCAAAGCCGCGGAGCCCGAGGGCAGCAGGACAGCCACGGCGCGTCTGGGCTGTCCCGCTGCCCCCGTGCTCCGCGGCTTTGCTCCAGACGCCTGTGGTACACCAGCTGGGGCGCTGCCAGTTGGTCCTGTAGCGCCGCTCTGGGCGCTACTGGACCAACCCGGCAGCACCCCAGCTGCTTGCCCCAGGCATCCTGATTCAGCCACTGCTGGTCAGTTTCAGCAGTGGCTGAATCAGAACGCCTGGGGCAGAGCAGCTTGGGTGCTGCTGGGTTGGTCCAGTAGCGCCGAGGAGCGGCGGCGCTACTGGACCAACTCAGCAGCACCCCAGCTGCTCTGCTCCAGGCATCCCCAAGTCAGCCGCTGCTGAAACTGACCAGTGGCTGACTACAGGAAGCCCCTGCCCCGGGCTTCCTGGAATCAGCCGCTGATCAGTTTCAGCAGCAGCTGACTTGGGGATGCCTGGGGTTCTTAAGTTGAATCTGTATGTAAGTCAGAACTGGCATCCAGATTCAGCCGCTGTTGAAACTGATCAGTTTCAGCAGCGGCTGAATCTGGACGCCAATTCCGACTTACATACAGATTCAACTTAAGAACAAACCTACAGTCCCTATCTTGTACATAACCCGGGGACTGCCTGTACATAAAATTAGGAGAGAAACTGTCATCTTCATCTTAAAAATCTTTTATAAGACATGAATATTTAAAAGTAGAAAAAGCCATCTTAATCCTAAGGTTTATGTTTTTAAGCAGGAAAATAAACTTAGTTACATTTTACACACTGTGAAAAAGATGTTTAGTTGCCTTTACTTACGCTTCTACATATCATAGAGGTCTCAAAGTGCTTGGCACATAATCTGTAATGCTTGTTCAACTGATCTGGCGTTTTATCTTCTAAATCTGCCCTTCGACAGTTCTCCACCCACCTCTGACATCTGTATGTAAAACACAAACGTTAGCTACTTTAATAGCTTAAACTTAAACAAAAAGCCCTTTATATTTCCTAAGACTTAGTCACCATCCACAAACTTTTTCTTTTTACATTAATGTTTGAAATTAGCCTTTTAATACATTTTCAGATGTGTTTGGGGGCTACTAGTCAAATTACAAGGGGGGGGGGAGTGAGGCAGACAAACGCGCTCCTGTTTGAACCATTTTAAACATTTTAAAAATGTATCTCTTTTTATTCACTGTTTAATACCACCTCAGAAGCTTAAATATTTCAATCTTTTCCTCAAAGCAATATTTTTCTAACTACACCTCAGAAAAAAACCACCTGTTGTGCAGTTATTCATAAGTGCTGACATGCTAAAATTTTATTCTTAAAGAAAAACATTTATTCCTTCATTAGTAAAACTGATAAATTTTAAAAGTAGATTTGACACAAAATACAATTTTAAGTATTTTTCTTTTTGGTGACTTTCCATGGGAAAAGATATATATTTACAATGGATCTTTAGATATTAAAATAAAAAAAATTGTCAACAGGTTTTCTAAAGTAAAAGACAGGAAATCCAGAGAATCATTTCAAATAAATCTTCAATAGACATACATACAGTGTATTATAAAATGTTTGGTTTTGTGCCATCTCAAGAACCATTGTTTAATTTTCTGCCACATATCAGAACTTGGAAGAAGTCATGCTCTTAATAAAACCCCTTTTAGATCCAGAAGGCAGTATGTTCTCTTGTGCATAAAACATGTTAAGGAGCAAATGATATGAATTTATTAGTTGGCTTTCCATTTATCCCAATGGATGTATTTAATCAGATTTTTGCCAAGGATTTTTTGAGCCAGCACATGCACAAGATTGACTGCAAAATTAAGATAATGAAGCTCATCTGCTATTTCATTTGTGCATGTCCCTCAGAAAAATGTCATTAATCAACAAGTTTCTAGCAGTTTCTATAACTTACTATTTTCCAAAAATTGACTAACAACAAAATAGAATTCTCTGGTAGGACTATTATCTATAGATAGATTCTTATTGGTATTTTGAAGTTTTCACCACATGACATTACAGAAACTAATCATCGGTACCAGGCAAATTGATTTAAACTACAATAAGGAACAGAATTATCAGACATATAGATGAACACAGTTTGTTGGGGAAGAGTCGACATGGCTTTTGTAAAGGGAAGTCATGCCTCAATAATCTACTAGAATTCTTTGAGGGCATCAACAAGCAGATGAACAAGGGGGATCCAATGGATATAGCATACTTAGATTTTTCAGAAGGTCTTCGATAAAGTTCTTCATCAAAGAATCTAAAGCAAAGTAAGCTGTCATGGGATAAGAGGTAAAGTCCTCTCATAGAAAAGGAACAGACTAAAACAGGGGTTGGCAACTTGTGGCACACAAGTCAGTTTTCAGTGGCACGTGGAGTCTGCAGCGGGAACTCACTCCCTGCCCCCCCCCCCCCCCCCCCCCAGAGACCACATAGCTGCAAGACTTGGAGCACAAGCTCCAGCTTCCGGGCGCACGGGGGAGATGAAGAAAGCCTTGACTTGATTCCGCCCCTGGTGTCCCCAAGAACCATCCTGGCTCCCCACCCACCTCCATCAGGCAGCACAGGGACCCCATGCAGAGCTGAGACAGCCTCCCCCCTCCCAGGATTGAAGCTGCTCCTACAGGTTTGCCGCTGCAGCTCTGCCCTCCCCAGCCTCGCTAGCATGCAGGGGAGCTAAGAGAGGAGTGGGGGAGTCCGCACCTGGTGCCCAAGAGCTCCCACGGCTCTATCTATTTCCACTAGGCGGCACAAGGACCCCACACAAAACCTAGACACTCCCCATGGGAGGCGTGGATGAGTGGGGGCCAGGGGCAGAGGAAGCAGGGGTCAGGGTGAGGAGGTAATGGGGGAACTGGGGTGTGATGTGGTAGGCTCAGAGGGTTGGGGGTTTTTGGAGTAGTTTTTTTGCTTCTCACTTGTAAGGTCCCCAACTGATAGTTCCCCACCCCTGCATAAAGAAAGAAAACATTAAAACTTTTTGTGTTGGACATAAATTAATAAACTTCATTTTCAATAAAGTAAAATGATAAACTAACATGAAAAACTTAAAATGCTTAGTCTGTTTAATCATTTAAATTAATCCATTCTCCATAACTGCAGCACTAGCAAAACGGCTCAGGTTTAATTAACAGAGTTTTCATTAGCAACTGGTGGTCCATGGAAAGGTTTGAATTGAGCCAAGTGATCCAGGGACCAAAAAATGTGAGAACCACTGCGCTAGAGTGGGCTGGGCAGTGGCGGGGCTTGGCGGTGGTGAGGGCAGCTGAGGGGAGAGGAAAACACGCGGGGGGGGGGGGATCCCTTACCTCAAAGCCAGAATGGCCCCTGGGTGCCTGGCAGGAAGATGAGGACACCATGGACTAGACCCCCACGGGACCCGAACCCCAGCACAGCTGGACAATCGGGTCACCAACCCAACCCTGCCTCACCCATTTCCCTGAACCTCTCAACCCCCTGAGCCACCCTGAACCCAGCTTGTGTTGGCAATCCATTCTTGCAGAGGGCATGATGCTGGAGCCAGGGCCAGTTTCCTGCAGGGGGGGGGAGAACCCGGGGGGGGGGGAACCCTGAGCCTCCACACCATATCCAGCTTCCATGGAAGCACGCACATGCGCTGCTCCTCCCCTCCCAACAGGAAAAACTGGAACGAAGTCCAGGGCAGGAGACCAAGCAGAGTGCATGGTGGAGAGCTCCTCCTCCCCCACCAGGAGAGCAGCACGGCCCAGGGCATGAGGGTTACATCTTGGCATGCCACTTTGGAAAGACTGGTGATCCTTGGATTAAAAGATAGGAAACAGAGGGTAGAAATAAATGGCTAATTTTCAGAATGGAGAGCGGTAAATAGCTATATTGTTCCCACCAGGGATCTGTACTGGGACAAGTATTGTTCAACGTATTCATAAGCAGGGCTCACCAAGTGGCGGTGAGTCCTGCGGTTCTGCGAGCTGCGCATGTGCAGATCGTGCTGTGCATGCGCATATCATGCTGCGCCGGCTGTGCCAGCTTGTAATCTATTCGCCACAGGCGAGTAGATTACATGATTTGTCGAGCCCTGTTCATAAGTGATCTGGAAAAGAGAGTAAACAGTGAAGTGGAAAAATTTATAGAGGATACAAAACTATGCCAGATAATTGAGTGAAGAGTGACTGTGAAGACTTACAAAGGCTCTCATAAAACTGAGTGGACAACAAAATGGCAATTAAAATTTGATGTTAATAAATGCAAAGTAATGCACATTTGAAAACATAACAGAATACATATAAAATGATGGGGTCTAAATCAGCTCTTAACACTCAAGAAAAAGATCTTTGAGTCGTGGTGGATAGTTCTCTGAAAACATTTACTCAATGTGCAGCAGCAGCCACAAAAACAAGCCAAATGTTGGGAATCATTGAGAACAGGATAGATAATAAGACAATAAATATCATATTGCCTCTATATAAATCCATGGTACACCCACATCTTGCAAAAGCGACGAGGAGTCCTGTGGCACCTTATAGACTAACTGAAGTGTAGGAGCATAAGCTTTCGTGGGCAAAGACCCACTTCGTCAGATGCATGCATCTGACGAAGTGGGTCTTTGCCCACGAAAGCTTATGCTCCTACACTTCAGTTAGTCTATAAGGTGCCAAAGGACTCCTCGTCGCTTTTGCAGATTCAGACTAACACGGCTACCCCTCTGATACTTGATACCCACATCTTGAACACTGCATGCAGATCTTTTTGTCCCATCTCAAAAAGGTACAGAGAAGAACAATAAAAAGGATTAGGGATATGGAAAAGTCTCCCTGGCAGTAGAGATTGATAAGAATGGGACATTTCAGCTCAGAAGAGAGATGACTAAAGGTGATTCAATAGTGTTATTTACTCTGTATCATACTAAGAGCTACAGGTCACCAAAATAAATCAATAGTCAGAAGGTTTAAAACAACAAAAAGAAATATTTCACACAATCTGTGGAACTCTTTACCAGAGGATGCTGTGAAAGTAAGAAGCTGAGAATGGGAGACAGGATGGATCACTTGATGATTACCTGTTCTGTTCATTCCCACTGAAGCATCTGGTATTGGCTACTGCCAGAAGAAAGGGCACTGGGCTAAATGGATCAATGGACTGACCCAGTATGGCCATTCTGAGATACGGTATAATGCCTGAAAATCCACACAAAACCCATACAAGAGTAATGACTGGGTCACTATCATATAAATAGATGTTCTACATCCACCAGCTCCTCCTTGATGTATGCCCCAACCTAAACAAAATCAAAGAGGACCAGAGATGACTGTACAGAATTACAGCATTATGATTGACACTAAGGAGAATTCCTTCTGAGTTACTTCTAATAGAAGTCTTGTTTTCAGTGATATTTTACTTCAACTGATCCAACTTCTAGTTACTCCCCAAATGTTTCCAGCTGAGCTCAGATTTTTCACACTTAGTCTAGATCAGTGTTTCCCAATTTTATTTGGCCACGGAACCCTTTTAAACTCGAAAAATTTTTGCCGAACCCCTAATAACAGTCTTATATATGGAGTTGAAAAAGTAGGCCACAAATAAGTAAGGATAAAATAATAAACAAATGCTAAACAAGGTCATGAGATCAACATTTAGTTTAACTGCACATATTTAAAAACAAAAAGTCACATTTAGTGTGTACAAAAAAAATGTTAAATCATAAAATGTTATTGTAGTGCAATTTTCTTGAGGAACCCTTATTTTCACATAGAACCACAGGGTTCCATGGAACACCATTTGGGAAACACTGGTCTAGATCTCTTAAAAAAATATATTGATTCTGGTAGGATCCCCAGTGGTTATGGGACTATCTCTGCCCCGAACAGAGAAGACACACTACCTTCTCCAAAAATGTTTTAAGAAGGGTGTGGAGAGATTTACAAACAAAATCATAGAATATTAGAACTGTAAGGGACCTCAACAGATCAAGTCCAGTCCCCTGACCTCATGGCAGGACCAAGCACGGTCTATATCATCCCTGATACATGTCTGTCTAACCTACTCTTACATATCGCCAGTGATTGCCATTTTTCCGAAAAAACTTCACTTACATCCACACTGCAATCGCGTTCTTTCGAAAGAAAATTGAAAGAACAGAGGGGTTGTTCTGACATTGGTAAACCTCTTTCTATGAGGAAAAAGCTTTTTTCGGGTCAAGGGCCACTGATCCACAGAAAAAAATCAGTTAGGGACCACACAAGTGAGAAATAAAAAATTCTTCTCCAAAAATCCCCAACTTTCACTGATGTGGCCCCCAACTGAGACACCTCACTCCTCTGGCGCTCCAGCCTCACAGGGTGAAGGGAAGGGCCAGGGAGGACTGAGGTTCAGGGTTTCTCAGAGGCCAAATTTACTTTTCTGGGGTTCCAGAATTAGTGGATTTTATGGATCCCCTTAAGTCTGGGATAAGGACAAAAATGAGAGGTCTAGTGTGAGAGACAGGGTTGCTAGTGAGTGATGTAGGGAACAGGTGCAGGAGCTGGGAAGGAGATGGGGTGCAGAAGGGGGATAAATTGTGAGGTCTGGATGGGCGATAGGGTGCAGAAGCAAGCTGGGAGTAGGTTGTCTGGCTAGATGGAGGGAGTATGAGGAAACTACGATACAGTGTGTGGCCAGGAGGGAAGGTGTAGGAGTAGGATGGGGGTAGGATGTCTGACCAGGAGGGAGTGCCTGACTAGGAGGGAGGGTGCAGGAGCAAGGGAGGGTGTTGGCGCAAGCTGGGTGGTGCAGGATCCTGGCAGGGGAAGGGGAGTAAGTGAGGGAGACTGGGGTGTGGGTGTCTGCACATGAGGGGAGACGCTTACTTGGCTTCCCACAGCCTTGCAGTTGGGAAAGCCTCACACATCACTGCACTGCCATTCCCCCAGCAGGGTGGAGAGGGGGATGGAGTTCATTTGTGACCCCGCCCCCACACACACACAGCAGGAAGCCTGCTCAGCCAGGAGGCTGCAACACCAGCTCTGGCTTCCTGCTCAGAGGGTATTGGAGGGGGCGGGGGGCAAGAGAGGTGTGAAGAAAGCCTTGAGCTTCCTCACCAGACCCAACTCTCAGCAGAGAGTGTCAGAGCTAGCAGCTCCATGCACTGCCACTCCCCCAGCGGGGTGCAAAGGGGCGGCAGGAGAGTGAGCAGCAGCACATGGAGCGCACCTGCAGTGCCCCAGCCAGGCTCCACGTGGCCCCTCCCAGGGCTGAAGCGGCAGCTCCAAGGTGTTGAGGTCCAGAAGCGACTCCACTGGATTTTGCCTCTGACCTGGCAGCCTCCCACATTCAAAGGCAGCATTGGCAGCCGCTGTAATAACAGGCAGCGATCTGGAGGAGGCAGTGGCTGTGCGGCCAGATCAGGGCCCTGCGTGGAAGAGGCAGGCCCACAAGAGAATGGAGGGGGCCGTGCAGCACGCAGTACTGGAGCAGCTGCACCAGGTGGCGGTGGCTTGCTGGGACTCAAACAATCCTCTGGACTCTGGAAACCACATGCCACCAGAAAACACCAAAGCTGCCTGCCGGCAAAGCGCCCAAAATGTATGTTCTCTGTGTGTGCGGGGAGGGGGGGAAGGGGCGGGCAGGGAGGGTATGGAGGCCATTGCTGCTGCACCATGCTAGTATGAGCCTTTCCCAGCTGGGAGAAGGGAAATGGCAATGCACAGAGCTGGGAGGAGGGCGGGGGGCAATGTTTTCCACATGCCAAATCAGGTGGGGAGGTTCATGTGCCAGTGAAAATCATTTTGCGTGCCACTTATGGCATGCATGCCATGTATTGACCACACAGGGGTCAGCCACATAATTTGTACCGACTACACGATTAGTCAATAAGCACTGCTCTGCAGAGCCACAGTGGGGGTAAGCTCCCGGAACCACCTCGAGCCGAGACTGAGCAGTCCTAGCTCGTGCTGGCTCGGGGAAGCCACCCACGCTGCAGCTTTGCATTTTAAATATGTTAAGAGTTTCCAGGATGTTACTGTATTTAAAATGCAGAGGCGCAGTGTCCTGGACCAGCACAAGCTGAACTGGTCACTCCTGGCTCACACCGAGTCCAGCAGCTCATCTGCAGCAGCCAGGGCAGCCCCTTCACGTGGCCAGCCTGGGCCACTACAAACAGGGGCTGCTTGGTGGAGCAACCTCCCCTCAGATAGAGGCAGCAAAAGGGGTGGGGCAGAGGGTGGCATCACAGAGACAGTGCTGGGAATAACTGGTTTTTAAGCCAGCTCCCTCCAGCAATGTCTCCTGTCCCTCCCCCCTTATTGCCTCTCATACAGAGACGGTGGGGAGGGGGGAGGGGGAAGGAGTGAAGCCAGTAGTTGAGTGCTCCACCAGACTACCTGATAAGCTTATATTTTTAGCGGGTGGTCGAGTAGCTGATTACTCTCTAATCTAACATCTGTAGACAGCACCAAATCTCCTTGATTTTGCAGAAACTGTAGCCATCTTCATTATTCAGTAGAAAAAGGTAGTCTACATAGATCATGCCTGGGCAAAATACCCATTGCAGCCCAGATCCAGCCCGCCAAGCCTCCAGATCTGGCCGGCAAATGGAGTGGAGAGCTTCAGGCAGACTCCCTGCCTGCCCCTGCACATTGCTGAGAAAAGCAACCATTGTGGGGGCTCCGTATGAACAGCTGTGAGCCCAAGGGAGGGGGAAGAGACTTCATGTGCTGCCCCTGCCCCTAGCACAATCCCATTGGCTAGCAGCTTGCAGAGCACCCTCCCTCTCCCTTCAGGCTCCTAGCTATTCAAAAACTACATGGCCCCTGAGGGAGCAGGGCAGGGAGTCTGCTCGAAAAGGCTGCTGGCTAGGAGTCAAGTAGGTAAGTCTCCCAGGCAGAGCCTGCCTCTGGCACTCCAACCCTCTGCCCTTCATCCCACATAACCCAAACCCTATTCCCCCCTTCCTGTTCCCATATCCCCTCCCAAATCCTGCACCCCAATCCTCTGTCCCAGATCAAAACCCAAACCCCTGCATCTTAGCTCCCTTCCCCAGGTCTCAACTGCCTCCTTCACTCAAACTCCCTCCCAGACCTCACACTTTTTCCTGCATCCCAATCCCTTACAGCAAGCTCTCTTCCGTACCCTAACTCCATCCAAAACTTCACACCTCCTCCATTAACATGGAAGACTGCAGCTCTTGACCACTTTTCAAAGTCTTGGATACCCACCCATCAAAAAGTATTGCCCACCATGACACACGATGGATTTCAACAAGCACTATTCTATCTTGATGAAGGAGGTAGACTGGAGGTGGTGCAACATCAGCAGATTAAGGATGATACAGTGTAGTCAAGAACATGGTTAATCAATGAGCCTGGGCTCATCAGTAAAAAAAGCCTTTTGGTTAAATGCAGTCCCTCCCCCTCGCTGCCTCGGATACAGAGGCAGTGGGGGCGGGAGAGAGTGTGACATGAGTCAGTGCATGGAACCGCCTGGCTTTAAAAGCTGGTTTAAAAGCTGGCTCCCCCCCTCTCGCCCCAAGCAACAGTTTCCCCCCCCCCCCCCCCCAGCTGCTACCTCCTTCAGAGGCAGCAAGGGGGGGCGGGAGGGAAATGGGAGCCAGTGCTCATGGGAGCCAGCTCCCACCTCTCCCATCTCCTGTGTCATACCTATTGAAAACTTCAGCAGATACATGTTTACACAAACACATTTTAACATCTGTACAGGAAACACAGGACTACAGATTCAAGTGCCAACTCTTCCAGTATATTAAAGGGTAGATTTACCAAATACCAGGTTACAGAATTCTGCAGGCTGTACATGGTGAGTGGAATGCGTTCTGACCACTATATATTAAGCAGACAGCAAGTCTGATAACCTGCCTTTCAACATCATTTTCAAAAGCAGCCACTGCATTTGGATACTTCAGTGATGAGAGTGCTCATCCTGGGACAGTTTGGAGCTGATTTTCAGAAGTGCTGAGCATCCATAAATTCCCACTGAACTCATCTGGAGTTGCCACATAATTGAACACCGAGGCCCAAGCAATTTCAGGTGAGCTACCAAGAAGAGAGACAATCCAAACCCGTGAAAATGTTGGCCATAGTGTCTTGTTGAGACTAGGAAAAAAAAAAAAAACCTAACTGGCCTTTGACATGCATAGCCCAGTTAGGACCAAGATACACTAGGGAGTTCAATGCTTTGCAGGAGCCTATGTTTACCTCTTTGACGGGGTGTTTTCAATGGGAGCTCCTAGCTGTCACCTTCACCCTCCTACCTGGCTCTCATGCCCCCTACCCACTTCACACACCCCCAGGCCTCTGCCCACCTCTCCGCCCATGCAGCCGCCTTCCCGGCCCCCCTCACACTCCGACCCCGCTCTGCCCCATAGCCCCGGCCCGGCCCAGACTGCCCCCGCCCCGCTCCCGTCACTCACTCCGAGCCCCCGGCCGTGTCTGCGCAGCCGCCCGTCCGCCTCCCAGTCCCAGCCCCGGGCCGGAGGCTTGGCCGGAGCCCCGCCCCCGGGAGCCGCGCGCGGCCTCCTCGGGCTCACTGAGGCGAGCGGCTCCGGCTCCAGCCCGTCCCGCCCCGCGCAGCCCTTGGCGGGCCCGGCCCCCCGGCGAGGAGCGACCCCCGGGCAGGCGGGCGGGCGGGCGGGAGGCAGTTGGGCCCGGGCGCGCTCCCGGGGTCGCCTCCCCGCCGGGCCAGCCCGCCCGCGGGAGCCGCCAGGCCGGAGCGCGGCGGCCCGCGCGGGTCTCACCTGACCGGGTCGCGGGGGAAGCGGAAGAAGGCCAGGTCGGACTGGGTGCTCTTGCGCGTGCAGTTGGGAGCCGCGCAGAAGTTCGGCATGGTCCCCGTGCCGGGTCCCTGCCCCTTTAAATCCGCGCTCCCTCCGGGCCGGAGGGCGGGGGGGGGGAGGGGAAGCGGCTCTACACTGCTGTGAGCGGCCGGGAGGATTCACCGCCACCCTCCTCCGGGACAGAGCCGCCTCCTTCCCACCAGGCACCGCGCCCGACAGCGGGGTGGCGCGCACGCGCTGCAAGCCGCCCGAGGGCGCGGGAGGAGAGGCGGCGTGCGCATGCGCTTTCCAGAGACATGCTGTTTGGGGGGGGAGCCGTGTTCCCTCCTGGTTCCCCCGGGCGGAAAGGGGTGCGCACGCGCAGAAGACACTAGTGGTACCAAGATGCCACGACTTGGGGGGGGGGGCGGGGATCAAGGCTGGCTCTGCGCAGAGGTTGCCTAGAGCAGAAGGTTGGGTTTCTAAGGGCAGGAATGGGCTGAGGCTGCAGCTAGCCTTTTAATTACTGCCCTGCAAATCCCCTGCTTTATATCCATGGGTATCCAGAGCGGCAGATGTGGATGCAGATGTCCAACGCTCATTTTTACAGATGTGGCTACACATTTTGTAGCTAGAATCCTGCAGATTTATTACATCCACGGGTACCTGCATCCACAGATGTGAACAGATATATTCATGGATCATTTTTGTGGCTCAGATAGAAAATTAGTATCTGCCCAGGGCTCTACTTACAGTGGGGCTGAGACCCATGCTGGAGGCAGAAGACCTATAACTACATCTTATCTGCCATAGCTGGTGGCCTTAGCTACCAGGGTTGGCTATATAACTCTTCTGACTCCAAGTGGAGGCTGCAGCAGCCAGGGCCAAGTTCAACTAGGGATTCCTCTCTATCCATTCAACACAGAACTGGCTCGAACCCCCATCTAGCAACCTGGGAAATTCACACACCATTCCGGGTACGTCTGAGAGGCAGTGCTTCCCCACCCACAAGCACAGAGTCTAAGTAAAGAAAATAAACTTTTAATAAAAAGTTATTGATGAATGGCATTAATTTGGGAAAACACCATAAACAGTTCATAAAAACATGAGTAAAAGTCCCATCCCAAATACATTGGTCAATGTCCTTTTCCTCTCAGGTTCTTAAGTCCAGCAAATTAAATGTCCCATTTACATGTCCAAGCCTTCTTTGTACCCCACTCACAGTTGCTGCCTTCTGTCAGAACAGACTCGGAGTTCAGAGGTGCATCCGTGGAGTTCACCTCCAATTCTGAGTGGGGAGAGGTAAAGAGGCATCTTACTCTGCTGGTCACCCGCTTGCTCACTGCTGTTGCCCTGATGGCCATTTGTATCGCCTCTTTTCCACTGCCACCCTGTTGGCTGCTCATCGTATCTCTCCGCTGCCACCCTGTTGGCTCTCAATCACCATCCACTGCCATTCACTTCTTGGCTGTGACTAATGTTTTGGACCATCAGTCCCAAAATGATTTCAACTCTTACCAAGCAGGGTAGAAGAAACACAACTCCAACACAATTACCATAAGAAAAGAGGCACCTAATGATGCCTTTTTAGCTTTATTATATAGTAGGAGGGAACAGGTCAAACCAATCCAGACTGGGGAGGTTATATAGCCTTCTGACTAAAATAACTTTCCCTCACCCCTCTCAAAGATGAGCCCCTGCATTGGCAAGCTACTTTCTGATAATTATGCGCCTTTTAATTTGGAACAATGGAAGTCCTACTTTTCTCTATTTCCACAAAATTACAAACATTGGTAACCATACTTTAGCTATCCCTGCATTTAATACAAACATAACCAGTGTTGGGTCACAAATTGTTGATTACAATGACCAAAATGCCACTTATCTGCTGAATATATAACAAATATAAGCAAAGCAAGAGCAAACCTACAGTCTCTCCTCACTCCCGGCTAGTTGTAAGGGATGCATTCCTTTTTATCCTGATTACATTTATCATTGAGGTGTCTAAGATCAGATCTCCTTTTGACTTACCAGCCACTATTATAAGCACCACCTGTTTGTCTTAGGAACTTGACTTGGACAAATAACCTGCTTAGTTTAAATATGAATTCCAAAGTAGTGGAAAAATTGCTGCTATTCCTGGAGATGTGTACTGTAGAACCATTTCAAAGAGTGACTGAGATGATCAGGTGAGAGAGAGAAAACACCTCAGCTAACAGAATTTCAGACTCTTCAGTCTATTAAAGATCCTTATTGTCCCCTTGAACCACTAAATATTGAGATTTGAGCTGTGGTGGACAGTTGCATGTGTGGAGCTGACAACTGTTGGCAGGTGGGATTGAATCTGGGACTTTATGGGCTCTATAGTATATGCTAAAAGCCAACTCATTCCTATGCTTCACTCTCTTTCTCAGTAGTCTAAGTGCCTCTGGGTTTTCTCAGTAGTCTAAGTGCCTCTGGGTTACACACGCATCAATTGACTATCCCCAAGTGATCTAGCAACCCTAATAGTGTATGCATGAGCAGACAATGCAATACAGTGCACAAAAATAGCTGTGTAATTTTGGATTGCATCCTATCACATAGCAAAGATGTAAATGGAATATAGATTTCAATTCTGAGCTTTTTCTTGTTGGAAACAAAATGAAGAGAGTTTAGAGGAAAGTAACAAAAAACACAAAGGAGAAGGTTTGATTATGGAGAAAGATGAGATTATACATATAGCTCAGCCAAATGTTCTAAAGTCAGTAGACATGGTAAGAGAGTTGGCTTTAACTCTGTTAGGATGCTAACAGATGCGGTGTTGCACACAGATACCCAGCAGTTGAGACTCCTGCTTCACAAGTGTGGGCTAGCTCTGGGGACACTAATCAACTGTATCAGTACTATCTATATCACAGACCAACCCCAATGTGGAGGGGAGCCATGGGCCAAAGGGGATGCTGGAAAGCAAACCCTGCAGCAGTACCTATACAGGAGGGCTGGGCCTGGCTCCCTTCTTGGCACAGCAGTTTCCTTCCTGCGGTTGCAACACTACTCAGATTTGACCCAGCTAGTCCTTCATCAGGGTCCCAATACCTGAAGTGAGGAGCCAGGCCCAGACTTGCACAACAGGCTCCATGGCTGTGGGGTGAGTGCAGAGATTGTTCACTCTGCAGTCCATCCTCTACTAAGCCTCCTTTCAGCATCATGCTGGGATCAGGGTGGTGGACGGTGCGAAGAGGAAAGGTGCTGTTGCAGGTGGGTGGTACCCCATCACTAGGGCACATGCCTCTTGAAGTGTGCTGACCATGGAAATTATTTAGTTCGCCACAGTTGTTTCAACCTTGCCAATCCCTCCACTCAAGACTTCGGGATTTCTAAATGTTTGTATTTAAAATTCTAACAAATGTCAGTTACTGTAACAAATGTCATTTTTGCATAGTACCGTTTTAAGTAACAATATTAATTGCATCTTTTAATCTCTCTGCTTAGGTCATTATGTACTTCCACCCTGGTACAGTCATAAAAAGAAGCCTGATGCATTTATGGAACTCAAATGTGCACCTATGTCATAACATTGATATGTGTTTATTTTATTTCATAGTCCCAAAGTTGTACCATAAATCCACCTTTTAATGAAAATATTTTGTGAGTATATGCAACACTTTGTCAGCAATGATTTGTTTATAATTTAATATTAATGGTGCAAATTGGCTCAAATGCTAGAGGCCATAACTTCAAAGCTTTGGCTCTGTTCCAGCTAGTTTGCACTGCACTGATGGCAGAAAGCTGCCAGAAAATTCATGAATCAAGCAGTTTTGTATTCCCCATGATTTTCAGATTATATTTCCAGCTGTTATAAGGATTTTTGTGCCAGTCCTCCTCGCCAGTGCATAACTGGCATTCTTACAGTCATTAGAAGACAGAGGCCCAGACTTATGGGGGCAAAAGCCACCTTTCATTCTGAGCTACAAAGCTCAGCTCAGAAACAGCCCAGGAACCATGTTTAGCTTTTACTGAGTAATGTAATTTTTCAGAAGGTAAGGACATGTGAAAATACAGGTTAAGATGGAACTTTCAATGGCCAAGATCCAAAGGGACTTACGTGCTGCAATGCCACTGCATCGAACTCTTAGGCACTTAGAATGTCATAGGAACAAAACTGCAACCCACATAACCAGGGGCAGTGCGTGGGTAGGGCATGAGGGGGCACATGGCCCCACAAATGCCATGAGCAGGAGGGGCAAGAGGCCAGCCAGTGGGGAGAACACTCCCCGCTTCTGCACATAGCAGCAGCAGGGAAAGCAGTGCAATGCAACCCAAGCTCACGCTGCTCTCCCAGCTGTATCACCCTGGGAAAGGGGCAGGCTTCCCCACAGACACCAACTCTCGCCTCCCCTGCCTTGCTTCCTCTGTATCAGAGGCAGCAAGGGAGGGGAATGTCTGTAGTTGATAGGATTAACTGACAGGCCTAGGCTTATTGGTTAATCGTGTAGTAATCTACACATTGACATCTGTAGTACAAATCGTATCATAATTCTCTGATAGTGGTGACTATCACTGGACCAAGGGGAAGCAGTAGATGGTGAATATTTTGACTTTAATAAGGCTTAAGATACCATCATGCATGAAATTCTCATAAACAAACTAGGGAAATACAACCTTAGATTAAGAGTCTATAAAGTGGGTATATAACTGGTTGGAAAAATCATTCCCAGACAGTAATCATCAGTGGTTCAGAGTCAAGCTAGAAGGGCATATCAAATAATGTCCCACAGGGGTCAGTTTTGGGTCCAATTCTGTTCAATATCTTTAAAAGGATTTGGATAACGATGAGAGTACATTTGTAAAGTTTGCAAACAATACTAAGTAAGGAGGGGATGTAAGTGCTTTGGAGAATATGATTAAAATTTAAAGTGATTGGGACAAACTGGAGAAATGATATGAAGTGAATCATATGAAATTCAGTAAGAACAAATGCAAAGTGCTTTACTTAGGAAGGAACAATCAATTGCTCACATATGAAATGGGAAATTACTGGCTAAGAAGGAGTAGTGTAGAAAGAGATCTAGGAGTCATAGGGTATGTCTACACTTGCTCCCTAGTTCGAGCTAGAGATGCAAATGTAGCTGACCGAAATTGCTAATGAAGCGGGGATTTAAATATCCGTGCTTCATTAGCATAATCTCACCCATGCATTACTCCGCTCAACAGCTGATTCGAACCAGGAAGTGCGCTCCAAGACGCGTTAGTTCGAATCAAACTCCTTGGTTCGAGCTAACGTTACTCCTCAAAAAATGGGGAGTAACTCCTCATTGCTCCAAAAAATGAGTAACGTTAGCTCGAACCAAGGGGTTTGATTCGAACTAACGTGTCCTGGAGCACACTTCCTGGCTTGAATCAGCTGTTGAGCAGATTAATGCACGGGCAAGATTATCCTAATGAAGCGCAGGATATTTAAATCCCCACTTCATTAGCAATTTCGGTCGGCTACATTTGCATCCCTAGCTCGAACTAGGGAGCAAGTGTAGACATACCCATAGTGAATCACAAGTTTAAATGTAACTTAATACACTCCAACAGTATAACACTATTGCAACCTCTCCCCCCCCCCCAAAAAAAAACAAACTAACAAACAAACATAATTCTGGGATATATTAGCAGAAGTGTTGTAAGAAAGACATGAGAAATAATTATTTCACTCTACTCCACACTGATTAGGCCTCAACTGGAGTATTGTGTCCAGTTCTACCAATAGCACTGTATCCTGTCCATAGTTCATATTATTTATCCATTTTCTATTCATCCTAATACCTTCTGTTTCTTGGATATATTTAATCAAACACTGGCCTAACTGTTACAGCTGGGCTGCAGTCCATATGTTAGGGGTGGTAGTTGGTGAACAAGGGACCAGAGGAATCTCTAGAGCTGGGTTCAATAGGCAAGAGTCAGAATCAGTCTGAATTCAGGAGGCAAAACTCAGGTTGGGAACTTGAGATCGTGAGGTGATTTCTCATCTGGTGTCACCATAGGCTTGAAGTCTGTGTGGTTACCCAGACAATTTCCTGGGGAAACTCCATGGTTAAATAGGGCGGTTGTCCAATCAGAGGGCTGTAGGGCACTGACACTCTGGTTCTCTTGTGTGATCACAGCAGAGACTAAAACTGGGATCTTAAGCATCTAAACCCAAAACTTGGCACCAATATCTGGGCTTTAGGCATCAAATACTTTTATGGATAAGCCCCAAAGTAACTAACTATAGCATTTACTTGTAAGGCTACATCTGTGCTATATGCCACTTTTGGTAGCACAGAGGGTACACTGCAGTGAAAAGCAAGCTGTATCCACAGTGCATGGACTGTTACAGTGTGTAGCTGTACATGTCAGTGAAAGGCTCTGGGAGGGGGGGAAGTTTGAGCCTTTCTGGGTGGCTTCAGTCCTTATCTGTGGCAGAGAAGGACTGCAGAAGGAAGCTGGCAAAGCCATGGAGCATCCTGCTGTCTCACAGCTGAGGGAACCTTTTGGTGAAATAGGGAAAGGCTCCATCAACTGGGAGACAGCAGTACACTCCACAGTTAAAAATAGCATTATCAACAGCAAGGCACAGCTTGGGGAAGTAGGGCATATGCTCCATACATATCCACATCACTCAGGCATGTCTGAACTAAGCCATGCCTCATCATGTTACACTGCAACTTAAACCTATGCCAGGGCATTATCCCTTCAAACACACATGCAGTGTAGACATAGGAGGAAGCTTTGGTCCTGCAACCATTCAAGTTAAGACAACGCTCCCACTGATTTTAGTGGTGTAGGAAGACCTTAAGTGAACACTAAGGCTCTCATCAGGCCTACACATTTTATGCACAAGCTTAACTTTTGATATGAGTCATTCCATTGAAATCAAATTATTCATGTGCATAAAGTTAAACAGATGCATATTTTCAGGACTGGGATGCTCATCGAGATGTAGATATTTTTAATGCATCTCTTTCTATTCAATGATGGGATAGATCAATTTTTAAAGTCCTGATTGTTTTTAAAATCTGTCAAGATGATCCAAAACATTTTTTTCACCCCAGTTTGGAAAAAAATATGAAGCTGGAGCCAAATTCTACTCCTATTTATTACTATGATGGCTTTCAGATGTGAATTCCTTGAAAAAAAGGAAGAGTGCAGAATGTACATAGTCCATTAAGGAAATTTGTTTCTAGTAATGAAGCATTTGTAGTATATGTATGCTGCATACTAAATGAAGAAAAACAAATTAAAATCCTCTACATACCTCTAGCACAATTGTTCTTCTACTTTAACTATTAACATTTTAAGACTTATTCAAAATATAATATTGTTCAAAAAGGATTTTCCAGATATGCCCACATTCCATTTATGTTTAATAGGGACCATTTTGGTCACATCTCTATCCTTTTAAAATACTTTTTATTAAATTGTGTGTGCACAGTTCTTAATTATGTTATTCTTGAGTTTTGTAACACATCTAAGGTCAGCATTATTTCACTTTCAAAGTCACTTAATAATGGTTGCAAGACAATACTTTAATTGCACTTTATGGGAAATGATCTGGCTGTTCTTATCTTTGAGTGAAATCTACCTCTTTTTAAAAAAAATTAGACTCTTTAAGTACAGTAAATTATGCAGGTTTCCTGCTATTAAAATGCAAATTGTATTTGCAAGAGGAAATCATAAGAAAGCTTTTAGTGACTTTATTGCTAAGCATTATTTATCTGCCGACACATAAAAGGGAGAAATTCTCAGTGTGCAAGGAGAAAAAGGGGAAGAAATGAGCCTGCAAAGGAGTTGCCCTCCAGAGCTGTATCCCTTTTGAGATGTGTTCAAATGTGTGGGGTGGCAGACAAAAATCAACAGAGCCTGATGTCTGTTGGTTGCCCATGAATCTAGTGACATCACAAAAGCAAAGAGATAAAGCATATATAAATTTGTGAGAATTAAACTTCCAGTCCAATTGCACAGAGAGAATCATAGAAAGGGAGAGCTGAAAGACTCAAGAGGTCAAGTCTTGCCCTCTGCCCTGAGGTAGAACCAACTAAACCTAGAGCATCCCTAACAGGTGTTTATCCAACCTGTTCTTAAAAACCTGCTATGATGGGGATTCTACAATTTCCCTTGTATTCCTATTCCAGAGTTTAACTACCCTTATAGTTAGAACTTTTTTTTATAATATCTAACCTAGATAGTCCATGCAGCAGATTAAACCCATTACTTCTTGTCTTGCCTTCTGTGGACATAGAGAACAATTGATCACTATCCTCTTCATACATATACTGGGACGTAACATATTTGAAGACTTAACAGGTCTTCCCTTTAGTCTCATTTTCTTAAGATTAAACAGTCCCAACTTTTATAGCCTTTCATTTATCATTGTTTGTTGTTGTCATCTGGACTCTCTCCAGTTTATTTACATGATGTCCAGGACTAGACTTTGCTCCAATGGAGGCCTTATTAGTGCTAAGTAGTGTGGAAAAATTACTTCCTGTCTTTTATATACAGCACTCCTGTTAATATACTTGATGACTTTATTCCTCTTTTGTAGGTGTGTGTCACATTCTTGAACATCACCTTACAACATCAGCAGCAAGACAGCATCTGCAGCTTGAGAAAAGTCATATTTTATCATGTTTCTTTTTATAAAACATATTTTGGGGAGAAAGTGAAAAATCCTTTTTTACACAAATGCATCATGGAACCCCTCCCCCGCCATGGATGTCACAATGAAACTACAAAAGGGCTGTCCACCAGACTCTTCATAGGAAGTTTTGATCCTATTCTTGCCAAATTGTCTCACTGACATCACAAACAGGCCCGTACACAGGAATTTCTGCAGGAGGTGTGTGAGCTGTGGAAGGGGCTGCCCCCCCCCCCCCCCCAGCCCAGCCTCGCCACCCGCCTCACTGCTGGGTGAGGAATGGGGGAAATCAGTCCCAGATTTCCCAGGCTGGAAGGAGCATGGGGGAGAGAGGCTGGGGCAGCACACCTCCCTGCTTCCCCACAGCCAGCCAGAACATGGGGGAGGGAGGCTGGGGCAATGCACTGCCCCTGACTTCCCTAAGTTGGCCAGAACTGGCCCTATGGCAGAGCATGAAGGACCATGGGTGATGCGTTCGCACCCTTCACACAACCCCTGCGCACAGGTCTGATAAATGAGGGTGAGGAGAATCTAATCCAGAGTTTGTCAGGGGAAGGTAGTGGATGACAAAGGAAAGTGCAATTTACACCTCTCTGCTTTTCTGAATCAAACTTAATTTGTGCTATATTTAAGCCAAATTCTTCCTTCAAATAATGTGCACAAATGGTTCTACTTGCCTTCACTTTGGCTCTTGAGTTCGTTATCAAGAAACAGAAAGGTAAAGTCTTCTGTTTGACTATGTTGTCCAAAATAGTTTTTTTTTAGAATCCAAGTGGTTCATAGTCTTCAGAGAATATGAAATTGCAAGTTAGGAACTGTAATCAATAATCATAGGACTGGAAGGACCTTGAGAGACTTTCTAGTTTAGTTCCCTACACTCAAAGCAGGACTAACTATTATCTAAACCAGTGGTCCCCAACACGGTGCCTGCTGGGGCATTTATGTGCACCTGCCTAGTGACCAGGACCAGCCCGAGCCATTCTTGTGCCCCGGACCTCAGGCGCATGCACGGCCCCAGGCGCGTGGCGCATGCACGGTGCCGCCCCTGGGTGCTTGGCAGCCCCAGAAGGTTGGGGACCACTGATAAACCAAAGGGAAGCAAACTATGGCCCACAGGCCCAGCCTCTCGGACCCTTCAGTCCAGACCCCTCCCCAAGCTCCTTCAGGGTAGTAGGATCAGGACAACCTTGCCACGATCTAGCCCAACTCTCAGGCATCATGGAGAGAAGGGGCAGCCAGTGATCTAGCTGCCCAGGGAGGCTAGCCACTAGCCCATCCTCTTCTGCTTCCCATTTTTTACTTTCTTGCTAAAAATGCAAGCACAAACTGATTTACAGTAACACCTTCAGGAGACTTTTTTGTTTATTATACTTCACTTATTTTTCCTGTGTGTCTGTAACATTTTTCTGTAGACAATGTTTATCTTCTGGCCATTCCAGCTGAGAATCTTTCCTTGCAGTACTGTGAATCAAAGAGAGTGACATTGCAGCTGCTCCTCCAGGTGGCCAACCTGTAGAACGTTACAAAGCAAATAAAAAGTTATTTTTAGAATATGCGTAGGAACTCTGGCCTTAGCATTATCTGCTGCAGCTATGGTACAGTCTGGAATGCTGTTTTAAGGAAATAGCCAACAAGAGGAGCTCAGAATCTGCCCCACGAGACTAGTTGGAAGTGAGCTAGAGAAGAAGGTGAAAAGAGACTGCACTAGGGTGAAAAAGGGTTTGGCCAGAGGAAGTTGTGTTAAAGGAAGCTGGACCATGGGCCACATACAAGGAGTATGCCTGCAAAGGGCAGCTATGGCCTGTGAGGTTGACCATTAGTATGCTGACAAAGGAAAATAAAATGTGGGTACTTGAGGAATGGATAGACCCTCCAGGTGAGGGTCTGCTGTTCATAAGTGGACCTGTTTAGTAAAGGTGCTGTCATTGCAGGGTCAAAAAAAAAAAAAAAAAAAAAAAAAGCTCCATAAGCCAGATAAAGGTAAAAGCAGAAGAGAGGGGTAAAACTGGACTTTGTAGCCAGGGAGAGAAGTTGATTCCCATGGGGTGACACAGAGGATACATCTACACTGCAGGCTTTTTGCGCAAGAACAGCTGCTCTTGCACAAAAACTTGCAGAGCATCTACACTGCACATGCATTCTTGCGCAAGTAAATTTACAGCACATCGTCGGAAAACAGGGCTTCTTCCGGAAGAGTTATTCCTCTCCCCACAAGGAATAAGCCCTCTTGCACAAGAGCTCTTCCACAAGAAGGCAGTGTAGACCGGCAACATGAATTTCTTGTGCAAGAAACCCCTATGGCTAAAATGGCCGTAAGAGCTTTCTTGCGCAAGAGAGAGTCCACACTGCCATGGACGCTCTTGCGCAAAACCACATGGCAGTGTGGACGCGCTCTTGTGGAAGACCTTTTGCACAAGAACTCTTGCACAAAACAGTTCTTGCACAAGAAGCCTGCAGTGTAGACATAGCCAGAATGTTTTAGAAAAAAACCCTTTTGATGGCAATGGTAATTTAGTTTATTCTCCTAAGCAAGTGGTTTTTAAAAATATTATTCTATTATGTTTATTATTGTTCCTGACTAATTTCTTGATTTTTCCTTTATAAAGTTTAAAACTGTCTCCATTGCATTGGTTTTCTGCTGCCTCTCTCCACAGGAGACACAGACTCTGCCTGTGGCCCAGGCCGTGCCATACCAAGGTTGAGTCTGAAACAACTATTGTAGCTTTTGGGAACACATGGTCACCGTAACTCACATTTGATAGGCACATGCAATTATTTTTTTGCAGGGAGAAGGGAAGGGCAGGACATTATATTATCTTAGAAGTGCGTGCAGACTCACAATTGATAGCAATTCAACATTATTTTTAAAATTTCAAAATGTGAAATTCTAAGTTATTTTTCTTTGTTTCTGGTTGTGGAGTTTTTACTCACCACCACTAAGGACCTTAAAAAAACAACAACAACAAAAAACCAACCACCAAATACTCATCATGACTCCAGAACCTGGAGGATTTAAAACAAACAAATAACACAAAACCTGTGACATAATTGAAAGTTAGGAACACTGCAATGCACTTATTCCCCACATACTGTCCAACATAGGGTTGCCAGGAATAGATCAAAAAGGGACCCTTGTGGCTCCAGTGAGTACAGCTAACTCGGCCACTAAAAGTCTGGATGGTGGTGCTGCTGGCACAGCACAATTGGCAGACTAGGTGCCTGGCTCCTGGAACTGGTCAACATGTCCCTCCAACACTGAGGTGAAGGGTTGGCCATGGGGGCTCTATGTGCTGCTCCATCCCAAGTGCCAGTTCCGCAGCTATCATCATCCAGGGACAATATTCAATGAGAGCTGTAGGGGTGGTGCCTGCAGCCAGGCACAGTGCAGAGCTCCATGACCACTCGCTCATCTAGATCAGTAGTTCTCAAACTTTACCTTTCCATGGACCCTCGGCCAACCACTCACGATGACACAATAGGTGGGGTGGGGAGGGTCTGGCTGGGGGTGTGTGCAGGAGAGGGCTGAGTGTGGGGGGTTTGGGTGGGAGGCAGAGTGCAGAAGGGGTGGGGGTAGGGACATCTGAGTGGGAGGTAGGCTGCAGAAATGAGGTTAGGGTGTAGGGTCTCAGCGGGAGGGGAGTGTGTGAGAGGTATGGGGTGCACGAGGGGGATGGGGGGCACTTACCTGGCCCCATGCCTCCTGCTGCTCCCAGGCACAATCAGTGGGAGCGGCAGGGAAAACCTCCAGACAAGCGGGTTTCCTGTGGCACTCCCAGCCAGGGGAAAGGGGAGTGGCAGCTGCTTCCTCCCCCCGCACGCTGGATCCAGCCCGCGAGGCTTGCCCCTTTGCCCCGCTCCAGGCGCTGGTGTTCCAACCTTGCAGGGGGGAGGAGGGCAGGGCCAGCGCAGGCTCCCTGCCCCGCAGGGAGGGCTCGCCCCAAGCCCGCCTGCAAGGGTTCCGCTCAGAGAACCACTGATTTAGGGAGATGCCGATCGCTTCTGTGGGGTACGGTCTGCCCAGGGCGTGGGCCCCGACCCCCTCCCACGCCAAGCCCTGAGCCCCCTCTCCCACGCCAAGCCCCATAGACCCAGCCCAGGGCCCCTTGCATCCAGCAACGCAGCCCCCTCTCCAGTATGCAGAGCCTCTGGCTGGCACTGGGCTGCGCTTTGCACTCAAGAACCCAGTGGAGCCCCAAGACTGTGGGGCTGAGAGCAGAGCAAACACCTTGCAGCCTATCTACTTCGGTCTGCGCAAAGTAGCCAAACGCGAACAGGATATCTGTCCCCTTTCGCTTTCCGTATTGCGTTCCAACTCACTGGGCGTGGCCTCTCTTCGTTACGCTCGCCTACCAGAAAATGACTACAACTCCCAGAGGCCCCCCGCGCGGCGACCTCAGCCACCCTCCTGGAAGCGTGCGGTTGATCCCCTGCCTTGCCCCGCCCCTTATGTCGCGCAACGGTCGCGGGGGTACGTCGTGACGCCTGAAGCGGGCCGTGGGAAGGGCAGCTATGAGCGGAGGAACTACATTTCCCACAATGCCCCACGCGGCCGCGCATGCGAGCTGCTGTTTTGCCGCCATCTTGCTTGGACGGAGAGCTGCCTACCGCCGCCACTAAACAAACCCGAAGATACCCGGGCTTTGCCGCTGAGGAGCCTTTAGATGTTCCCGGAACGGCCGGGCAGGTGGGTCCCCTCCTCCCTCGGGAGCCTGGGCGGGACCGGGAGGGCGACTCCCCCCCCGAGGGTCTGTCGGGCGCTGTGTCCACGTCAGTGAAAGGCGCAGGAGCGGGCAGCTCCCGGCCGGCGGAGCATCCTCGCCCGGGGCTGAGCCTGCCCTGAGCAGCCCGGGCTGAGCGAGAGGCTTCCGTCCGGCCCCCGCGCTGAGGGAAGCGGGAGCCGTGTCCCCCCTCACACACACTGTGCCCCCGACTGAGAGGCGAGGGCGCTGTGCCCTCCTCTGCACCTCTCCCCCAGCTGAGGGAGCTGCGTCCCTCCCCCTCACACAGCGCCCCCTGGCGGAGGGAGGAAGGAGGCGCGCCCCCCATACAAAGGGCAGCCCCCAGCCTAGCTGAGGAAAGAGGGTGATCATGCCTGGGGGCGGGGGGGGGGGGGGGTTGTGCTCTACCTCAGGAAGCTGCCCTTTCCCCCAGCCTCTTCTTCTCTTGGGCTGAGGAAAAGAGGGAGCAGCCTTCTCGGCTTTGGGGCAGGAGCTTTTTCTGTCCCTTCCCCCATAATATGGAGGTCAGAGGAGGCATTTCACTTCCTCCATCTTGAGAGGGTGTGCTGGGGTTATCTTAAAGTCCCACCCGCCCCTTGCTCATCTTGCCTTGTTTTGTGTGTGTATGGGATCAGTTATTTTCACAAAGCCCCCAGGTCTGTTACAGGATAGTGATCATAGGCACAATGAATTTGGGAGTGGGGTAGGAGCATGCTGGTTCGACTGTCACAGCTTCCTGTGGGTGCTCCGGGAGAGTGCAGTGTTTACATTCTGCTGTATGATGCGATCTGTGCTTTGTGTTCATGTTGCTAAACACAGAACCATAATCACTGCTCTGTGGCGTTTCAGTCTAATAGCCCAAGTGCAGAACAAGTGTTGTCACTGTCTTGCACAAGTCTAATGACCTGTCTGCCTCTGGCAAGTATTTTTTTTTTTTAGTGGGTAGATAAAATCATTCTAATGAGTGTGGTTTTTATCACTGTCAAGATATGGATGGGCAAGTTAGATACTGTGTGTATAGTGTGCCTGAACAAATACATTTTCAGGATGCTTTTGTCAGTCTGCAACATAACAATCAAATGCCAAATCTTGTTCTATGGATTTTAGCCAAAATAATTCCTATGTGTGAAGAGGGAGGAGACTTGTATATCAATTCAGAGATAATTCCAGGTGTTAAGAGAGAGCAGAACATGAAAGAAGGTTTGCAAAAGATATAGGCAGGTCTCAGGAGACAGGCTAATATGACCCTCAGGTGTGCTTATGTTATGGAGACTGTTTTAGTATAGCTACCCTGGTGCAGCTATGCAGGTATAGCCAGACAATATAAATGCAACCTGCACTAACAAAGACATTTTTTCTGTTTAGTTTGGGAACATCATTTCCCTAAACATTAGGTACCTCTATGGAAGCAATCATCCATTGACATACCTGTGTCTACATGGGGGTTATGTTGGCATAGGTACAGTATTCAGTAGTGTGGTTTAGTCACACCTCTGACCAACTTAGCTCTTCCAGTATAACTTTCAAATGTAGACCAAGCCTGAGGAACTGGTTGTATAAGAAGTCAGTGGCAGGTTTGAAGTTGCAGAATTCCATTATAGTGAAATGGTGAGCCTTTTGCAAAGGTTCAAGCAGAGGAATACATTGATGGAAAGAAAGATTACTTTGAAGCACTGAGCAGGCTGGAAGAGGAAAGAGGTTTCACTAATCAAGTTGCAAAAGCAAAATGTAGAGCATTGAATTGGACTTACAGTATTTGTATTCTTTTTCAGGGAGGTTGAGCTCTGCAGGAGCACAAAGACAGAGAAAGAATGCCTGTTGTGTGGCCAACACTTTTGGATCTCAGCAGGGATGAATGCAAGAGGATTCTTCGCAAACTGGGTACAGTGAGATGCAGTTTTGACTATTCATTGACTGTTGGGTCTTTATGTATCTTTCTCTGTTTAATGTCTCCATTAAACATGTTGATATGTTTGCAATTAAGCTTATAAGATATAGAAAGTGATCAGAAGGTGTCAGTGTTTTCACAGCTCTTGCTTTAATGCTATTTGGTAATCGTAGATGCTCATTATGGATTAATGTATAGAGCTGGTTATAAACCTAATTTTACAGAATCATTTTGGATGGACGGTCCCTCTGGTGGATACAGTAGTCCATGTATCTGCCTCCACTTATCTACACTTCAGATTATATTTTCACGCACATGAATGCAAATAGAAGACATTTCTGTCAAAAGTGAGTGCAGACTGAGAAGTTTCAATCTCCACATGTCTGATTAATTTCCTATCTGCATTTTTGGTTTTATATAGAGAAAACATATAAATACAAAAATGTATCTTTCATTGCTCCCCGTGTTTAGTTGTGTCAGTGGTTTGAGTTACATCAGTAAAACTACTGTGATGCAGATTCTCAATGACAGAAAAAAATCCCACAATACAATGTCATTTCCAGTCTTCAGTTACTGGAGGACAAAAACTGGTTGTGAGATGTGAAAACAATCTCAATTGATATAATGGTCATAACAATAGGAGCTTATTGAAATACTGTGGCTATACTTTGAACTCTTGATGCTTTGCCCAAATGTAAACTGATACTTGAAAAAATATTTTTGGTGCCTTTTTGGTAATAAGGCAACTCTTCTTAATAGTTTTTAATTGCATTTTAATATTGAAAGAAAACAAATCTAAGGTTTTTTTTTCAGATTTTGATTTTGGCAACATAGTCTAGTGATCGAACACAGTAAAGGGAGTCAAGAGATTAAATATTTAGAGGCCTTGACTTCTTATATGACTTTTGGCAAATAACTTAATCTCTTCTGGGCCTTATTTTATCCATCTATTAAAAGAGTGCTGTACTGTGTTACTTAGTTTGCAGCAGAAGCATGAAGGTTAATGTTAATGTTTGTAAAGTCATTTGAGGTTTTCAGATGCTTCATCATCTAAGCCTTAAATACGGAAGCAATTACCTGACCAATATCCTGGCTTGGGAGTTACCGCTGACCAAAGTGTGTCTTCTCTGCTTTCTGGTTTAGTGAGGACTGAGCTGTGTGTAGGTCTTATTTTGAGCAGGATTCTTTGTGTAAATGGGGTCCACTGGACAAACTTGCTGGCAGCTTTTGAAAACAGTGCAAGTCCTGCTTTTTTTGGCAGCTATTATCTGATTGCTATTTGTGCTCGTCAGCCTTTTGTTGTTGTTGATGCCATTAAACAACTTTTCTTCTCCTCCTCCTCCTCCTCCTCGATTATCATGTGAGGGAGGGTTCTGTTTTTCAGAGACTACATATTGTTTATAGAATCTGAACTGTTATTTTTATTAAATAATTTATTACTTGTGGTAGCACCTAGAGGTCCTATCTGAGATTGCAAGCTGATATACAGAAACAGAGAGGGAGTATCTAGACTACAGGTTTTTTTTTAAAAAAGTAAATTGAAAGAATGCAGCAGTTTTTTCAACCGCGGAAAACCTCGTTTTACAAGGAATAATGCCTTTTTTTTTAAGTGTTTTTTTGAAAAAAGGCGCTATGTAATGCAAACTGCTTTTTCGAAACTACTGGTTGTAGTCTAGGTGCTCTTTCGAAAGAGGCTTGCAATCTAGACGTAGCCAGAGAAAGAACTTTGTCTAAATAGGCAAAATAGATAAGGGAAGAGAAATGGAGGCACAGAGAGGTGAAGTGACTTGCCCTGTAGCAAGGTCACAAATCAGGCAGGTCATTAGTGGAACAAGGCATATAGTCCATGTTTCCTGACGTATAGTCTAGTTCTCTTGCAGGCCAATCTGCAAGGCACAGATACTCCGTAGTAAGTTAAATGCCATGGAAGATTTTAGAAAAGTGTCAATACTTAAATCAGTGCTTCCCAATTTTTTCGAGCATTTGGACCCTTTTTCAATCCATTAAAATTTCACAGAACCTCTCTCCAGGAAAAGAAGGAAAAGGAAAAGAAAAGAGGAAAAAAAGAAAAGTAAGGATTGGGCCCACCTTAAGCTTTCCACGGACCTCCTGCAATGCCATCACGGACCACGGATTGGGAACCACTGACTTAAATAAATCATATCGTAGTGTGAAATCTAGCACTGCTCTGCAGTACATAAATATGGGATGAAGTGGCAGCCTTAAGTTTGGATTTGCATGTTTCCATTTATTTAAGATAAACCTATTTTTATACCTTACTTTGACCATATCGCTAGGTTTCCCAAAGACTGCACCAGTTACAATTTTTGTGCACCGTTTAGGGATAGGAGTGAGGAATCTGCGTACGTCTGTTCTGTGAGCTTCATTGCCTGCCATGATGCTAAAACATAAATTTCAACTTCTTAATATAGTGGTTTTCAAAAAAAAAATCAAACTTTACCCAGTGATTTCTGAGTTAAGTAACTTCCTACATCTAAGCAGAGAAAAATACTGATGTTTCTCTCATATTACTGTTGACTTTAGAGGCAACCAATAGATTGGTGTACAAAATGCTTCATCATCTAAGCCTTAAATACGTAAGTAATTACCTAACCAATATCCTGGCTTGGGAGTTATGGCTGACCAAAGTGTGTCTTCTCTGCTTTCTGGTTTAGTGAGGACTGGGCTGTGTGTAGGACTTATTTTGAGCAGGATTCTCTGTTTGTGTATGTGGGGTCCACTGGTCAAACTTGCTGGCAGCTTTTGAAAACAGTGCAAGTCCTGCTTTTTTTGGCAGCTATTATCTGACTGCTATCTATGCTCTTGGCAACTTTTTTGTTATTGTTTCTGTCTCTCTTGATACTTAAATTTTCTGTTAACTGGGATTTGATTTTGTAGGTCTGTATAGCTATATATAGTATGGAAACACAGGTAGTTTTATAGGTGACTTTAAGAAAATTAACAGATTGGATTGCTAATTTAAATGAGTTAGTTATTCTTCTTTGTAAAATGTGAAGTAACTAAAACAATAAGCATTGATAAATTGAACTGACAGTTTATATGGTAAGTTCCAAACCAGTTCATATTAAAATAGCAGATTTAACAACGTATGGGGAAAACCAGGATTTTATCGTAAAAATGCTAACAGGCTCTCTCAACTATAAGATTTTGAATTTATGGATGGAATACCAATTAAATGAAAGATGTGCCCCATGATGTTAGCATTATATATTTTGACTAAGTGGCATTTTCACATTCTGGTTTTCAGAGTTTTCTGTAAGCTAAAGAATAATTTTAATTTTTTAGTGTTAAATCAGTTCATTATCTTTGATATATTGGTTGCACACTAGAGATCTGAATGTTCCTTGTTGCTTCACTGTGTTAGCATTTTTTTCTGATTTAAACAGTTGCATATGATGTGGAAATTAGACAAGATACATTGAGTATAAAATGTATATGATGGCTAAAAAGCTGTCATCACCTTATTAAAAAGTGGTGTTGGAGGGAAAATCAGCTTTTCTTGTGATAGAAGTAAGTTTTTCTTGAGTAAAGTTTTCCTATGAAGTTTTTTAAAGCTAATTATCAAAGATCTTATAAATATTTCATTTACTCTTGGAAAATTCCACAGTACTTTGTAAAAATAGGGCCCAGACTTTCAAGTCCTTCTGCATGTAATACTCCCACTCGTGTCAGTGGAAGTTCTCTTGTGTGGAAGGCTTGTGTTACCTGATCACAATCTTATAAATTGCTTTCTAGAGAATCTGCTATGAAATCACATTATATGCTATGTATAACTGTATACAGCCGAGTAATAAGATGTGAATGCATTAATAGAAAATCTACCATTTTTAAAACAATGATTTTATTTTTCCTTTTTGCTGTTAACTGTGAAGAGCTAATCCTATTTCTGTTTTTCCTTAGAACTTGAGGCATATGCTGGAGTTATCAGTGCCTTGCGTGCACAGGGGGACCTTACCAAGGAAAAGAAAGACCTTCTTGGAGAACTCTCCAAAGTGCTTAGGTAAACCACACACTATTTATGGTATGTGTGGTGAGTGTATTCTTGGTTTATGCCCTGTTTTCTTTCAAAAGCACTGCACACATTTCCTATCAATGGCATTTTTCTGCTTTAAATTAAATTTATAATCATAGAACCATAGAGCTGAAAGAGACCTCAGAAGGTCAAGTCCAGCCCCCTGCCCAAGGCAGGATCAATCCCAACTAAAACAACCCAGCCAGGGCTTTGTCAAGCCGAGACTTAAAAATCTCTAGGGTTGGAGACTCCACTACTTCTCTAGGTAACCCATTCCAGTGCTTCACCACTCTCCTAGTGAAATAGTTTTTCCTCATATCCAACCTGGACCCCTCCCACCGCTATCTGAGACTATTGTTCCTTGTCCTGCCATTCGTCACTACTGAGAACAGCCTCTCTTCATCCTCTTTGGAACCTCCCTTCAAGAAGTTGAAGGCTGCTATCAAATCCCCCCTCACTCTTCGCTTCTGCAGACTAAACAGACCCAACTTCCTCAGCCTCTCCTCATGGGTCATATGCTCCAGCCCCCAAATCATTTTGGTCGCCCTCTGCTGGACCCTCTCCAGTGCGTCCACATCCTTTTTGTAGTGGGGGCCCAGGACTGGACACAATACTCCAGATGTGGCCTCACAAGAGCCGAATAAAGGGAAATAATGACATCTCTGAATCTGCTGGCAATGCTCCTCCTAATGCACCCTAATATGCCATTAGCCTTCTTGGCTACAAGGGCACACAGTTGACTCATATCCAGCTTCTCATCCACTGTAATCCCCAGGTCCTTTTCTGCAGAACTACTACTTAGCTGGTTGGTCCCCAGCCTGTAACAATGCTTGGGATTCTTCCGTCCCAAGTGCAGGTCTCTGCACTTGTCCTTGTTGAACCTCATCAGATTTCTTGTGGCCCAATCCTCCAATTTCTCTAAGTCACTCTGGACTTAGTCACCTTTGCCCTAGAGTATATCTACCTCTCCCCCTAGCATAGTCATCTGCAAACTTGCTGAGGGTGCAATCCATCCCCTCATCCGGGTCATTAAGAAAGATATTGAACAAAACCAGTCCTAGAACTGAACTTTGGGGCACTCCACTAGAAACCGATCGCCTTTCTGACATCGAACCGTTGATCACTACCCGCTGGGCCCGACCTTCTAGCCAGCTTTCTATCTATTTTACAGTCCATTTATCCAATCCACATTCCCTTAACTTGCTGGCAAGAATATTGTGGGAGACCGTATCAAAAGCCTTGCTAAAGTTAAGGTATATCATATCCACTGACTTTCCCATGTCTACAGAGCCAGTTACCTCATCATAGAAGGTAATCAGATTGGTCAGGCACGGCTTGCCCTTTGTGAATCCATGCTGACTATTCTTGATCACTTTCCCCTATTCCAAGTGCCTCAAAATGGATTCCTTAAGGATCCCTTCCATGATTTTTCCAGGGGCCGAAGTAAGACTGACTGGCCTATAGTTCCCTGGATCGTCATTCTTCCCTTTTTTGAAGACGGGCACTACATTTGCCATTTTTCAATCATCCGGGATCTCTCCCGGTCTCCACCACTTTTCAAAGATAATGGCCAAAGGCTCCTCAATGACATTTATACCCAAGGCTTACCACGCCGCGGCGAGCCCCACTCGCCAGCCGTGCTGTCCAGCGTTCTGCATTTGCACAGATCGTTCTGTGCATGTGCAGATTGCCAGAACCCGGCTCTTCCGGGTTGTAATCTACTCGCCACGGGTGAGTAGATTACTAAGATTGTCGAGCCCTGTTTATACCCCTCCCTGGTCATTTGTCCAAGTTTCCACTTTTTGTAAGCTCCCTTTTTGTGCTTAAGTTCACCAAGGATTTCCCCTGTAATTCAATCCGGTCTTCTACCATATTTGCTTCTCTTGCTACACATCAGGATGGTTTCTTTCTGTACCTTCAATAAGGCTTCTTTAAGATACTGCAAGCTCTCCTGGACTCCTTTCCAGGGGATTCTGCCCATCAAGTCTCTGAAGGAGTCAAAGTCTACTTTTCTGAAGTCCAAGGTGTGTATTTTATTACTCTTTTTTTTTTTTCCTTTGGTCAGGATCCTGTAATCTACCATCTCATGATCACTGCTTCCAAGGTTGTCACCCACCTCTACTTCCCCTATTAGTTCAGAAAAGTGATTCCAGAAACAATGTAGTGGGGATTCCTTATTTACTTTCTTTCAATGATTCCTGGTCAAATTTGCTTATCTTGCAAATAAAATTTTTTTCTCACTTCCATTCTTGTAAGATTGCAACCCAGAATTAGAAGTCCAGCCATGCAGTGGCTAATGTAATCTTTAGTAACTATGGTAAAATTCTTTCTATTCTCTAGAATAGAAAAATATTTTATTTTCACTGTCACAGGGACCAAAGCAAGTGGCAATCTCTAAAATGTAAACAGTGACACCTCCTCCCACCAGAATGGAGCTATATGTGACATTTTCATTTTAGCTATCAGGATCAGATAAATATATTTGTCTGTCCATATCTGAAATGTATTGGCTGCTTTCTCTTTTGACAGCATTTCAACTGAGCGCCATCGTGCTGAAGTTCGGAGAGCCGTAAATGATGAACGGCTAACAACTATTGCGCATAAGTAAGCTATTAGTTTCACATGACCTGCATAAAGTAGCAAAGAGTCTTTCCATTAGGCAGTGCTTTATATTTTAAACCAAATATTAAGTTTGACTTCTGTTAAGGAAATGTATGGGCCACGTTATTTTATATGTTTCAGTCTTGTTTGGGCTATTGTGATGGGGCTTAGAATGTGATTGCCTTAGAAATGATTATTTCTATAGCATACTTAGCTTTATGATTGTTTCATGAACATTATTATGCTTTTGGTATTTTTATTTCAAGGAGTATAATATGTATTACCGGTAATTTGTAAGATTGCTTTTTCTATTATAATTTACTGTACATATTCTAGCCTATCTCTAGAAAAGAGATCCTGTTATCTAGTAGCTTTTCTCTCTTGAAAAAGCATGTTTTTAGTAAATAAATGTGATGGATAATAGAACACTTCGATATAATATGCATTTCTGTTTAGTATGTCTGGACCAAACAGCTCTTCAGAATGGTCTATAGAAGGTCGTCGACTGGTGCCGCTGATGCCACGGCTGGTTCCACAAACAGCATTCACTGTAACAGCTAATGCTGTTGCTAATGCAGCTGTTCAGCACAATGCATCTCTTCCAGTTCCTGCTGAAACTGGAAACAAAGAAGGTAAGGGAATTCCAGTATTTTACTGCAAATAGTGAGGGTGTGAAAAGAATAATTTCACGCTTTAAAGGGACACGATTGGCTAGTCTCAGTCCAAAATTTGTAGGGTTTTTTTTTTAAACAAAAAACCTCATTCCTTCATTCTCCTATGATATTAATAGAAATGTTTTAATAAAATCTGATTGACTTTGAAGTCCATTTTGACATTTTTGCACCTCAATGTAATATTGTGCTAGTGCATTTGGAACTGGAATATGACGTGACATTTACTAAAAACACAAAGGAACTGAACTGGTTCACCATCTCTGCCAAACCACGTACGTTCTAGATGTTTTGAAGATGTAAAATGTGGCAGTTTTGCAAATTTAAATTACTAAAAATGAAAGAATTAAATAAAAGTTGTAACAGTTCCCTTTAAGGTACAGTTATATTCAGGGAAGGTGACGTTGCAAAAATGACATGGATATCATTCTTATTTTGCCACTCCAGATGAAATGTACTAAATTAATAAATGAAAAGATCCTCTCCACCCTCTTCTGAGCCCCTATAAACTCCATCTAAGATGCAGAATTTTATTTTGCTTTGTTTTAGGGGTTTGGTTACAATATAGTTACACAGTTAGAGAAAACCTAACACTTTTCAAATTAGTTTTTTTCTGATAGATTTGGGAAATGTTATACCACCTGAATTCTCTTACTACTACTTGTAAACATCAGTGTTACAGCAATTAAACAAGGAAAACCATTTTAAAAGATGTTAATCTGTGTTAATTTAAAATGGATTTTCAGGTTAATTGAGGGACTGACATGCCACTGAAAATAGTTCAATAACAATTTTATACGTATATCATTGATCAACTCTAGAGACCTAAGTACATTAAGACAAAGTTCATTAAAATTCTGAACACCTACATGATGAACTATAATATTAAATACACAATGAGTAGAGAGCAAAATAGTCTCAGTGGTGTTTGAAAGAGCTTTTAAAATGAAAACATTTACAAATCTGCTTTGAAAACAATTAATTCTATGGTGGTTCTTGGCTCAAAGCAGAGAGCACCTCACAGTAGTTGGACTGCAGAGGCAAAGATGTGGATAGTGAACCAATAAACCTTAGGCTTTCGTTTATCTTTAAAGTTGTTAAAATAGTGCTAGGATAATGGAATTTTTTACTTGAGTTATGTGGAAGGTGTCTTCTCTCCTCTTTAGTGGTGGTTTGCTATTCCTACACAAGTACCACTTCAACCCCAACATCTACCCCTGTTCCAAGTGGCAGTGTAGCAACAGTGAAGTCCCCCAGACCTGCCAGTCCAGCCTCCAACGTAGTCGTCTTGCCAAGTGGAAGTACTGTTTACGTCAAAAGTAAGTGACACTAGTAACTTTGATATAAAAACAGAAAGAAAGGGCGTGATCTTGGATTACAGGACTCTGAGTCAGATAATCTGGGTTCCAGACCCAGGTCTATCTCAAACCTACAGTGTGACTGGGCAAGTCCCTTTAACATCTTTGTTTCTTAGTCTATCAGTAAAGAAGAACTAATGCTTCCCTCCCTCATAAGGGTATGTTGAGGCCAAAATCATTGATTGAAAAATACGGTGTGATATTTTGATGTCTTGGATAACAGTAATGCAAAGTATGAAAAATAAAACCTGTACATTGACATGCAGTAGTGGATCATTTGTTCCTTCAGTTTGAAATTATGCCTCTGATGTGGTTATACCTAATGCTTGGGAGTAAGCTTTCACTTCCACCTCTTCCCCAAAATATGCACCTGGCCAACAGTGCAATGATTTATGTTTGAGGAAATGGGATGGAGGATAAACCCTTTTTTCCTTTTCAGATGAGCAAGAGAATTTCTGTGAATATTATTTTTCTACAATCATTCAAGTGCCCCGAAAGCAGCTAGTGATATGACATGTCACGTCACGTCACTGGGCCAAATCCTTACCTGATTTAAATCAGCTAAAGATTTGTTCTTTATGAATATTATCAAAAGAATAGAACTTAAAAATAATATAGTTTTCTTGTTTTCTAGCAGTAGCTAAACTTTTAAACAAACTACACAACTAACTTCACCCAGGGATTCAGTTAAAATTTACTTGCACTGTGCTATGGATTGCATATTATCACAGTTTTGCAGTGTGTTGGAAAGTACAACTTTAGAAGCTAATTATATCATTATTATTTTTACTATCAGGATGGATAAAAATTGATGAAATCTAATAATTAGAAATCAGATTTTATTTAAATGTATATACCTTTTTATTTAAAATTTAATTTGTAATGGATAACCTGTTAATTCCTAAATGTGCTATAACCTATTTAAATAAAAATAGACTGTCCTCCTCAAATTTTAATGCTGCTTTTTAATTACATATAGAGCTGTATAAACTCCATTCTCATGTACTGAATTAAGTAATTATATGTTATTTCCAATCTTCATATAGAGTGAATGTGATTTACATTTCCTAGAAAAGCTTTTGCCTTAACTAAATTGAAACCAGAAATAATTAGCAGGTGCAGAGAGAATATTTTCTTAATTTTGACTAGTTCAGTCAAAATTGAGAAACTGATTTGGAGTTGAAAAAGGAGAAAAGCTTGTTTAAGAATAAAAGCCATGGGAGATGATGAGATTAACTAGTTCTAAATACTTGAAGGATATGAGGTCAGATTTTCACCTGAAAATTCAGGTAAGTGCTTTGATATTGGTGAGATCACCTTAGAAAGGCATCAACACATCCTTGCAATATTTGGCCCAGGGTAACCAGAATAAGCCAATCAATTCACTAATACAGTTGATGCTTTCTTTGTTTAATCATCAGTTTTAAATGCAAAATATGTTTTGGCAATTGGTTCTTTTGTGTATCCAGCACATTTAAGATAATATTATTTAATTAAGAAATAATTTGATGTTTTCGTAGAGTTTTAATTGAATTCCAAATTCCATTCAAGTGCATCTTCACACACATGCCATGTAAAAAAAATTACTGCCTAATAAATAAGAAATGCATCAGTTGACCATTTTCTAACATTTAAAAATGAAAAATTAAGGATTTGAATAAATGTATGTTATGCTATATGAGTGCTTAAATAAATATACAGCTATAGAATAGCCTTCCGGTTAGCAAAAAGGAAATACCAAATTTAGTCTAAAGGCATTATTTGGTGGTAAATCAACTAATGAATGAGAATAAACCTTTCTTTAGGAAAATAATTGGAAAATACTAACGGAGACAGTGAGATTAAAATTGATTATTTAAATCAAGGTTTCCTACTTGTAATTGTAAATCACTTAGATTTAAATCATTCTGCCCTATCTACTATAGAAAGTAGATGTAAGCACCAGAAAAATTGATGTTCTCTTAAGCCACATCTTCACTTCCCAGTAGGGGTTTGAAAGTGTAACCATGTACATGGTTAACCGATGAGCCAGGGCTCATCAATTAACTTTCATGGTCACACACAGGCTCCCAGTCTGCCTGCTCCCTCACCCTATGCTGCTATCTCCAACGAGGGGGCTATGCGAGAGCCAGTACACACGTGGAGCCGTTTGCTGTTCTGCGTGTAACCACTGAAATTTTCAGTGGCTACACAGTTACTTTAAACACATTTTAACATCCCTACTTCCTGGAAGATCAACGCTGGAGTTCGTTTTGCAGGTCTAGTAAAGACTCACTAAATCAAACAATGAAGGTGCCCTCTTAGACTCCAATACGCCTTGATTTGCAAGGAGTAAGGGAAGTTGACAGGACCATTTGCTTTTGTCAGCCTCCTGCTGTGGAGACAGTGCCGAAGGTCGAGTTAAGGCACGTAGACTCCAGCTACACAATTAACATAGCTGGAGTTGCGTATCTTAATTTGACCTTCCAGGTAAGTATAGACAAGGCCTTAGCAATTTTTTTAAACTTTAGATTTCGGTTGTTTGAGCTGTTACATAGTAATTACTGTATGACTGGTCTGAATTCAAACAAATGAAATAGGAATGAAAAACAAATCTCATCAGTCCCTTAAACCAGGGGTGGCCAACCTGTGGCTCTTCTGAAGTTAATATGTGGCTCCTTGCTCAGGCACTGACTTCCAGGGCTGCAGCTACAGGTGCTAACTTTCCAGTGCTCAACTCCTAGGTCCCCCTTCTCCTCCTCCAAGCGTATTGTGCCCTTGCTCCTTCCCTCCCCCACAGAGCCTCCTGAGTGCCATGAAACAGCTGATTGCAGTGGACAGGAGGGTGCAGGGAAGGAAGAGGAGGCACTGATCTGATCAGTGGTGCTGCTGGTGGGTGAAAGATACTGAAAATGGGAGAGGAGGCACCTGGTGGGACTGCTGACAAATTACTGTAGCTCTTTGGCAATGTACATCGGGAAACGGTGGCTCCTTTCCAGGCTCAGGTTGGCCACACCTGCCCTAAACCATCCAGTCCCTGACTAGTTCAGTCAAAATTGAGAAACTGATTTGGAGTTGAGAAAAAAAAAAAAAAAAAAAAGGAAAGCTTGACCTCAAATAAAAGCCATGGGATTAAATTTTAAAATGCAAAAAATGTTATACATTTAATCTTTATTACATCTTCCAAGAGTAATAGTTGTGAGAGAGCGTTCAAGTACTACTAATTTACACAAGGCAATATTCTCTTCAGGTCAAAGCTAAAAGGCTGGGACTCAAAGCTGAGTTAGAATTTTGGCACTACTAGTAACTTGGTGTGTGGCCTTCAGCTAGTCACTGTCTGACTGGGCCATTACATTTTATGTGCCTTTGCTTACTGGCTTTAAAATGTAGGTTGTATCCATCTGTGAAGGTTATATCCAACTATAATGCTTTTTGATTTTATAATTTGAAAAGCTTTGTAGAAGTGCAAATTATTAGAAAATCAAAGACAACAAGAATATAGTTGTCACAGAACCCATAAACAAAGAGGAACAAAAATATTTCAAGTACTCACACTTATTTTCCACACATCTATTACTTCATAGTAAATTTTACTGTCATGGAAGTGGTAGATATACAAAGTAATTTGGGGCAATCCTCTAAAATGTGGTTCCCACCAAAATAATACTCTAAACTTTAACTCCCAAATGACATACAAACTTAAGTTTTGGTGAATCCCGTATCCTCAGATGAGCAGTATTATTTCTGTACTTTCAAATGTATTGGTTAGCAACTTCATGGATATAAGTTTGTTTAATGTACGTACAAGATACACTGTAATGCTTTATTCTTTATCTATTTCCACACAACTACGTAAATTGTCTCAATTTTATGAATGGTAAAACGACACCGAGATTGATTTGCTTGAGAACACAAAGTTAATTGTTGGCAGATAAGAATAAAATTCAGCTCTCCTAATTTGTAGGTCCATACCCAATCCACTAGAATACAGTGCCACTGAATCCATAATGAATATACTAATAGTAAAATACATACAATCAGATATAGAAATGAAAGTTTGTGTTTCTTCATAATCAATGAAATTTCCAAAAACAAATAACATTTTAGTCCACTAGCAGCCTTTGTTTTCACTTCACACTCATTTTCACTAGCGACTTTCTCTGTCTTGCCCTGTATACGTTTGTTTGCCTTCTGTATGGCCCTGATGCAAAACCTGCAGGTGATCTGGATACATAGTTGGAGCAAATACCATCTTTGGAAGTATATTTATCTTTTCATAGAATTCTTCCTCGTAAAGATTATGCTGCATAATCCATGCAAATCATCTCTCTTCACCTTTGGAACACCTAAATGCAAGTTCTGCAGTTTCTGAATATTGTATCTTCTATTAGAGCTTCATAGATTATTCTGGCTTGGTTGGATTTTTGTTGAGTAGATTTAATTCCTTTGCAAGATGAGGGCCTGAAAATGAGCATCTCCAGCCATCTCGTACAAAGATGAACTACAGGCATTTAGCATGTTTTTCAACTCATCACTTTGGAGTAATGTGATTGCTCATAAACATGGCATCATGTGTGTATGAAGCAATGTCAAAGGTGGCTACAACACACCACTCTGTATATATAATGTCTAACATATGGTGACCTTTTTGGCCAGTTGAAGTAAGAGAATCTTGGATAAGGTCTAGTATTTTATTATAGTAGGGCCATACTGCTTACCAGGACCAAAAGAACATGTTCTGGAACAGTGGTCTCCAACCTTTTTAATTACATGATCATTTTTTGAATTGAAATCAATCCAGGAATCTACCTGAAATCAAATACCCTAACCCTGCCCCCACCCTTTTCTGAAGCCCTACCCTGCTCACTCTGTGGAGATGTGGTACAGGGGTGGGGAACACCTTGACATCAGTGCCCTTCTCCTTGGTCTCTGCCACCCTGCACAGCAACCAAGAGGCTCCTGTGTTACAGTTCCAAGGCAGAGAGCAGGAGCAGCACAGCAGTGAAGGGAGGGGCAGCTTAAGTGCTGGCCCTTGATAGCCTCCTGGCCAAACCAATCAGGATCACCTGTCAGATGCTTCAGGCTTTACCAGTAGATTCTGATCATCTGGTTAGTGACCATTGTTATACCATCAGTGGTTCAGTGGAGTCTGTTACAACACATAAGTTTTCTGCACTCAGGGTAAGTGATTGGAGAGGTGAAGGAACTTTTTTGATGCAAAAAGTTCCTTTTGTAAGATTGCATATTGGTAAAAGTTTTACTTTTTGGCATACAATGAATAAAATGTACCAAAAGAGTTACTACTTCAAAGTGCTAAAGGCACAAATTGGTAAAGTGGGATGTAATCTTGGCAGCAGGAATGCATCATAGGATAAATAGGTTTCAGAGCTATTTGAAGGAGGAAGAGATAGGGATGTCAAAGGGTAACCAGTTACCTAGTAATGATCATCCTTACCGTGTGATGCTTACCAAGTAACAGTTAACTAGTGCCTCGGGAGCACCCCCACTGGGCCCAATATGTCACAGGCCTGCATGGGAGCCAGCAACTCCGCAGGGTGGGGTCTGCTCCAGTTCGGATGGAGCAGTCCCCTGCCCAGGACCCCACTTAATCGGTTAACCAGTTAAACCCAATGTTGCATGAAAGAAGGCACAAAAGGTTTAGGAGAGCATGATGTGACAGAATAAAGGGAAATTTTAGTTAAATGTGCATAATTATCATAGATGAAACCTGCTGGAAAAGCTGAATGTGGAGTTCTGAGTCGGAATGCATTTGAAAAACGGCTTCCTACACCCCTCACACATGTGCAGTCTTGTTAGTGTAATTTCTACCATATTTATAAAGATAAGCAAAACTCCACACAGGCTATGTTCTTTTAATTTCTTAACCAGAATTAAACTGCAATATGATTCAATATCTTTGGGGGTTTTTAAAGAGAAATGTAGTAGTATGAGAACAAGTGTGATCTGTGGGAGGGAATTAGAGCACCTAGTTCAGTTCTCAGGTCTGTCATGGACTTGCTGTGACCTTTGGAAGATTGTATTTTCTCTCTGCCTTTTGTTTTCCCATTTGAATATGGATGTAAGACTTAACAAGCTTAATGTTATTGGAAAATAGTGAGAGATGGTCAGATGAAAAACACCATATAATTGAAAAATCTTGTTCTTCCAGGTGTCAGCTGCTCAGATGATGATGAAAAGCCCCGTAAAAGACGACGAACTAACTCCTCTAGTTCCTCTCCTGTTCTTCTGAAAGAAGTCCCGAAAGCTGTCACTCCTGTCACTAAAACTATCACGGTACCTGTAAGTGGCAGCCCCAAGATGAGTAATATCATGCAGAGCATTGCCAACTCCTTACCACCACACATGTCTCCTGTGAAAATAACGTTTACTAAACCCTCAACACAGACAACAAACACCACAACACAGAAGGTATGTGGAAGAATTGGCCAAACTTTACATAGCTTTATTTCTGTCAATGAATAAGACATAGTTAGCTTTTTCCTCTCTGCAAAGTATCAAGCTATATTTTAAGGAATGTGCTTTGGGTAAGGTAATCCCTCTTTTTAAAACAAAAATCTTGTGAAAATCTAGTGCACCTTTGTGTGAAGGGACCTGAATTGACAGCCTTGGAGACTGAAGTCCTCTTTTTATCCACAGAACAGGTACAGCACAGGCAGTGGGAGTGCAAGCTTCCTCCACACTGCCCCACCAATGTGCATCAACCCTGACCTGAAGGGATCACTTCTAGGGATGAGAGGGAATTTAGTCTCCATGCTCATTCAATTATTGGCCTCTCTGGTGAGACTGCCAACAAGGGTGCCATTTAGTACCTTTTGTGGTGTTGGGTTTTGTGATATGGGCACTAGTCCACTGAGAACTGGATCACATAGGCCAATGAACAACCACCAGATGGTAACAACTTTTGGTCAAAGGTAATCTTTCTTATTTCTCTTTTCCTTAATTAACATTTTTCTATTTTTGCAGTAGTAAGATCTCAGGAAACTGGGTTTGATCTTTTCATGGCCCACTCTGCCTTGTGTAAGAGATCTGCCTCCAGGAGGCATGAGATGTCTCTTCAGGCCCAAGAGGAAGTGTTCCTAGGTCTGAACATAAATTGTGGGGATGTTATTTTCCTCTTTATTCTGTCACGCCATTTTTCACTCTCTTTGCATAGTATTGTGGTAGTTGGGATAAACTGAGGTACTCAAGCTAACAGTATCTAAGTTTGACCATGATGGAGCTGGAGGCAAGCTGTCCCCAACTGTAAAATGTTTTTAATTGGACCCTACATATGCTAATTTCCAGATCATGCCGCAAGACTGACTTGTTCTCTCAGTATTATGGAGAGGGTTTTAGATTTTGGACTTGGGTCTAAATGATATATTGTTGTTGATTTTGTGGGTTCAGAGTATTGGCTGGGTGTATTTTAATTACTAAAATAAATACATTACAATGTAACAGGACAATACTAACAGTGGAAACTACAAACCAAATTCATCTTGTGTGTATCTATTGATTTAGTAAATTTACATGAGATTAATTTGACCTTGACACAGAGATTTAGATTGGCCTCTAGAAAGCATTTTTTCAGAGAGCTTCTTGACTGTTAAGCTCAACCTCTCCACAATAATTTTTGTGTTGAACTCAATAGATTTACTTTCTAACTTAATGGGGATTAGCAGACTTTCCATGTCCAGAATTTGGATGCTTAGTTCAGTGGATTGACTTCCTCTGTTTTCATATGGAGATAGTGGGTTATTCCTGACCTTTCATAATGCCTGTTAAGTTGTGCAAAGTAGGGGATCATGTAGTTTCCTGAAGTCCAGCAATATTATTGCTCAAACAAAGGTCTGCTGGAAAAGCATTCTGGCTAATGGCATGTGCATAATTAATTAAGCCTTCTGCTTAATGGCATGCACGCTAATATTTCAGTACATCACATATAAAGTCTTGCTTTCCATGTAGCAAACATTTAACCTGGGACAGAACACTTCTCTGGATGAAAGCAAGGCTTGGGTTGGAGTAATGTATTGTCTGTATTAAGTATAAGTTGGCTGAAGAGAAGTGTGAGGCTTGGTGTACTCACCTACTTAGCACAGATAATAATATCTTCATTAGGCATACTTCTTATACATCTTTTTATTTTTTTAGAGAAGGTTCTTTGAACTCTGTAAATAAACAATGATGATGCTTTAGTATCATCTATCTTCAAAATAAAATTGAAAAGCATAGATTATAAAGGAGAATGTAGTAGTTAAAGATGAAACAGTCCTACAAAGGCAAGGTACATGTCCAAAATGGGACATTAAGCTGTTATAATCTGATAATTCACTGGCCTTTGACCAAAAGGCACATTCTTAATGGAATAGTAGATACCATCTTTTTTAAATGGAAATACTATAATTTTATCCTCCCTCTCTCTCTCCCCCCCGCACCCCCTCCCCAGATCCTTGCATGGACACAAATTTCTACCTGTGGATGTGAATAACTGTGGATAGAAATTGGTATCCACTGGACTCTCTTCCTAGGAATTGCAGCAGCCAAAGGAAAAGGATGTGCTGCTACTGCTCCCAGGAATTGTGCAGCTGTACTGCCCCCAGTACCACTGCCAGCTGCATCTCCTGTTGGGGATCATACAGCCTTCCTGGGAGCAGTTCTGGACATGTACAGTCACACATCTCGGAGCAGCAGCCAGCTAGGGGTGCTGTGGTTCCTGTGAGTAGAGCCTGCAGATGAGTGGATACCAATTTCTATCCACAGATAGAAATTTGTATTGGCTCAGGGTTCTACTCAGGCCTTTACAGAAATGTGCAAACAAAAAGATATTTGTCACTTTTCTCAAAAACCTTCAAACAGATAAAATTTTTAATTTTGCTTTTAAGTGAAATCTCACTCAGGCCCCATGCTAATTCACAATGACAAGATCTAAAGTTGTTCTAATAGGAAGTTTAGTTTTTGTATATTTCATAATTTGTTATTGTGGTATCCTTTTATATTGAGTTTAAAAATCATGCTTTCCAATCAAAGCAATAATGCTTTACTAATTTTAAAGGATTCCTAAGGTTTGGCATGTTAAGAGGCAGGTAATCCACTAATCATGTAGTTGATAAAATTTTTATTGACGACGCAATTAGTCAGTAATGGAAAGCTGCTGCATCTCTGCAGTTTAAATATAGTAAGAGTCGGGCGTGCAGGCAGCCTAGCTCCTGCTGAATTTAAACTGCAGAAGTGCTGCAGGGGTAGATCCAAGACCCGGCGTGAGCCGAGACTGAGCCGGGCTTGGGACTGTGTCCCTGTCTATGGGAGGGAGGGAGGGTCCTAGTGGGGAGGTGAGACCCTTCCCTTGTCTCCCTCACCATTCGCAGCCAGCCTGGGATGCCACAACAAGGGGTGCTGCCAGAGCAGTCTCTACCTGTGGCAAGCCTGGGACGCCATGGGCAGAGGCTGCTTTCAGCAGCAGCCCTGTCCACAGGGGTGCCAGCTCCCCACTGGAATCCTGTGGACAGGGGCTGCTGCTGGAGCAGCCTCTGCCGTGGCTAGCCTGGGCCCACCTCAGGCAGAGGCTGCTTTGTAGCAGCCTCCTGTCTCCCCCCTCCTGCCTTTGTTGCCTTTAAACAAGAAATGATGTTGAATGTGGTTCTTGAATTTGTATACCAATTTAAAAGGTTGTAGTGATATTTCGATAGTTTGGAGGAAAATTCATACATCCCACTGGAAGATGTCAGTGTTCTTCCATTTTTCTATTACGTAAAGATTTGTACAATCTAGTAACTAATCTAGTCAAGTCCCGGTGGCATCTGATACCCTCACTTTTTTTTCAATATCTCTTGACAACATCATTATAGGACCAAATGTTTGGCATTTCTCAAAACTGCCAGTACTAGCTTCAGTATATGTTCAATAAATGTCTTTAACAAAATAAAGAGCTTCCTGTTAGAAATCTGAATAACTTACTGTTGATCAGCTAATCAAATAACCTTTTACCAGTGGAAGGATGCTATACATTTTCTGTATTCCTTGCCTGTGTGAGAAAATAGTATTTAAACAGTATAATAGTTCAGACCCTCATTTCTTAATTGTTCTTTAGAGAAATACTTTGCTTTCTAGTGTCCCACTATGTAGGCCAGATAAGTATTGCTTAGGTTTTACGTGTCTTATACAATATGTATATATGCTCAGTGTGGTATGTATTTTGAGATGTTTTGTATGTTTCTTGTGTGAACATATGTAATATAGCATGTCGTATATTGTATATGCACATACACAGTAAGATCAAAACAATCCGTTTCTCAAACCAGACAATTGCATAAAAGTAAAATCTTCTTCTTGAAAGGTCAAAATGAATTCTAGGCATTTCAGTGAATAGTCAGATGCATTTGTAATTCACTAGGTATGGCATTTTTAATCTGTAGACAATTGGTATCGTAAGAGGAAGAAATTTCCTATCTATCTTTAAAACATGCATAGATAATAAGATAAATTACTTCTGATTCCTAAAATGAATTGTTCACTGATAAAGTATTAGGGAGGGGCAGACTGATTGCATTGACGGGAAATGTAGTAATCATTTGAAAAAATAGTTTTTGATTCATATTGCTAAATGGTCAACTGTTGGCAAATAGTTAATTAGGTAAATAAAGAGTTTATGCTCCTTGTTGCCAGGTCTTGGGTAGGGATAGGTGATGCTTACCGGTAACTGGTTAACCAGCGCCTGGCTCAGCGAGAGCAACCCCCTACCTGTGGAGTGATGCTGCAGGCCAGCTAACCAGTTAAACATATAGTTTAACCGGTTAACATTTTAAATGGGATTTTACATTCCTAGTCTTAGGATACAAGGAGGGTTTGGGAGAGTAATGGTTAAAACCTCTTGAAATTCCAGACATGAAGTAGTTTTGAGTGATGGTCAGACTTTGCTTCCCAGTGAGATGAACTGAGACAATTGATACTTGTCTTGTTTCAGTTTGTTGACAACTTCACTACTTTAATTCACATACAGACTGTTTTCTTCATAACCAAAAACTTACCCATTTTAATTGAAAATACAATTCCTTCAAAAGCTGATGGATTAGCTGCCCTGCTCCACAACTAAGGGAAACGTTTTATTTGCTGCTAGTAAGTGTATTCAGATCTGCAAATGAACTCAGTTAAAGTAAAATCACTAAAAGTAAATAGCATTGTATGTGTGTAATATATCATCTTTGCAATACAACTTCTAAACACAAGTGAGTGATGATTTTTGTTGTTGTTTCAGGTGATCATAGTAACCACCTCTCCAAGTTCAACATTTGTACCTAACATTCTCTCCAAGTCTCACAACTACGCAGCAGTTACTAAACTTGTCCCAACATCTGTCATTGCCTCAACAACTCAGAAGCAACCAGTGGTTATAACAGCTTCTCAGTCCTCTTTGGTCAGTAGCAGCAGTAGCGGCAGCAATTGTTCCACTCCCTCTTCCACTCCAAATACCATTGCTGTGACTGCTGTGGTGTCATCGACACCATCGGTGGTTATGTCAACGGTAGCACAAGGTATGATCGTAGTTATGTATATTAAACTTGAAATAGCTCTTGTTTTGGGATGGTGGCTATAACCTAGCAGGGTACAGTTTGGACTGTGATAGAGGGCATGAGTGACACAGCTAACGTGGAGTGCCTTTTACAATGCTTTTCTGCTGTAGTCTTCAGTCTGGACTGCTTACAAACACACTTCAGCCTGAAAGTCACTCCCAGCTATGTCTGTATGTTGTACAGCCAGGAAGCCACACCTTGATTCTTACCAGCCTTGTTTATACTGCATGGTGATCACATCACATTCCCAATCTTAGGTATTTGCCCAGAAATAGATGTCCTATATCAGGGGTTCCCAAACTTTTTGACACGGGGACCAGTAAATCCATTCATGAACTTTTGGAGGACCAGTAATGGTCATTTGCATATTTGCATATTCATTAATCAAATGATGAATATTCAGATAAGTTGTTTCTGGTCCTCCCCAAGCCCCCAGTGCCAGCTTTAGCAAAGCTTTTGATATGGTCACCCACAATATTCTTGCCAGCAAGTTAAGGAATATGGATTGGAAAAATGGACTGTAAGACAGACAGAAAGCTGGTTAGACCTCGGTTTCCCAAACTTTTTACTCTTTTTTTTTTTTTTTTTTTTTTTTTTCAAGTACTGTTTTTTGCAGCCCAAAAATATAAACACATAAAAAAAAAAACCTGAGAAAAATACCAGACATATAACATGGTATTTTCTGGTATTTTCTCATTAGGTAAATTTTATTATTACAGGCAGTCCCCGGGTTACGTACAAGATAGGGACTGTAGGTTTGTTCTTAAGTTGAATCTGTATGTAAGTCGGAACTGGCATCCAGATTCAGCCGCTGCTTACATACAGATTCAACTAAAGAACCCCAGGCGTCCCCAAGTCAGCTGCTGCTGAAACTGATCAGCAGCTGATTCCAGGAAGCCCGGGGCAGAGCAACTCTGCCTCGGGCTTCCTGTAGTCAGCCGCTGGTCAGTTTCAGCAGCGGCTGACTTGGGGACGCCTGGGGCAGAGCAGCTCGGGTGCTGCTCTGCCCCAGGCGTCCTGATTCAGCCGCTGCTGAAACTGATCAGCAGCGGCTGAATCAGGATTCCTGGGGCAGAGCAGCTGGGGTGCTGCCGGGTTGGTCCTGTAGCGCCAAGGAGCGGTGATGCAGGACCAACCGGCAGCGCCCCACCTGCTCTACCACAGGCCCCGGGCTTTGCTCCACGTCTCCCTGGTCTGCCTGGGGGGGGGGGGCACTAGCTGCGTCCCCCCCCAGCAGACCAGGGAGACGCTGAGCAAAGCGGCGGAGGACCCGGGGCCGGACCCGCGGCGCTTCCAGATCAGTCCGGCCCGGGTCCTCCGCCGCTTTGCTCCCTGTCTCCCTGGTCTGCTGGCTCCCCCAGCAGACAAGGGAGACGGGGAGCAGCTTTTCTCGCCCCGGAGGAGGCGGGCGGCGGGACCAGGCGTCCCGCCGCTCCAGTCCTCCGGGGCGAGAAAATCCTCGTTCGTAACTGCGGATCCGACATAAGTCGGATCCGCGTAACTCGGGGACTGCCTGTACTAGATGTATCAGTTTGTAGTTTCGAACTGCCTGGATGGTAAATGTGTTCAGGCTGCATGAGTGTGTCTACCAGCTAGCCAGTTCCGAGGGGGGGGGTTGTGTGTGTGTGTGAGTGAGTGTGTGTGTGTGTGTGTGTGTGTGTGTGTGTGTGTGTGTAAAACAATAGAATCCCCGGGCCGGACTAACTCGTTCTTTGTGGGGGGGGCAGCGCCCCAAGATCTACATATGGTCGGGTCAGTCCTGCTCCCTGCAGGCCGATTCACTTCCCCCCCTTCTGCTCCCCTCACTGCTCCTCTGGCCAGCCCCACTTCCCCCAACACCCTCCCGGGCAGCCAGTTCTCCTCTGCTTCTCCTACCAATCTCCCTTGGCCAGCCTCGCTGCCTGCGTCCAGCTCTCCAAGTTACGAACAAGTTATAGACCAACACTTGGTCCGTAACTCGAAATGTTCGTAACTCTGATCCCATAGAGTTACATGGCGACCGCGCTGTTCATAAGCGCGGATTGCCGCTCATAACTCGAATCTGCATTTACAGCCGCTTTGGTCATAAGTGTGGATGGTCGTAAGTGGAGGTGGTCGTAACTCGGGGAGCGGCTGTATAAAAAGCACAGAGTAGACAGCAAGCTCTTTGGAGCATGATCTTTACTTTCATTATCTCAGTGACTTTGAACCTTTCCAGACTTCTGTACCCCTTTTAGGAGTCTAAGTTGTCTTGAGTACCCCAATCTGCACCTCACTTAAAAACTTAAATGGCTTACAAAATCACACAAAAATACAAAAGCATCACAGCTATGCTATTAGGGATGTTAAATTTGTATTAATTGGCTAATCAAATAGTTGATTCAATTTGCATCAACTATTCAATTAGTTGATAAAGGCATCTGCCTTTGAAGTGCAGCAACAGCCCCAGGGCGAAAGCGCTGCAGGGAGCACGGGCTCAGGAGGGGAGTCCCCAGCTGACTATGGGCTCTGTGCGGCACTGACACTTTGAAACGCCGCATGCAGTCCGGGGCCAGCTGGGGACTCCCCACGTGGCCTGGGGCTGCACGTGGCATTTCGAAGTGCCAGCCCTGCTTGGCGCCCAGGGTCTGGCCCCAGGCTCCACATAGTGCTGCCACTTTGAAGTATGTGCTTATCGGATAGTCAATCAGCCATTCACATCCCTATCGTGCTAGTACTGAAAAATTGCTGACTTTCTCATTTTTACCATATAATTATAAAATCAACTGGAATATAAATATTGTTCTTACATTAAAATGCATAGTAATTAGTGCAGTATAAAGAAGTCATTGTCTGTATAAAATTTTAGTTTGTACTCACTGTGCTAGTGCTTTGTATGTAGCCTGTTGTAAAAGAAGGCAAATAGCAAGATAAGTTGATGTACATACACCCTGGAAGACCTCTGCATACCTCCCAAGGATACATGTTCCCCTAGCTGAGAACCACTGAGCTATCTTATCATGTTTTGCTGACACATGAATAACTTTTATGTACAAGTTTCTTTGTCTCTGAATTTGGGCACTTTGGAATTGAGAGATGTCATTGCATCTTTTTAGATTCAATGCATGCTTACATGTGCTTTTCACAGTGGAAAAGTGGATGGTATTTAAAGACCAGAAATTTGTCCACTTGTTTCATTGTTAAATGTACATTTGTTTGGTCTTTCACAGGTGTCTCCACATCAGCGATTAAAGTTGCCTCCACCAGACTGCCTTCTCCAAAAAGCTTGGTGGGAACCCCAACTCAGATTCTAACACAATTTCCCAAACAACAACAGCAGACCCCAAAACAACAATTGCATCAAATACAGCAGACCCAACAGCAGCTATCACAGTCTTCTCCTATAGCACATCAGCAGCAACCACAACAATGTCAGTTGCCAGCTGGCATCAAGCCCACCATTCAGATCAAACAAGAATCAGGTATCTGGAATCAGTCTTGTGCGATATTAGTAATGAGTGAAGTCTACCTGCCATACAGGAGTTAAGGGCCAAATTCTGCCCTGAAAAGTGCAGGCAGTCCTCTTTGACTTCAGTAGCTCTGAAAGTAGAAACAATGGTTAACAGAGGATGTAGAGGTAGTAATTTTAGTTTACACATCTGGAAAAGTGCTTCTGATTTTTTTCTGTTCTCCTGGCAGAAAAGAGAATGAACCTCGTAATAAGTAGGAAGTTTTATTCCTAACTTTAGAGATTACAAAAGTATAAGCATCCCCTTCTAGATTATAGGGTGGTTGGCAACATGGAATGAGCCAATTTTTTTGAAGATTTAACATTTGGGCAATTCAGTAACATTTCAGCTATATCTCTTAAACTAAAGGTAATCCATCCACCCATCTCTTACAGCTATTATTGGATTCAAAAATCAAAAATGCAACATTGACTTTTGTCATAGCAAATGCAGTACTTAGAACTAAAAGTTGGACTGATTCTGTTTCAAATACTGATTCCTTTGGTATAGTCAGTTCTGTGGCTGGCTCTAATTAATTCAGTTGACTCTGAGCATGTTGCTTGGTCTCTATGCATCAGTTTGATCTGTTTGTTTAGTTTATTAATACCTACCTGAAGGGGTGTTCAGAAGTAATGTTTGAAAGCACTTCTAAAATTTTTAGGGAAAGTGTTATAAAAGTGCAGAGTATTATTCTATCCTTGTATGTTTTATATTAATGCACATGAAATCAGCATTAATTCAGGGAACATGTACTTTTTTCAGTTCTAAACATTTTAGTTAGAGAAACTTAAAAAAAAACAAAAAAAAGGCTGCCGGGTGATGGTGGGAGTCTGTGATAAAATGTCGCATGCATTATGAGACCATCCCTTCATAGAAACTCCATTAAGAAACACTATAAAATGTCTCCACCTTAAAGTCATTGCTCACAACTTAATTGGCAACTGTCATTTTTTGCATCTGGTCTATACAAAGAACTGATACAGAAAGAATAGCAAGTACAAAAGTTCACATTTTTAAATAGTTGCATTGTCTTCTGCTTCATTCTTTGCCTTGTACTATGTTTTTAAACTCAAGTTGGTTATTACCTTGTAAAATAGTCATTTAGTCACCTTTACCTTACCTACTAATACTTATTTGCTCTGGAAAGCAAAGGTCAGATAATTTGTAACTGAAATTTTGCTTTTTATCTAGTTTTCCCTCTGGATTGACACAAGGAGCATCAGATAGCTTAGCACAGATTAGAACTCAGGACCCATTTGGTTTGGATACACTCTTGGTCTAACTTCTAGATCATGATTTCTTGAAACCTTTAGTTGTATCCCAAAAGTGAAAAAAGATGTTTGCTGGGTCATGCCTCACAAAGTTAGGAGTGGGAAAGAGAAGACAAATCTTCCTGAACAGAAGAGCCTGCTAGAATGAAAGAGAAGGGACTTATACACTCCCTCACACTATCTCTGGTCAGCTCCATCCCATCCAAATTCCATTACAGTTCCAAGACAGCACTAGTTCAAGAGATGAGTTCAGGAGGAGAGGCAGAAGGATCCTCACACCTAGCTCCTGAATCCAGTGTCACTATCACCCCCTTGCTCCCACAGCATTCTCATTTTATCTATTTTTTTATTATCAAATTGAAATTTAACAATTCATAATAAAATATGTGATAATGAAGAGACTTAACTGACAAATGTATGAATGCATTTTTTAAATATTTCACTGATTTTGGACCAACTTGATATTGATTAGCATAGTTTGTTCTGGGACCAAAGAAGGTTAAAAACCTCTGTACTAGATCCCGTGACTTAATGGTGTTCCAAGCACCAGAGGTGATCAGAGTAGTAAGGAAGTGGTAGAAAGCACGTGAAAAGTGAAAGTGGTAGTTGTCTTGGTGCTAGCAAAAAATGTAAATATTTTAAGGATCAGAAATAGATTGGCTCAAAAATAAAAGCCTTGTGCAGCTACTTGCCCATTAAAGTTTGGTCTGGGAAAACATTTCTGCAAGTTACTTTTTGTGTCTGTTTGTTAAGTGACCTTTTTCCTTTCCTAGGTGTTAAAATAATCACTCAACAAGTGCAGCCCAGTAAAATCCTACCCAAACCAGTTACAGCGACATTGCCCAGCAGTAGCAATTCACCTATTATGGTGGTTAGCAGTAATGGGACTATCATGACAACTAAACTGGTCACTACTCCCACTGGTAAGTTACTGTTCTTAGAAGGGAAGGGAGGGGTAAACCTTCCAATACTGATGATAAACCCTGTTTTACAGGTTAAATAACATTTTGTTCATGGTTTATTAAAAAAAGGGTACAACAGCAAATTCATAAACCTTTTGATAGTCACATAGTAGGTTAGGACTTTTATCCTCGTAGAATTTAACGTGTATTATAAACTCTTGCGTTTACCATTGAGTGGTCTTCTATCTCTCTTGTACTCTCTTTGACTTGGAACACATAAGTATAATTATTCCTTTCCCACTGGTTGAGAGAGAAATATCACTGAAAATGATGATGATACTTTGCACTTCTATAGCACCTTGTATTAAAGGATGACAAACCAATGAATTAAGCCTCTCAACAACCCTTAAAGGTAGGTAAATATAATTATTCCTGTATTATGAATGGAGGAATTTAGAGACAGTTAACTTGCTTAGGGTCTCTCAGTAATTGCATAGAGGAGCCAGGAATAGAACCCAGATAGCTGAACTCTATGCTTTGTGTTTACTGATATAGAGAGGAAGTGTGTCTGCTGGTAATTTTACAGACTGATCTATTATGCTGGTATTGGATGTCTAGAGAAGACTTGGGGGGCAAGACTCATAAGGGTATGTCTACACTGCAGAGTTTGTTCCGAAAAAAACTTCACTTAAGTCCATGCTGCAATCGCGTTCTTTTGAAAAAAAAGTCGAAAACAGAGGGGTTTTTCCGACATTGGTAAACCTCTTCCTACGAGGAAGAAGCCTTTTTCCGAAAGAGCTCTTTCGGAAAAAAGGCATGTGTGGACAGGGAAGAGGGTGTTCTTTCGAAAGAAGAGGAAAAAGCTCTGGTGGCCACTCTGTCCATAGTAATCACAGATTAAATGCAAGATAGTATCCACACTGAATGGACGCTATCTTTCGAAAAAGCAGGTCACTTTTTCGATGCACTTGAGCAGTGTGGACGCTCTCAGACGAAGTTTTTTCAGAAGATCTCTTCCAAAAAATCTTCTTCTGAAAAAAGCCTGCAGTCTAGACATAGCCTGAATGTCTTTAAAGCTTGGTCAAAATTCATTGCTTTGCTGAGTGCCCTACATATGTTGGGATAGGTGGTATAAATCTGTGCATAACTCAATGTTTATCCTAGCTTTTCAATTCAACTCTAAATTCTTTAACCAGATAAAACATTATCCTGATATATTTTAAACAAGTGAAAGTTAGTGTTTGGAATATAAACTTTTTGTGAGGAATTTTTTCCCCGATGTTTACCAATGTTTCATTGGTAAACCTTGACTAGCCATTTACTTTCTCTCTTCATGCCAGTTTTGAATAGTAGGTTTCCCCATTAAATTTAGCTATTTTGTATAATTGTCTTTAGTAACGGAGAAGAGGTCTATAGTGCTTAGTGTACAGTATGTGCAGAAGAACAATTAGGCTTTGTCTATGCTGCTGGCTTTTGCCAGCAGAGACTATGCAAATGAAGCGCTGATTAGCATTTTAGCGTGCTTCATTTACATTATCTATTCGAGCCGTTTTTGCGCAAGGGGTTTTTGCACAAAAGCAAGCAGTGTGGACGTTTCCTTTTTGCTCAAAAACCGTTTTTTGCGCAAGATCCTTATTCCTCTCTGGGAGGGATAAGAGTTAGCCTGGTATAGATGATATAGAATAAGACAGAGAATATCTTATTGCCTCTTTATAAAACCATGGTTCACCCACAGCTTGAGTACTGTGTACAGATGCGGTCGCATCATCTCAAAAAAGATTTATTGGCATTGGAAAAGGTTCAGAAAATGGCAATAAAAATGATTAGGGTTTTGGAACGGGTCCCATATGAAGAGAGGTTAAAAAGACTTGGACTTTTCAACCAACTTAGGAAAGAGGAGACTGAGGGGGGATTTGATAGAGGTCTATAAACTCATGACTGGTGTGGAAAAAGCAAATAAGGAAAAGTGATTTACTTATTCCCACAATATAAGAACTAGGGGTCACCAAATGAAATTAATAGGCTGCAGATTTAAAACAAACAAAAGCAAGTTTTTCTTCACTCGGCGCACAGTCAGCCTTTGGAACTCCTTGCCAGAGGATGTAGTGAAGACTAGGACTTTAACAGGATTCAAAAAAGAGCTAGATAGATTCATGGAGGTTAGGTCCATCAATGGCTATGAGCCAGGATTGGTAGGAATGGTGTCCCTAGCCTTTGTTTGTCTGGAAATGGGTGACAGGAGAGGGATCATGTGATGATTATCTGTTGTGTTCCCTCTCTCTGGGGCATTGGCTACTGTCAGCAGGCAGGATAGTGAGCTAGATGGACTTTTGGTCTGACCCAGTATGGCTATTCTTATGTTCTTATGTACCCTTCATTTGCATAATGGCGGCCGCACATTCTTTCGAAAAAGGGCTTTTCGAAAGTGAAACAGCCATCTAGACTAGCAGTACAGGATCTTTCGAAAAAGGGTTGTTGTTGGTTTGTTTGTTTTTTAGAGAACTGTGTCTAAACAGTAGTTTCACTTTCGAAAAGCCCTTGTTCGGAATAACGTGCGGCCGCCATCATGCAAATGAAGTGCGGGAAATTCAAATCCCGGCTTCATTTGCAATTTCAATCTGTCTAATTTACATCCCTTTTTCAAAAGAGGGATGTAGTCTAGACGTGCCCTGATAGTATAACTTTCACAAAATAAAATTTAGGCTGGACGTTAATTCTGTTAAGCCACTTTAGTTGATATATGTGCTCTCTTCCCAGACTTCTTAAAGAGGAAGAAATCAGTTCTATCAAACTATGTCTAATAAATCACACTTTCGCCTGTTCTAAAATAAAGAACAAACATTGAGGGAGAATCTAAACCCCTTGTGAACAACTGAGCCATGAATGTAAAGGATATCAGTTTCTGAAGAGCAAATCCTTTACCAACTAGAATAGTTTTAACTTGAAAGGTGATAAAGCATTTGAGACAGTGCCTTATGAAATGTTTAATTTAAATTGTTATGTATTTGAACTTTGTGGTGTAGACTGAAAACTAGTTGAAGGATCTTAAAGGATAATGATAAATTGCACTGAATCTAATCAAAGGCTGAATGGGGATATGATTGCTGACTATGAATGCATCAGAGGGTAACAGCAGAGAGGGAGAATAGCTGTTGAAGATAAATGACAATGTTTGTACAAGAACAAATGGATATAAATTCACCATGAATTAATTTAGACTAGAAATTAGAAGATGATTTCACCAGAAGAGTGAGATTCTGAAACAGCTTCCCAATAGGAATAGTGGGGCAAAAAACCTATAGGTTTAAAATGGAGTTTGATTAATAGGATTGTATTGTGGGTTTTCCTGTGGTAGCAATGAACTGGACTTGATGTCCCAGGAGAGGTCCTTTCCTCACCTGTGTTTCTATATTCAGTCTCTTTAATGGAGCTAAATACTTTTCTTTGATCTAAACCTTTTGCAATTTGCGATACTAAGTATTTCATATTTTAATTGCAAGCCTTTTTTTATGATTTTACTTTGAAATAGGAACACAAGCAACATATACTCGTCCAACGGTAAGCCCTTCCATAGGGGCTCGAATGGCTGGAACTCCAGGTGCTGCCACTTATGTGAAAACTACCAGTGGCAGCATCATTACGGTAGTGCCGAAATCGCTGGCTACACTGGGAGGCAAGATTATAAGCAGTAATATTGTTTCTGGTAGGTGTATTGATAAAAAACCTTTACTGAGATACAAAACTTCTGAAGACACTCAGAGATATATTAGGTCTCACATTAAATTTCTCTCTGGGTGCACAGACAAGGTTTGTTATATGTTTGAAAATATTTTTTGTGTTTAGAACCAATTTTTTGAAAAGTTATTCTCCTTTATGCATGTCAGAAATGGCTGATTGATAAGAGAGGAATGAGAAAGAAAGACAAGATGTTGAATGGGAGAAGATATTGTCGTAGGTTAGGGCACGCCTAAAATTTAAGAAGGAAGCAAATTCTTAGCATCATAATGTAAAAGGAGCCTGGGAAATGAGAAGAAATATGGATGAGTGGAAAAATGATTGGTATGATTGTAGAAGATAGGAAGGATTAAATCAGTTATCAGTTTCCTTGAAAATTAGGATGGAATAAAAATATTAGGGTTTTTTTAGCCTGCAGAGAGCATCTCTGCAGTGTTATTGATAAGACTTCTCGATCTAGTGGAGGTTTCATAGAAATGGCATATGCATGAATGTCTTTGCATACCAATCTGTGCACCTGAGATCAGTAGTTGGCCTTTATTTCAAGGGAATGTAGTATGATGTGTTTAAAACAATGCAGGATTTGAGCAGAGCTTCTAAGTAATCTTTCCACTCAGTGAAGTATTCATAAAGGGTTCATAACAAGTTACAACTGGGAGAATTATTTCCTTTTCTCAAAATTGGTTCAAAATTAAATGTATTTTTAAATTTCAAATGTGTTATGAAATAGCTGCCAGACATCAATGATGGGTTGAAGTTGATGACCAAGATTTTTTGTTGGCACTTGAGCTGCTAGGTATAATCTCATTACAGATAATAGGAACTATAATGGGCAGATTGATACCACTGGTGACTTGTATGTTCTGTTAGCCATTGTGAGGATTGGTTCAGAAGGGTCGTAAATAAACAAGAAACCACGAAAGACAAGTAGTTACATGGTAGAAGGGAAGAACAGCAAGTTTATCGGTAGAAAAATGTCATCTGAACTTTGGACTTCAAAAGGAAAGAGGATTTTTTTTTAAATAATGTTGTGAAAGAAACCAGAAAATTGTCTTATAATTCAACTAACAGAATTCTATATTCCCACACATTAGCTATAAAAGAAATCTGGCATCTCTTTATGGAAATAGTGATAAATATCGTGTTAATGTGTTCTCAGCATATGAACAGTTTTTATCAAATGGGAAACCTCCCTTTTATAAGATATAAATTCTCAAGATTTTTCTCTTGCAAAGTCTGGTGCAGGTTACAAACCATAAATCAAGCAATTCCATCTTTATTTCTCATTGAAGTAATTTACTTGATAGACATCTTCCTTTTAGCACAGGGGTGCCCATAATTTGCAATCCTGAAGGCCAGAGATAATCTGTACATTTGCACAATATCTCAAAGATAAGTGCATTCAACCATAATATTTGTACCTGTACCTTCCATGACAGCTTTTCAGAAATTGCCCTTTGGTTTGTGTTGGCCATAAAAACTGTTGAGCTCTGTTCTTCCCATATAACATCTGTTGCTGATGTGCACCCTACATGCTTGACTTCAGGCCAGGCATTAAATGTCCTCTCTTCAGCCAAGTTTTTTCAGTTGCATTTAAACCTGCCATGATGTTAGGATTATTTTTAGGGCTTCTGTTTTTGAGAATTTTATCAATTTCATTTTTCAGGGTTTATGTTTAGCAATTTTCAAGTATTTTTCCCCAAATCAGGGAGACTGGGGACTTGCTATTTGTACACATGTAACGAGTAGTGAATCTTTGTAATGTCCACTAGCGTACTTTAACATAGTAGCACTGTATTTAAACACATTGAAAAACCTTTAATGGACACCAGTAGGGTCTACATGGACCATATAACGAACACCATATTAACATGCTTTAGAAGTCATATCCCTTATATAGGACAAGTTGTTACATACCCCATTTCTGGAGTTTTTCCTGTGTTTATTGGATAAACACTTCTTTGCCTCTTTATTTTTTTTGTATCCAGAGTGTTTACTAGTTAAAACTGAAAATCAGGAGCCATACTTATCATCTTTATGCTGGACTCAATGGATTTTTATAAAGATTCTAGAGTTATATGAAATATATACATAAAATAACAGTATCATCACTTTTAACCAAGGCCTCTCTCTTCCCACTTGCTTTAAGGAACTACAACCAAAATTACTACAATCCCAATGACATCCAAGCCTAATGTGATTGTGGTGCAAAAGACTACTGGAAAAGGAACAACTATTCAAGGACTTCCAGGCAAAAATGTTGTTACAACATTGTTAAATGCCGGGGTAAGCAAAAGTGTTAAGTTTAAAATCCATAAACAAATGAAGGGTATGCATTGCTTTCTGCCATCCTCTGTTTGTTATGAACTTAGTTCCTAGAAGAACTCCCAGTAGCTGTCTAGTAGATACAACGTGGGCCTAGGTCAGGGATGATTGAAGGGCAAGTATGCTCTGTGGGACTAAAGTAGTTAACACAAAGGGGGCTCAAAATGGCCTGTTAAAGTTGGTTAAAGCCTCATATCTTCTCCTTCTTTGTGTTCCCTGTCCAGCTGTCTGACAGAGACTGTCTGATCCATAAAGGGTGGAGCCATACAAAATGACTGGGTTCTTATACCAGTTCTTTTAATGTGAGAATGGGATTCTCTCATCCAGTGTGAAGGGAGGGGCCTTTTTCAAATGTTCTGCATATATAACATAGTTTGTAAAATTTTATATCCATCTGTAGATCTGTTAGAAGGGTACACATAACTTAGATTTTCAGGGCAATCCTGAATTAGGATGAAAAGCTGATTGGCCTGGTGGTGGGGGAGAGCACGTGAAGCCTCCTCCCGCCCTCTGAGGAGCATGTGGCACTTTGAAGTGCCATGTGCTCCTCGTAGGGCATGGGAGAGGGAGGACAAGAGCAGAAGAAACTTCATGCAGCTCCCCCGCCCCCTGGCCAATCAGGGCTTGGGGCGGGGGAGCGTATGCTATCTCCTCCCGCTTTGCAAGGAGTGTGTAGCACTTTGAAGTGCTGTGTGCTCCTCGCAGGACAGGAGGAAATTTCATTAAGGCCTGTGCCGGGGGAGTAGCAGGGGTTCTGCGGGCCGGATCAACCCACGAAGGCCATTTTGCCCACCTCTGGTCTAAGACATCACTACTGACTAAGAGCAACTCTTAAAAATTTTGAGTATAACTTTAAATATCTTGTACAATTCTACTTTCCTAGAGGAAGTTTTTCTTAAAACCACATAAACTCTTGCCAGTCTTTCCATTGTCGTCGTCTTCTTTATATAGTAAGGTTAAATGAGTAGGTATTTTTGTGTTTGGGTTTTGAATTTACTACTTATTAAATATACCTACTCCTTGAAACCAACCTGATGATGAAAGGAATTGGTTGACGTATCACACGGATATGATATGGATACAGCCAAGGTACTGAATCTTATATGAACTTCATATATGTTTAGATAAGTGTTCTATATTACTGAAAAAATTACATTGCAAGTTAACGTGTACATTTTGCTTTTACTTCAGGGAGAGAAAACTATTCAAGCAGTGCCAGCAGGAGCAAAACCTGCCATCATCACTGCAACCCGGCCCATCACAAAAATGATTGTCACGCAGCCAAAAGGAATAGGATCTGCTGTCCAGCCAGCCACCAAAATCATCCCAACCAAAATTGTTTATGGGCAACAAGGCAAAACACAGGTACAGAAAGGACTCCTTAATTAATTTTTGTTTTTCTGTATTTAAATCGTTGCTCTATGATGGACCTGGGGATGAAGGGTGCAGTATGCAGGCTTCCCCAGGGAGAGAGAACTACCCATGCCTCTCTCACTGCAGCAGGTTGGGGCCAGGTGAGAAGTGCCTCTCTATGGCCACTGCATCTCCAGCAGGCACTGCCAGGGAAGTGGTATATGTCCCCAGCTGCAGCAGATTCAGGTTTGTCTGCCCATGCACTCCCCAGCCATATTGAGGAATAGAGCAAACTGTGCACTTCTACTCTCTCCCTGAGGAAGGGGAACAGCCAGCAATATTCCCGTACAAATCAGTGTAGTGGGGAGTTGCAGCCCCACCCTCCCTCAAGGCCCGTGGGGGATGAGAGGCTCGGGGATGGGGCAGTCCCAGATGGGTGGGGGTACCGCTAGCCAGCTCCTTTCACCTGTCTGGTGATTCTTTCCTTTTTCTGTATGATTTTATGCTTCCTTGTACGAATCAGGGGCGAGGTGGGGTGGAAACTTCAGCTCCGTTCTCCCCTCCCCACAACCAAACCCTTACCTTGCATAGCAAACGTGGTTGTCCTAGCTCTTACTGTTTAGTAGGAATTATTTTTATGCATCCCTATACAAACACCCACTTCCCCTTCCCACGCACGACCAAACCCTTATCTTGCTGTAAGGTATGATAAGAGGAAACTGTACAAATTGTGGTGGTCCTAGCTCATACTGTTTTAGGAGGAGTTCTTGAACAGATTCAGATAGACACACGTGCAAACTCTGTCAAATACAGTAGATACTTAGATTTCTGTAAAAAGAGAAACAGATCTTCAAGGTGTTAACAGTGCTTTATACTTCAGAGCTTTTGATGAAAGAATGAAATTGATTGGTTATAGTAACGTGTATCTTATGTACTTCATGAAGTAGGTCTCTGCCTGAAGCCTAATGTAGATTGGTAGTTTGTGCTCCATTAATACTGAGTATAGATGTGTGTAAGCACATTGCTTTCCAGGGGACGAAGCCCAGGCCCTGGCCTCAAAGGTGAGAGTTGTATTTGTAAAACTCAAGCGGAATATTTTAAGATTGAAGAATTCAGGAAGATTTATACAGTTGATTTATACAGTTTGTTCTGTGCAACAAAGGTCCCCAAAAGCACATAAGGTCTGAAGCTATAATGAGGAGGAGAGAGGATTACAGGTATGGAAGGGAAGGTTATTCCATATGAGGAGCAATTGAAAGGACTGAGATATAGCTATGTGGTAGAAATTTATAGAGAAGGCCAGTCAGGCACTATTCATTGTTCTATTTTGCATGATGAAATTAAAAGGAACACATTTTAAACATTAAAGGACATACTTCTTAGTCAATCTGTTGTTAGCCTGTGGAATTTACTACTTCAGAGTAAAAAGTCTGGGAGCTAGTTTTCGTGTGACTTCAAAAACAGGTAAGTCTTGTGGCACCTTAGAGGCTAACAAATATATACTCATGAGCTTTCATGGATAAAACCCTCTTCATCAGATGAATTGGAGTGGAAATAAAAGTAGTTACCTGTCAATTTTAGGACCCATGTAAGTGAAGCTAATTAAGTAGGCTGGATGTGTTCCATTCATAGCTCTTGATATGAAAATGTGAATGTCAAAGGTGGGGAAAATTGGCTTAGTAATGCGTTAAGCAGTTAATATCTTTATTCAAGACTAGGTTGACAGTGTCATATTTATAAATGAATTCCAGTTCAGCAATCTCTCTCTGTAATTGGGTGGTAAAATTCCTTTGTAGAATTCCGGTGATCATATATATCTATTAGTCTCTAACCTGCCACAGGACTACTCGTTGTTACTTCAGAATAGTAAGGCAAATCATATATGGCTAAAATGGCATGTGTAAGATTATAGAATAAAAATCACCTCATTCTTCAGAGCTACTTGTATTCCTGAAGGGAAGCTACTGTTTTCAGCTGTAGCCTAAAGAAAATACATAACAGGGCTTGGACCCATGAAAGATGGGAGGAATCCCTCCATAATCTGACAACCTGAAGGAGAAGGAAGAAGCAGAGAGGAACATGCTCCTTGGAGTGACTTCGAAGCATCTGGCATCAACAGGATATCAAATTAGACTGTTAGTTCTGATACTGAAATTCTTATTTTCCTTTTGTCTGCCAGAGCCTGTTCAAAACAATCAGTTATGATGGTTAGACATAGGGATTTATGGCACCTATCTTCACAGTATATAAAATAGTTTTATACTTTTTTGTTATTTTTATTTATGAATTTAGTGGTCATAAAATTGATGGCTTAATAGCTGTGGCTTGAGCCATGTACAAAATAGGCAGGGTCCTTGCAAGCTTCAATACTTATAAAGAATTGTAGTCCTGACTCCTGCAGATCTGATCCTCGTGTCACTGAGTACAGATTGACAACTGTAGTAAATAGCCATGTAATATGGTCACTAGGTGCCTGAGCTTTTAAGAGCATACTCTAATTTTAGGCATAAATTCTAGGCTGGAGAGTTAAAAGGCTAGTATGTTAGCCCTCTGCCCCCTATGTTATTGAATTCTGGGCACTCCAGGTTTAAACAGAGTTCAAGTTTAATCTTGTATAGATGAAAGAAAGAAAAAGATTCAGGCTTTCAGAATCTTCTGAATCTATCTGAAGTGGTCAGTACTAGAAAAGCCTGTTGTATGTCTAAATAAATTAGTGCCCCATCCCATAAATCACCTGTGAGTTAAACTAATCTTTACTGGATTAGTTCCTTACATTATAATAATCAGTAGCTTGTAACCTTCAGAATAGACCATAAGTTATATAGTTCTTCTTCAAGCAGTGTCCTGTGGGTGCTCCACTGTAGGTGTAGGCTTGTCCCGGCGCTGCAGATCGGAGAACTTTTCTAGACGTAGTCTGCCGGACCGCGCATGGATTATGTAGGGGTTGTATATTCTGCCTTGATTACATATCAAGAGATTGTGTTCAACTGAAGCTCAAGAAACTCTTTGAGAAGGGTCTGGTTCTTTCCTGGGTGCTCTTACTATAAATAAAATGCAGGACTATGTAGCACTTTAAAGACTAACAAGATGGTTTATTAGATGATGAGCTTTCGTGGGCCAGACCCACTTCCTCAGATCAAATAGTGGAAGAAAATTGACACAACCATATATACCAAAGGATACAATTAAAAAAAATGAACACATATGAAAAGGACAAATCACATATCTACCTTTCCCCACCTCTAATATCATTAACTCACAGACACTTACCTTCCTTCCTTCCTTCCCTCCCCTCCCCCCGCATCCCCCTTCTGTTCTGAAATGTGATTTGACCTTTTCATATGTGTTCATTTTTTTAAATTGTATCCTTTGGTATATATGGTTGTGACTATTTTCTTCCACTATTTGATCTGAGTAAGTGGGTCTGGCCCACGAAAGCTCATCATCTAATAAACCATCTTGTTAGTCTTTAAAGTGCTACATAGTCCTGCATTTTGCTTCAGCTACACCAGACTAACACGGCTACATTTCTGTTACTACTTACTATAAATAGAGTGATTGTTTTTTCTATTAGGTTCTCATAAAACCAAAGCCAGTGACATTTCAAGCTACGGTTGTGAGTGAGCAGACAAGGCAGTTGGTAACTGAAACATTGCAGCAGGCATCCAGAGTGGCAGAGGCAGGAAATGCTTCTCTTCCAGAAGTGAAAGAAGAACCTCAGAGCTACACTGATAGCAGCTCCTCTTCTACAGAGTCCTCCCAGAGCTCCCAGGGTAAATATAATCACTTGGCTAAGTAATAGGCTTATCACTTGTCTAAGTAATAGGCTTTGATTCCATCTCCAAAAGATGTAAGCTATTTTTATTTAATCTATTGTATCTCTTTATTGTGTTTTAAATGTATGGTTGTCTGCTTAGATGACTGGAGATCAGTCTTCTTAGAATTGCTTCCAAATATTGACTTTTTTGAGTCCTGTAACCTCATGTTTCAATTTCCCTCTCTGAAAAACCTACTTGCAGGGGTTTTGTAGATTAACTTCTGAAAGCATTTTGAAATTTGTTGCTAACATATTCTAGAGAAGTATATAGTACTACTTTAGAAATGTTTTATTTTTCACTTCAAAATCATCAGTTTCCTAAATATAAAATAATTTACTTTAAAAAAATCATACTGTTCGGGGCTTCTAATCCCAGACTAATCTGGGCAATTAGATCTGTGTGCACATGAAAAGAATATATACACAAATATATGTCCTTTAGACAAAGGCAAAATAGTCTGTTTTTATCTGCAAACACCTTTTATTTTTTTCATATGCATAGCTCTCCTCCTCCACTCATCCCTTCAATGTAACTTTTAAAAACTTGTTCTTCTCTTAGTAGTATCTCTGTGGGTGTTTCACTTCAGGGGCACCTGTGCCTGGTACCTTAGATGGGAGATTTTTGGTGGCTGTGCCCAGTGGACCCACCCATGTGCCCCACACTTGTTTATGCTCTATACTAATGCTATCTAAAGCTGCAAAGGCAAATTGTCCTCAGTTCCTTCTTAACCGCAGTCAACATGAGATGGTGGTTATGATAGAGGCAGCAATACAGGGTGGCAGGAAGCTCCCTGGGAGTGAGGCCGGATTACACTGGCTTCTGGTCCCATCCCCGGAGACTTTAGAATAGTTGAGTAACCACTAAGAATTCATGCTATCTAACATCCCTAGTCAGTGTCTGGCATTCCCAGTGCCTTTACTGTTTGTGTGTTGCTCATGTCACTAGTATGTGCAAAATCTGCACTTCCTTCAGTGGTGGATTCCCAAAAAATTGGGAAACCAATTTTAGACTTCTGTTCATGGAGCAATCTTTATGACTAGTTTTGTATCCAGGGATACTAGGTACATAGACCACTTGGTGTATCACTATTGCCATATCCACATCTATATCTTGGTCACCTGAGATAAGCTTCAGTATCTGCCTCTAAGCAGAAGGAGGCGAGGAGTATATCTCCAAGAAAGCCTGTTGCCAACACATAATCTGACTACAGAGATCTCAGGTTTCAAGAAATGTTCCATCCAATGAAGCCTGTATCACAAAGGCGAAGAGGAGTCAGTCATGTAAGCCAAAGTCAATACTGTGTTCCCTAGGGTGGCAGAGATGCAGCTGAAAAAAGGCTAAGCCCATCTCCGAATAACAATAGGTACGGGTAACTAGAAAGTGAATGGTAGCCAGGAATGCTTATATACCTACAGTTTACAGATTGAGGCTACTCAATCCCACACCAAGCACTTGGTGCCAATTACATTGGTACTGAATCCATACTGCATAGATTCTCACTCAACCCAGTCTTTGATACCTTTAGACCGGCAAAAATTTAGTCTCCTCTGTTAATGAATGGACTGTATCAGCCTCAAGATACTCTTGGTCACTGATTCTTTTTATCTGGCCTACTTTGAACAGCTATTCCCCTCCCCCCTTTCCCTTGGCACATGTAAGATCTCAGACTCTCACATAGTCATCAGGATTCCCATAGGTATTTTAGGTCACATTGCTCTCCCTCCTGCACTGTCACATTACAGGAGGATAGATCTCAAATGATACACCCATGGTGGGAACACAGATAAATGCCTCTACCTATGCCATGTGGCTCCTCTCAATGGCCTTGCTGGGATCTATAGGCATTCTGTCATTGACAATTTGCAACTAAGTCTCCATACTGCTGGAGGAACACTCTTCAGTATCCGCTATCATTACCTATGTCAAAGAAGGAGATGTTGGAGGAGCAAGAAACAAGGGTGGATAAAGAGGTGTCACATCTTACTAACATTGCTTCCTTATCATCTAATGAAACTTTGATGCCTCCACCATCTTCAATGGCTGATGACTTAAGGCAGTTTCAAGAACTGATGAAGCAAATTCTTGCTACACATTCCCTTAGAGGAGGTTCAGAAGTCCAACTGTAAACTCCTAGATCTTTTACACATACATCTTCACACACATGAAGATTGCCATTCTGGTCAAGAAAGCTCTTATGGAGTGTGCTAAGACTGGCAAACCATAAAATTTGGAAGCCATAACTTCTGGTTACACTATCCATTTCAACTCTATCTGTCTTACCCATTTCCCCTCCACGTTGCTCTTCAGGGACCTTTCTCGTGATCAGTTATTGGTTTAAGAGGCTGCCTCACTTCTATGTTTAGGAACACTAAAATCAGTTCCTATACAGCGTAGGGGAATGGTGATTCCTCCAGCAATCGTTCCTTTCTTAGAATTAGGAGATTAGTTCATGACTATTAGTCTGCAAGACTCATATGTATCAATTTATCCTTTACACAAAATTTTGTTTGTTTTCTAATAAACAGTGAGCACTACCAATACAAGCTGCTCCCTTTCAACCTATCTTCTGCCCCAAAGTCCTTCTCAAAGACTCTGGCATTAGTTGTCAATTGGTTATTATAGTTTTCCAGAATCTGGAAGATTAGTTGATCCTGGGTAGATTGTATCATGAAATGTTGATAACACTGCAGATACGTTCTTTTTCACAGCCTGGGCCTTCAAATAAATCTCACAATCCATTTTGACTCAATCTAAACATTATAGGAGTTTCCTTGGATTCACTGACAGGCAGAGTGTATTTTCTCCCCAGTAGTGAATCTCCTCTCAAGGAATCTGAGCTGTTCTTAAACAATAAAATATTGTCTTCAACTGTTGGGGCACGTCAGCTTGCATCTTCATAGAGCAGGCATGCTAGGTTACATCTTGAGATCTGTATGGATGGCTTTAAATGGTTTACAAACTGAGAAAGCACCGTCTAAGCAGATAGTTGTCTGTTTCCCAGTGTTTTCTACAGACACTCAACTGGTGGAAAGCCCTGATGAAAATCTGTGCAGTTGTGACTTTCTTCCAGAATCTCCCTCTTGTAGAGAGGACATAAGACACTTTATTTTGGAGTTGGGGGATATATCTAAAACCTTACAAGATCAGGGCAGATTGCTACTACGACTCAGTGGTCTGGAATTGAGACTAGTCAAAAATGTTTGCCTGAGCTTTTTTTAACCTTTAAACAGATCAAATCAATGAAGATAATGACAGTGTTTTACGAATTTATATCAATGCCCAGGAAACAGCAGAGACTCTTCCCCATCTTCCAGTGCCAGAGCAATAAAACTCTGAAATTGGTGCATAGTCAAACTGATAATCATCTCAGCTTCATATCTCTGCCAGATACTAGAACATCAAAAAACCCTAAAAAACCCACAAATAGTCTAGTACCACCTTAAAGACTAACAGAACATGTAGATGGTATCATGAGCTTTCGTGGGCACTACCCACTTCTTCAGATGACAGGAGTGTTGGAAGTCCAGATTAAAAAATAAATAAGGGGGGGGGGGGGGAGGAAAGAGACAGTGAGTAGATAAGCTTCAGAGGGATAGCCGAGCTAGTCTGTAACAGGAAAAACATTAAAAAAACAACAGTCTAGTAGCACCTAAAGACTAAATAGTTACAAGAAGCTGATAAGAACCATTAGTTTGCACTTGGAAAGGAAGATGACCAACACCAGATACTACACCAGACAATCTCAGCAGCAATTTCTTTCTAAATTATAGTGGGAACAGAACTCTCAAGTTCTCCTCAAGATATTCTTAACTTGGGGGTTCCCGGAGGTCAATCTGTTTGCCACAATGGCCAACACAAAGTCCATCAGTTATCAGTCCAGAGGTAGTCTTGATTCCCCCCGTCCCTAGAAGATGCTTTTTTCATCTCATATACGCATATCCAAAAACACCATTACTTGTAAAAGTTCTCAACAAGATCAGGCCAGTATCCTATTCAGTGCACCAGTGTGGCCAAGACAAGTTTAGAAAAGAATTACAAGAAACTTTACCTTCAGAAATAGATATATTGTTGTCTTTGTAGCAGTTTTTAGATTTCATTTTCTTCCCAGTATTGGATTACCTGTTGAAATTGTAAATATTGGGTGTTTTCATGAATTCCATTAGGACACCTTTAATGGCAATAATAGTTTTTCGCAAACCAATAGGGGATATTTTGCTCTTTGATCACCCAGCTAGAGGTTTGTCAAATCTTTCCCTACAAATAAAAGATTCTGTGCCTAACTGGGACCTAAACCTAGTCCTTAGTTGCCTTAAAAGGCATCCTTTTAAGCCATTGGCTGTGTGTTCTTTGTTAGATTTATCATGAAGGCAGCCTTCCTTGTAGCTATCGTCTCTGTCTGAAGGGGTGGATAATTGAAAGTTTTAATGGCAGACCCTCTATTTATGGTACTCACCAGAGAAAGTTTATCACTATCAGCATGTCCAATATTTTTAACTAAGTTATCAGAATTTTATTTAAACCTTTATTTAAACCTTTTTAGTCCCAAAACCACATTGGACTAATCCAGAAGACATATTCCATACTCTAAATGAGAGGAGGGCATTTAAAATTTTTACTTAGATTAGGAAATTGAAGGTTTAACTGGTAAGCCTTATCTTTAATCTATACCAGTAAGTCTCACGGTTAACTGGTGAGGGCTAGAGCAGCTCCCCACTTGCCATGGACAGGAAGGTGTTCCAGCAAGACTCGTTCTCCTCCCTCCCCTTTAATCAGTTAAACAGGTTAAGCAATTTTTAACCATTAGCCAATTAAACAGGATTTTACATCTCTAACTTAGATATGATCATACCTTTTAGAAGATCTCCTAAACTATTTGTATCCATCACAGAGAGTCTAAGATTTTCCTCTAAGATTTTCCAAACATGAGCAGAAAAAGTTTTGTCTTGTGCACCAGTATTGAGGTCATGTGCACTTGATCAGATGTGTGCCACCGTGGCACCCAAGTTATTAACATATATCTTTTATATATTTTTTGAAATGCTATGGGAGAAAAAATACTAAAACAAGGGATAATTAATGTGCATGACCTTAAATGTTTGCTTAATATGAAGTCAAATAAAAAAAAGTTAATAATGCAAAATTTTCACTAGCCAACTTCCTCTATTTATAGCCCTCTGCTAGACCTCCTCCAGTTAGACTTCATCCCTACTTAATTAAATCTGGCTCTCCTTTCAGAGTACTATGTTAATTGGCCTTTCAGACTAACATTTCTGAGCTTGTGTAGGATACACTCTCCATTGCACAAAACAGAATGAGACAAAACTCATTCGCCTCATGGATGGAAAACCTTAGAGGGAGCCACTGCGTGAGATAGGGTTTTCTGCTGATTCTAAAGAGACTCACTGCTGTGATTACCACATATTTGAAACCAATAATAGCTATCAGTGTCCTATTTTTACGTTTATTTTCTTCCCAATGGTCGGCTATGTAGGATCTTCTGTCCTCTCCTTCCGCTGTCATCAACATCACTTGCAGCGGACCACACACAGTGATGGTAAGGAGATGGCTCCATTTATGAAATTAGCTCCATTAGCCCAGAAAGAAACACAGTTATTTTGCCATGGATGCCCGAATAGACATGAGCTCCCTTCTGCTTGGCTGTTGTGAGCTGGGGATTGTGCCACATGTTGTTTGGAAAGCAGTTTCCAAAAGATTTTGTACTCTCCATTGCAGTCTACTGCAGTGATCTTTGTGCCCCCAGTCAATAGGGAGGCATTTCTCAAGGATTAGTGTTTTAAACAAGAAAGTAAAGTTAACTAACAAAATAAGAAAGTAGTTAGAAGAAGGGTTTGATTCATGGAGACCAACCTTCCCAACAGCATTCTCCTTACCTGTCTCCCAAACAGCTGTTACAGCTATTCGTACAGCTCTTACTTGAAGCAATCATGCATGGCGCGGGGGAGCTCAGCTCAAGTTAATCCCTTTTTTTACTGACCAAATGCTGCTGCGCTCACTCCTGCTTGCTCCTGGCCCTGAGACCGGCCCCATCCACAGTCATGTGGCCTGAACTCTGGAACCAGCCCCGTCTCCCATCACAAGGCCCTAGCTCCAGGACTGGCCCTGTCCATCGCCATACTGTCCCCAGTTCTGGCTGCCGCCATGTGGCCTAAGTTCCAGCATCAGCCCCATTCGCCGCCACGCAGCCTCTGGCTCCAGGACCAGCGCAATCTGCTGTCACACGGCCCCCGCTTCCAGGACCAGCCCCATCCATCGCCACATGGCTCCCAGATCTGGCCACTGCTGCAGCTGCAGCTCTGGGAGCTGCCACGTGACCCTGGCCCCTCACACTTCCACCCACTGCCACCGGCTTACCTTCCACCTCGTGGAAGCTGATTGCTGCCATCTGGTTCTGCTGATGAGATGGGAGGGAATAACATTTTTTGTACAGGCACACACACTAGAGGGAACCCTGATCACAGACAAAAACAAAGTGTTGGTAATTTCAAAACGGGTTATTAAAGTGTATCTCTGAATGTATTAAGATCTGTTACAGTCAAACTCATGTTTAGCTCCCTATAAGACTGATAGTGCTGCTGTGGAATATGCTATCTGCATCTATAGCCTAATTTAAGGCTGTATCAATTGTCTAAATCTGTTGAATGGTAACTTAGTCTTCTGTTCATACTGCTAATCATTATGCCTTGGTGCTGCTGCAAAGTCAGATGCTGTTGTGAGAGACACCGTTTTCGCTCCTGTATCGTACTCTCTTCCTAAGCTCCTTTCTCCTTACATATATAATGTAGCTGGTGTCAACATACCTTAAGCCAAGCTTGGCATCGTCTCCACAATGGGAGGTCAATAGGAAAAAGGCTCCTGTCGACTTCCCACAAAGAGTACCAATGCCGGCAGGAGCACCCTCAATGTTCCATTTAGAGGGTCTTTATTCCATAAATTAAACTGCAGAAGATCCATCGCCAGAGTGAATCCTTCGATAAATGGAAGTGAGACCTAAGAGTTACCTGAGGTCAAACATCCACAGGGACACTTCTCAAATAAGTGAGAGGTTACTCAGATTGTGCAGTAACTGGAGTTCTTTGAGACATGTCACCCTGCATCTCAATTTGCCCTCCTCTTCCTCTGCTTCAGAGTCTCTTTTGCAGGACTTGATAGTGGAAAAGGAATTGAAAGTGATTTACCACATAGCCTCAGCATAGGGCACTAGAATGTGTTGGGTACATACACAGGCCAAACAAGCACTGCTCCAAAAATCTCCAAAGGCATAGGTGCATGGGGTTCCTGAAATGAAGCACACATATGGGGAATGCATCTACAAGAACTCCAGGTACTGCACAAAGTGAGTAACTTCTTCTTCCACATTGATAGTGGTTTTTGAACAGGCCGTGTTTTCAAGGAACTTAATGTGATCATATTTAAAGGAATTAAGGCTTCTTTTGTTTAGTATGTGAATACTGAGTAACTTGAATATATGAACAGTTGACATTTTCAAACAAAATTAAGATTGAGGTAAACAGTCAGAAAAACTTCAGTTTTGATTTGATTTGTTCTTTTATATAACAGATTCCCAGCCAGTTGTTCATGTGATTGCATCTAGAAGTCAGGATTGGTCAGAACATGAAATTGCTGTGGACACCAGCCCTACAATAATTTATCAAGATGTATCCAATGAATCACAATCAGCTACTTCTACAATAAAAGCACTGCTGGAACTGCAGCAGACAACAGGTGTGTGAGTGTTTGGGATCATTTTGAATCATGTTAGTCAATTATATTGTTTATAAAAATAACTATTTTTTACACTTTTGAAGATGAAAACTGAATTTTTGCTCTGGAAAATATCAGTTTGGAAGTGCAGTATATCTTGTTTGTTCCACTTTCTTGGGACAGTTTCTGAATTGATTTTTTTAATCTTTCTGTATATTTAACTTTACTTGGAGTCTGTTTTATTAAAACTTGCATTTGTGTCGTCCCCCTCCCCCCCGATGTGTTTAAACAGTGAAGGAGAAGTTAGAATCAAAACCAAGGCAACCCACCATTGACCTGAGCCAAATGGCAGTTCCTATTCAGATGACCCAGGAGAAAAGGCATTCTCCAGAAAGCCCTTCCATTGCTGTGGTAGAGTCAGAATTAGTTGCTGAATATATCACAACTGGTAAGTGGCTACAAAAATATATTGTGAATACTGGAATTAGGATGGTTGGTTTTCAGTGGAAAGCCTTTTTGTTGATGTTCCATGGAGAGGAATGAGGTCAGTATTTTCTGACTTCCTTTTCTCATATTTCTATAGTGGGGGGGTCTCAAACTCCTAGCCCATGGGCCATCCCTCTCCGGAGCGTTTGTGCAATCTGGCCTGGCAGTACTGACAGGCCGGGGGTGTGTTGTTCTCCAACTCCTGCTCTGCCCTGCAACCACCCCACTTTCTGCCACTGCCCCACATGGCACCCTGAACCCTAAGGGCTGGCTATCACCCAGCACCATTTCCTGCCCCCTCAGTGATCCCTGAGGCGGTGTCCATTGGTGTGCTGTCAAGAGGGCAGCAGGGTGGTGTTGAGAAGGGACAGCTCTTGGGGCATGGTTCTTACACCCTCCTCCTTCCCCCCAACTAACCGATACTCCTGGGCCATATTCGGCAATTGCTCAAGCTAGGCATGGCCTGTGGGCCAGCAGTTTGAGACGCCTGCTATAGAGGAAATTCATACTGTTCCCCCCCTCCCCCCCAAACTTTGAAGACACATTAAGGAGCAGGGGCCGCTTCTTCTTTTCCCTGGTAGATGCTCATTCTCTGATCTATCAGTTTCTGGTGTAAAATGAAACGAAGTCTTTGTTTCAAGGCAGATCATTTTAAACATACTCTGATCTGGTGATGAAAGGGCAAAGTGCTCCTGTTGATGTCTTTGGGGAAAACTCCTTGGAAGGAAAAGTAGAAAGTAAAGTGCAGGGTATGATGAGTTTGTTAGGAAAGGTAAAAGACTTCTTGCCAAATTAGTTCACCCAACTTTGTAGAATTCAATTTACTTATCAGTAATGAGCAAGTAGCTTTCTTTTATCCAGGTAGGCATTTTTTATTATAATTTAGTGAGAAAATCTAACCTAGTATTTCTAGTTTTCATTTTCCACTCCCTTCTTTTCCATCCTTTTTTGTTGTTTCCTTATATCACTTTTAAGTTGAGTGAAACTTTATATAATCACACGCACTCACACACTGCTTACTGTATCTGGCTTCAATTCTGCATATGAGAATCTAACTCCAATGGATTTCTGGTGGGAAAACATTGACTTAATATTAAAATGTTATTTGAGTAACAAGACGTATAATAAGTATTTAATAACAAGTAAGTATACATTATAAAATTATTAAATTGATCACCATTTATTTGAAGGTCAGCCATATTCCCTGACCTTACCATACATTGTGCATTGTACCTTCTATTCACGTATCCCATTTTAGATTTTTTCAAGATCTAATGGAAAAGTCATAAGTCTCAGAGGGGTAGCCTTGTTAGTCTGTAACTTAAAAAAAATAGTGGTCCTGTTGCACCTTACAGATTAACAAATAATATATTATCATGAGCTTTTGTGGGCACAACCCACTTCAGAACTTAAACTAAAAACATAAATATCCACCCGGGAAAGTGAAAAAACATGTTGATGGAGCCAGACAAGTACCCAGGCATCATCTTCTTCAAGATAAGCCCAACAAAGAAAACAACAGAACACCACTGGTCATCACCTACAGCCCCCAACTTAAACCCCTCCAGCGCATCATTAACAATCTACAACCTATTCTGAAAAATGACCTCTCACTCTCGCAGGCCTTGGGGGACAGGCCAATCCTTGCCTACAAACAACACCCTAACCCAGGCATGTCCAAAGTCCGGCCCGCAGGCCAATTGCGGCCCGTGTTCCGGTTTAATACGGCCCCACAGGTAATTTGGCAATATCTATCTTTTATGGCCCCCAACGATGCCATATGTATTGAGATGAATACATTGTAAAATCTCAGTTAATGTCAGTTGGTCTAAATCAGTTATAAATATATTTGGACACAACATGTATACTTGGTGTTATGTTCCTGTTCATATTTTTTGAACTTAAAAGTTGACAGACAACCTTTATTACCAATAATATGTAATGTACTTTACAATATTCCTGACATATATTTCAGCTTTCTGGATTTTTTTTTCATCTGGCCTTCAGATATGAAAGGCAGAGTGATTTAACACCTGTTTAGATTTGTCATCCATGTGACGAAATGAAAAGTATGCTGTTTGCAATAAACTTTGCATAAAATAGTTAATTTGCGTTTAATTTTAATGGTTCAAAGAATGTCAGGCAAAATGGTCGGCTCTCACGCATGTTCACTTCATAAAATCTGGCCCTCTTTGAAAAAAGTTTGGACACCCCTGCCCTAACCGGAAACAAATTCTTTCCTGCAACCACGCAGCAGACCTCTATCATAGGCACCCAGGAACCCACCCCTGCAATCAACTCTGGTGCCAACTCTGTCCACACAGCTGTACAAGTGACATCATCACAGGACCTAACTACATAAGATACCACATCAGAGCTCATATAACTGCACATCACTAATGTGATCTATGCCATCAAGTGCCAGCAATGCCCCTCTGCCATGTGTATTGGCCAAACTGGACAGTTTCTGCAATAAAGGATTAATGCACACAAATCAGATATTTGAAATGGTAACACACAGAAACCTATTGGGGAGGATTTTTACTTGCCAGGGCACTCACTAATGGATCTAAAAATGACTATATTATTACAAAGCAATTTCAAAAAAACAGCTGGAGAGAGAAGCTGTGGAACTTGGTTTCATTTACAAATTTGACACCTGTAATCAAGGTTTGAACAAAGACCTGAACTGAATGGGCTGCTAAATTCCATACCCTAATGACATCAAAAGCTAAGTACCAGGCACTTACAGCCCACTCCATTAACCTCATTCAGCATGGACACTCTAATTTTCCCTCCCCATCCCCTCTCTATATTTATTTGCACCATGGACCCCTTACTCCATTCATCTGAAGAAGTGCGTTGTGCCCATGAAAGCTCATGATACTATATATATGTATATTTGTTAGTCTCTAAGGGTCAATTGCGTAGCTTATTTCAAAATAGCTTATTTCTAAACTGGTAGCATCTACACAGCACTTATTTCAAGATAGAGCACTCTTCCTCCAACTTCCCTTACTCCTCGTACAATGAGAGTTACAGGAGTTGGAGTAAGAAGTCCTTCAGCATGACAGTATTTCAACATGATTTCAGAATAACTGCCTGCTGTGTAGACATGGACTAAGTTATTTCAAAATAATGCTAGTTATTTTGAAATAATGTTGATGTGTAGATGTACCCTAAGGTGCTACAGGACCACTCGTTTTTTGGGAAGAGGGGAAAAGTCAAGGTAAGCTACACACACATTTTTAAATCACTTCTTCTAAAAATGCCTGTTTGACATTTCTATAGTTTGAATTTTCTTTTTCCATGCAACCATGATAACTGACAACAGTGAAAGCTTCCCTGCATTTACAATAATAAGTAATGGAAAACTCTTTTTTTTTTTTTTATAAAGTTCAAAGTGATTTACAGGATTACAGGATAGGGTCATTTGCTTTTCCCACCAATTAAGCAATCATCCATGAGTTGGAAAGCAGCAGCCTTTGTAACAGCTTAAAAGCATAGTTACTTCCTGTTTCTTCCCACCTGAGTTTAAGGAGTAGTCATTGAATGTGTATATGAAACAGTTATGCCAGTAATCCCATAATAACTGGATTTTCTGTTAAAATGATAAGCAGTGAAATAATGTACTATATCAACATTTAAATGTTGTGATTTTTTTATATGTGCACCTAGAGCAAAGGCTTAGGCATATTTTAAATAAATCTACATGGCTGTTGGGCTTCAACATTAGCACCCATTGAGTTGAGTGGGGCAATTCACACCTCTTAGTATTATCATTTTTTGTCTGTCTGCAGACTCAGGAAGACAACTGTGTATTGGTTCACATTCGGAAGAATTTCTACACAACCATATAGGTTAGAAATTTAACTTTTAAATTGTTTTAAATTTTGTAGAAACTGTTGGGGATATCCAGTAATTACTGGTATAGCATGCAAGGCACCGCTGATTTTATCCAACCCCTTCTAGGAATGGGAGCTTAAGTTTCCATATTCATCCAAACTTTGGCATTCCTTCTAATTACTAGTGAAGATGGACTTCTAGTCACTGTCAGTTACATCTGGATGTAATCATCTCATACCATACTATATTTTCCAGTACATGATGCATTTAGGAATAAGTTAATTAAAGCAAATATTTACATAATGGTATGAATTGTTAAAAGCTAATTTGGGTTTTCTGTTGATGCTATTGGCTGCTTTGCTAGATAATAGAATAAATCATTATTTCAATTTAGGGCTATTTCACTCTACATACCCATCTGGTTAGTCATGGAGCTAAAGTTATAGCTTCAAAGTTGATGTAGGTCTAGTTTGATAAGCAACTTTAAAAACAGGCATGATGAGTCCATTTTTGTCTCCTCATTGACTTCTGAGTAAATTTTCTCAACTTTCTTTACATGTAAATATTTTGTAATTGCTAGCCCTGTACGTTTAATGTAGGATTTGAGAGCCCCAAAGTTCTCTTCTCACATACGATCAGTAACTTTCTGTAATCACGTTTTGACATTTTCAGTTATGCCTGTGCAACTGCATGGCCTCAGTGGAGTCGTAAAAATGTAACAACATAATTTGGTCCATACTAGTGATGCATGAAAGAATTCAGCTTGAAAACCTGAGCACAAATTCAGTTCATAAGACTCGTTTTGCGGGGCGAGGGACATTTTTAAACTGAGCACACACTTGCTCAGAAATCTCTGAGACATACACTATACTTCATAGCCAATTTTAAGATGCTTCTCAGAGTAGAAATACACTTTAAGAATGAAGCTAGCATACAGTAAAGGACTCATTGCATACTCAGATTTTTATTTCATCCATATTTGCTTTCACGTGAAGATAAAACAAATCAAGTAGCATAAGCTATTACAGTTAGTTCTGGTGAAGTACCATTGACTTCTTTACTTTCAGTCAGTCATCGGTCACAGCCCCACCAGCAGTCATCCCAACCCCAGAGGACTCTGCTGCAGCATGTGGCTCAGTCGCAGACAGCAACACAGACTTCTGTTGTGGTGAAATCTATCCCTGCATCTTCCACAGGAGCAATTACTCATATCATGCAACAGGTTGTACCCTTTTATTTTCCAAACAGTCTATAAGCATAAGTAGGTTATACAAGTTATATAGGACCAGGTTTTGATTTGAATGCATGTCATATTGGTTGGTGTCAGTGGAAACCCAAGTATGGGGATAGAATTTGGTCCACTGTGAGTTCCTGTTCCTTCTTGTGTATACCATCCCCTGCCTGCCCCCGCACCTTCCACACATGCTGCTTCTCTGTCAGAGGCAGTAGCGTGGCGAGGCAGGCGCAGACAGCTACGTGGGAGCTGGTGCTTGTGTGGAGCTATCTTTTAAGCCGGCTTCCCCGAGAGCCATCTTTTAAGCCGGTTTCCCTGAGAACTGCCCACTCATGCTGCTGCCTTTGTGTGGGAGGCATTGTGGGGGGGAGAAGCAGGCAGCTCCCCATGGGCGGTGGTTCCCACCCCACCACCCTTGCTTCCTCTGATACAGAGGAAGTAAGGGGAGGTGTGTGCATGTAGTCATTAGGATTAACTGATAAGACCAGTTTATCAGTTACTCATGTAAACGACTACACACTAACATCCCTATTGTAGAAGAAGTCACCAAGAAACATCAGAGGAGACAAACTGTTAGGAAATAGAATCAAAATGTCTTAAGGTAATGGTTCCTAGCTTTAACAAGAACCTGTCAATTCACCAACCTAAGGTCTCTGTTGTACCAGCCAATCTGTTCCATTTCCTATTCAGGCATCATGGAGTTTGAGGTGATCTGAATTTTAATATTTGAAATGTAAGAGCAATGTAAGCTCCATTGAGAAGACTATCTGCAACTAAAAGGCAGGTAGTGGGTGCCACAGCCACTGAGTGCTACTATGGCTTTGGGAACTCAGCATATTAGGGTATTTCTGTTTTTAAATACAAGTTGGACACCTGAAATCATATGATATATTCTGCTTTTAAAACAGTACAATTTAAATATTCTGTAATATCACTAGATGTGTGTATTCTACAGTAAATTAGATGGTATCTCATTACTTTTTCATTTGTAAATTTTTGTATTAAGGCTTTAAGCAGCCACACTGCATTTACCAAACACAGTGAACAACTTGGAACTGAGGAAGGAGAAGTGGAAGAGATGGATACCTTAGATCCTCAGACTGGCCTGTTTTACAGATCTGCCCTGACGCAGTCACAGGCACAGAAACAGCAGAAACTGAATCAGCCACAGCTGGAACAGACTCAACTACAAGTGAAAACTCTGCAGTGCTTCCAGACTAAACAAAAGCAGACCATCCACCTGCAAGCTGATCAGATCCAGCACAAACTCCCACAAATGCCCCAACTCTCTATCCGGCATCAAAAGCTAACCCCACTTCAGCAGGAGCAAGCACAGACCAAACCAGATGCACAGCACACCCCACACCACATGATGGCCAAAGAAAGGCAACTCCCTACCTTAGTGGCACAGCCACAGCAAACTGTAGTACAGGTGCTTGCAGTAAAAACCACGCAACAGCTGCCCAAACTGCAACAGGCACCAACGGCACAAAAAATCTACGTGCAGCCCCAACCCCCCCAGAGTCAAATGCAGCTACCTGCCTCTTCAGAGAAACAGCCAGCAAGCCAGGTAACAGAATATTGATAGCATGCAAAATAAAACGTCGCTGTTCAAGGAAAAATCCAAACACCAACCCAGTTGCTGTAGCCGTGTTTTCTCCTGGCAAGAGAGAACTCATTATGCTGGTATTAATTTCCCCATCAGAAGGTTGACACTAGGAAAGAGAAGCACATGTTATTATATAGGGAAAAAAACATAGAGCTCACAAGTCAATTTTGTTGGACAGTTTTTTGTGAATTTCTGCAACCAACAGTGCATGGAATTTGTCCCTAATTTCTTTTATATTTTTGGGTATAACATAATTGATTTCCATTCCCATAACTTTTAAAAAAAAATTCTGTGGAAATAAAAATGAATATGCTGCAGTCTCCTAAGGATCTCCATTGTACATCTTCCTTTGTAGTTTACATCACCATTACCCTTCAGATAAATAATTTTACCTACAAGAGCAATTGCACATTCCTTGGAAGGGGAAGGTGTAAAGACAGAGGAAAATAAAATACTAGATATGTATTTTAATGCCAAAAACATACTATTTCCCTGCCCTTTGAAGCATATATAAAATAATAAGAAGGGCTCAATATATATTACATGAGGATGTAAATCCCAAAGGAAAATGAGGCTATTGTGATATTCTGCTAGAAACCTTGTCTAGCAGTCCAAAAGCTACCTTCCCTAGGCTTCAGTTAAATGTTATATCACTGCTGATTCCTTTGTTAAAATTCTGAGCTTCAACTGTCTTCCTAATAGCAAGTATGTTGTTTGTGCCGTATTGTCCAGATAAATATTGATTAGGTTTAAATAAAAAATAGCTGTAACATGCACAACAAAAATTTGATTTTCAGGTGCAGCAGCCAATTATAACTCAAGGATCCACAGTTACAAAGATAACTTTTGAGGGGCGACAGCCTCCTACTGTTTCAAAGGTAGCAGGTGGCAATTCTGTGCCCAAACTGGCGTCGCCAGTTACAAGCCTATTTCCTATGCAGGCATCTGTGAAGACAGCAGTAGCAGACATTTTGAAAATGTCTATGATGGAAGCTCAGATTGACACAAACATAGAACATATGATAGTGGATCCCCCAAACAAGGCCATGTCCACTAGTAAACTCGCTAGTGAAGCAGAATCGTCAGTTTGTACCCAAGTGCCGAAGGTGACTGCAATAGGATTGACGGCAACTTCCATCTCCCAGCAACTGAAATGTAAAGAGTCCTGTTCAAGTCCTCCTGCTGCTGATCCTGCTTTAATAGAGAGGAAAACGGATGCACAAGGAGTGCCGTCAACAAACCAGTTTATACACATTCAGAATATATCCCAAAAGAAAGCTGAAGAGATTTCATCTGAAATTATTATCCAGGTAAGAGACGAGCACAACAAATAAAGGTCAGGTTTACTTGTCTAAAGCCTTAATAGCAACTGAACAAAGTTCAGGGTTTTTTTTCTTTCTTATTTTGATTCTCTTCTATTCTAAAATAGTAAGTAATTTAAGAATGTAAATGTTTGGCACGTGTTTATTAAACTGGCAATAATTTGTTAAACACAATCTCTCAAACATGCATTCCTGCTGTGTTCTTCATTGCATTTCCATTAAAGAAACAAAACCAAACTTGCCAGATATTCCAAATCACCTTGTAACTGAAATGCTTGAACATGAAACTTTTGCTTTTGCCATGGGGGTATGATTCATGCCATGTCTTTTTACACTAACAGCTTTACCTGATTTTAGTGTAAAAACTTAAGTAGAAAGGAGAAATGGTAGAATCTCACTAATTCAAACTGACTGGGAGACCTTAGTAAATAAGGGCCTGACTCATCAAACATTTAAGTACTTTATTAATAAGTAAATCTTATTGATCTGAAGTCAACAGTACTATATATATATCCTTAAATTAAGCAGATAATGAAGTGCTTTGATGACTTGGGACCTGAGTGAACAAATGTGAAAATGTTCATTTATTTGAATTTAGTTTTATTTTGATACTTCATAATGTATTACTTATTCCATAGTACAGATTGTCAAAGCATTAAAATCTTAGTCATCTGAAATCTCACAGCACCCTGATTATACATAAGTATAAGTACATAAAAGGTCGTCACAAGGAGGAGGGAAAATAATTGTTCTAATGAGAAGAGCAGAAACAATGGGCTTAAATAGTGGCAAGATTTAAGTTGGACATTAGGAAAAACTTCCTAACGGTCAAGGTAGTTAAGCACTGGAATAAATTGCCTAAAGAGACTGTGGAATCTCCATCACTGGCGTTTTTTCAGAGCAGATTAGAAAAACAATTAGGGATGTCTAGATAATACTTAGTCCTGCAGTAGACTAGAATAGACCTCTCGAGTCCCTTCCAGTCTTATGATTCTGTGATACCAAATCTTTGGAGAGAAGTGGACCGAGTGCCATTGTGTGTTTATGCAGTGTTGGAAGTAGAGGCTTTATTGTTTGTTTTATACACTTGTTATGGTGAAAAATGTGTAATTGTGATGGAAACAAATACTCTTAACTTTGATTTAGTTGTAAATTTTGCAATACTGTATTTTCCTTGCAACCAAGTAGTTTTTCTAGGAATACTCAGGATCTTGTATCTCTTGAGAAGTGAGGGTTAAGAGAGAAATTATTTTGCTCTACTTCATCTGTATATATTAGCTATTTATATGTTAATCACGATAGCTTTTAGTTATGGTTATGATGTATGGGCCATTTGAAAAACAAAATACCTGATTATCAATTTAATCATTAAAATTAGTTATATTTTTCCATCTGATCTAGAAATGAAAAACAAAAACAATTTAGTCGTGTAGTTTATTCCTTTGTCACTGCAGTACTTTTACCACTCGGAATCCTTTTTATTAATCCAACCAATTTCAGGGACCCACGGTGCAATGTGTTGCACATACAACAGCCAGAGAAGTTTTTACCACAAAATTCTTAGTTTAAATAGATACAATATGTCAAAGGTGATAGTGTGTGTTATCCTTATTTTACATTGGGGCCAGGTAGCAAAGACATTAAGTCAAAGGTTACACAGGAAGTCTAGCAGTGCTGGCAGTTGAACCCAGACCTTTTGAATCCTAGCCAACTGCCTTAACTACAAAACTCTCTTCAATTGTAATTATTTCAACTTATCCTTTAGTTAATACTTCCTTCAAAATGATCCTTTCATGCCACAGTTAATTTAGCAATATTGTAACAATAGGATGAAAACTAACTTAAGAACGTGTTTGGGGGGGGGGGGGGGTTCTTGCAACTGTTTTATAGGCATGCGTATCTCTTTCATTTAAACATACAGACCCCTGACTCAAAACCGAATATTCAAACTTAGTTTTTTTCATTCCTTTAGACTATCCCTCAATACTCCATCCCTTGTCACTCCAGCTCCAATGTGGTAGTGGAACCCAGTGGACTCCTGGAGCTCAATAACTTTACTAGTCAACGTCTTGATGACGAAGAGACAGCAATGGAACAAGATGTGGACAGCAGTACTGAGGAAGGCACTGAGCCAAGCCCCTCACAAAGTTCAGCTGAACAATCCTAATGAATCGGGATCCTGGAGTGCACTTTAAATTTATCTTGGCAATTGAGTATCCAAGATGCCCTTGTATTATGTATTAGAGCACTTTGCCTATTAGAGTTGTTCATTGGGCTCTTGAAGCATCAGTGTGTTTTAACAAGACAGTATTGCAGACACATCTTAAAATTGTTTCCAAAAAGATGTAGTTACCAAGATATAGTAAACCTGTGACAGTGGAATGTATGTCTTTTTTAAAAAAAAGGCAAATCTACGGTGAATTGGAAAGATTGAATAGAAGTTCTTGCTATGAAGCTCTTGACCAGATACTGAAACTTTTCAGTAAAAAGGGACCTTTTATTTTGCTGTGTCTTTCTTTTTGTAGCTATTGAGTGAAACACCCTCACAAAGAGAACATTTAGTAAATATTTGTATTTTTAATAGCATGTGAGATAAAAGGTGTCTCTGAGAGTGCAGAAAAAGCCCCAGGTATTTCTGAATTGGCTAGCTGTCTTGTCTGGCACTTGAGCTCAATTAATGTTCAGATTTTTAATAAGCCTAAAATATAGTTTATTTTTAAAATTACTTGTTGGTGACTGTTTGGAAATAAGCAAAATTGCTAATAGGTAACATGGTTTGGTGGGTTTTGTTCTCATATATTGAAAGAAATATGCTAATTTAATGTGCAAAATGTTTCTTTTTGTGCCACAAGTACATGAAATACCCATTTAGTCTAATTAACCTGTGATTATTTATTTAAATGCAATGATTTAAAACCAGGCCCAGTTGTTTAACTAATTCCTGTTAACAGCCAGATGTTTTCATTCTAATGCTGTGGGATGCTATAAATGTTTTCAGGCTTAAAAAATGTTCAGAGTTGGGGAATATTTGGTTCATAATCTCATAATATTAGCCTGTTGTATTCAGATAAAGGCTGAAGCTTTTAAAAATTTATATTTTACTCCTACACTGTTTTTAAAATGACCATTTTGGGAGTTTAAAGGCTTAAATTGATTAGTTGTGTTTCAGAGGTATCCTCAGCCTTATCACTTGACATGTTCAAGCAATATATTTGGTTTTTATGATTACAAGCCACGGAAAGAGATTTGGGTACAGATGGGATGACAGGAGACATAGTTTTAATACGTTCTGGTAATGAAGAAAATACTTTTCTTTTTTAAAAAATGTATATAGAAAAGTTTTTAAACATTTTGTATGGATTTCATTATAAATAACTAAGCATTTTAAGACTTTTGACATTTCATTTAATTGTGTATATATCTATCAGCATTATTGCCCATTTTTTGGTGCTGAAGTACTACTGTAAGTATAATTCATCCAAAGTATAATACAGGTTTTGTGTCAGTCTTTTTTAAGATGTGATTTTACTGTTGATATTGTAGTTTTTTAAATTCCAACTGAAGAAACACTCACCAAACTAAAATACAAAACCTAAAAGATCATCATATTTGTCCTGAACATCTATGTATGTAACAATGCTGCAGTATCCTGTAGATGGTGCTGTTGGTTCTCCTTTTAGCCTCTGTTAGCAGTTATTTCATTTATAAAGTCCTTGTGACTTTCATTTTTATGTTCTGTTTTGTCTGTTAATTATAAGCCTCAATGGCATACCTTTTATGATGGCAAAGGGAAGTGTTCAGTCTTAGTATCATGGAAAATCTGTACATAATTGAGTGGTAATAATTGAATTATCTTCTCTTTATCAGTTATATGTTACAACATTTAATACTGTTACAAGTACTTGTTTCCTCCACATTGTTTTAGATAACATTAGAAGCATTCAGGTTGGCGAGAAGAGAGAGCATATGAAATGGAAAATACCATATGCCTTTTTTGTGTTTGAGTTAATAGCTTAATATTGTCAGTCATTGTAGATGGTATTTCAGTTTTAATAGCTGTGCTTATGTTTCTAGAACAGGGATACCTAAAGTATGGTTACTGCTCCTGAAGGTGGTTGCTCCTTCTCGGTAACTATAAGTTGACAAACAAGCTTATTAGACACAGGTTTAATTGCTAATGGATTCAGGTAAATTCTCATTTCTAGTCATCTCTCATAGAAGGGGTCAGTATGAGCCTATTCCATGTATTTAAAAATGAATGTAAAATTCTATGCAAATGAGATGAAACTCTGTGGCTGTGCCAAGCTGTTGTCTCTTGTGGTCTTGCAGTATAATGGATGTCCCTGTCATAGGCAAGCTAAAGGGAGGAGAGAAGAAAGCCCTGAATTTCCATTCTTTCACTGTAAGAAGTGCACAACTTGGCCACAAAGTAGCACTCCACACTTAAATTTGTTATCTCTATGTAACTTCAGGTGGCTGCTCTCTCTTCTACAAAAGGTTTATAAAAATACTCATAACATATTACACAATTTAAGTTCTGGTCCAGTTTTGGTTTCTTAACAAAAAACTTTAAGTTTATATTGTAATGTTCTTATTTTAAGATTGCTGATAAGAAGTTTTTAGAGAGGCCCATGAAACTATATAAGAGGGTTACATCTATAGCAAAATTATATTTTGCACTTACCAGTACAGTGTCCATTGCTTTCGTTGAGCCTTTACAACCATTAAGGCACACACTATGTCTGTTATGAAAGGTGGATATTTTACAGACTGGTAAACTGAAGCTCATGTTAAATGCTCTGTCCACAGATATACACAAAGTCTGTAGAGTTCAGTCTTCCTTCTTTCCTAATCCTTTCCCAAACCAGTTGTTAATTGAGGTCCTAAATTGGTTTATGATCTTCAATGTATATGTTGGAATTGGTAATTAGTTTCATTAGTGAGAAATCTGCAAGGTAACAGGCTTTGATTCTGCAGCTAAAGTCCAGACTGTGTTTTGTGTTTCAGCTACAGTAGTAGAGTATGTCATCCATTAAACTTTACTTTCATGGTTATTCTTCACCTCCTTATCACAGCGTTACTGAACTCTCCTCTTAGGTTGCCTTGTCCAACAAACAGTTTATTGCTACCTGCCAAAAATACATGTTTGAAATTATTTTCAGCTCATCCTTGCCAGATAAGTTTCATCTTCCTTAAGTGGAAGAGATTTGACTTCCTGGCCCTCATTTTACAATGGAATAGCGCAAAACTGAACTGTGTACAATTGCTTATTTTTATTTATATTAATAATTGTGTGATGCCATCAGAGGATTGAAAAATTTCTTACCAAATAATTTACTTTCTGCTAGCAGCATCTCCCACAATTCTGCTACACGGGGGCTGTTTCCCTCTTCTCTGCAGTTCCCAGATGTGGTTCAATGTGTGCTGGCCATGTCCCTTTTTCCTGCTTGCTTCCAAATAATCATTCCAAAACTCTGTAACACTCATAGAAGAATATTAGTAACAATAACTTACCAACTTATTAACTATGTATAGTAGATGACTGCCTACAGAGTAGTAATTCATATAAAATGCTCACCTTCAGCTGTAAAGCTATCCAGGGTAAGTAGAATTGTGGGAAATGCTACTAATAGAAAGGAAATTATTAGGCAAGAAATTTTCCATTCTGCAGCCCCAGCATCTTCCACAATTCTGCTATGCATGGGAAGTAGCAAGTGGTAAACAGGAGTGGGGTGGGATACAGATAAATTAGAAAAGAATGAGATAAGAAAGACACCTCTCGTCCCCCCCAATACTGATTGCTTGAAAACCAAGGCTGTTACTTGGCTACCACCTGCAGCATCTTTTGGCTGAAGGAGTCCTCTGCAGAAGACATACAGTCCACTTTATAAGATACTATAATGGTGTTTCCCAATCACTGCTTATTCAGTGAAAGAATATGTTCATTTAGCTCACAAGATTGTCATGGGTCTTATGGAGTATGCTTTGATTTATTCTGGAGCAGAAATGCCTGACACCATGTAGGCCTCGATAAAGTATAATCTGATCCATCTAGTGACTTGACACTTTGGATGGAAAGAGACAGTGCATTATTTCCTTGTTGATCTGTATACATGATGTAACTCTTCAGTACCCTTCTGATGTCTTGCGTATACAACAGCTTCTTGGTCAGCCGCTGCTGTGTTGAACAGAATGAAGAAAAATCTCCTGTGAGGTATGGAAAGGAGATTTCATTTTGGGGAGAGAAGATTCTGGAGTTCATAGCACCACTTTGTCATTATGGAACATGCAGCAATGTTGCTGCACAGGTAAGTCTGCCAGGTCAGAAACTTGCCTAGGAGATGCAATGGCAACTAGAAAATTGGTTTTGATGGAGAGAATGCTGATCCTGAATCAGAGGGTTGAGTAGTAAGGGTGTTTAATGCTAATGGCAGATCTCAAGTAGGGAAAATTGATCTGATGGCTGGTTTGGCCATTCTGACTGCTGAGAAACCTGGATACCTGGGAATTTGTTCCAAGGAGGCTGAGGATCCTGTTAACAAAATGCTAATAACTACTGATACTTAGCATGCTGTGATGCTCGGTTAAAGACATTAATTTACACCTTGGAAAAAGTCTAGGCTAACTGGAATCCCTGAGTCTTTTGGGTCTTTGTGCTCCTGGCACCAGACACTGAACCTGTTCCAGGTGGAATGAGCATTTAAGGTGAAAGGTTCCTGGATGAGAGCAAAGTCCCAATCACCCTGCAAAACAGGACAAGTGATACTGATCCTTTTCTTTCAAAATCTAGGCTGTTAGATGAAAGTGGTCTGGGTCCAGGTCTGGAAATAGACCTCAGGAAATGAGTCTGGTATTGCTGGTAACCTTGACAATGGCTCCAGTTTCAGTTCAGTCTCATCAGCATATCAGGGCCAGAACAAAGCTAACACTATAATCTTTGCTTGATGCTGCTTTATCTTTTAGCTCATTTGCTCGCTGTCCTTAAAACCTACTTATATACGCAACTGGAACTATGTTGTCTGACTGGACCGGACAAATAAATACAGGCATCTGTTCCTAAGAACTTATGGTATGCTTCCTTGACACAGTATTTCCAACAATTTGCATTTGGATGATGGAAGACCAGACATCTACAAGATGAGTTTGAAGCGTTCGTGGTTCAAACTAGGGATGTTAGTGTGTACTCATTTACATGATTAATTGATAAGCCTGGACTTGTCAGTTATCCTAATAGTTACATACACATACATCCGGCTCCCCTTTGCTGCCTCTGTATCAGAGGTGGGAGGTGGAAACTGGCTTTAAAGTAGTCTTCCATGGAGCCACCCCCCACCGCGGTCTCCCACAAAGACAGCAGCTTTAGAAGACCTGTGGTCACTTTCTTTGGGGGCTCCAGGCATCTTGAGTGATTCCTGGTTCCATATGTTTCCCCTACAGGTTGGCATCAGTTGTGTGAAACCAGAGGGTCTAAAAGGCATATGGGAATGTGCTTGGTAAGCATTTGTTGGGACTGCCTATCATCTTAGAGAGTTGCATACCTGCTTTGTGGCCAGCATGTGATCCTTCATGCATTCGAGGGAGCAATTCAGTGCTTTCAGTAATATGTCAGATACCTGATATGTGATCACACTACACATGCTTATGTGACCAGGAGCGTCTATGTCTGCTTCTAAGTGAGTTAGTTATCCCTGTTGAGGGAATCAGGGAACTCTTCTTGATGTTTATTACAAAGCCAGGCACTTTCAGGAAATCCAGACTCTAAACCATGGCATTGTGCCCTCCAGCCTGCGTCATAGATCTGATTAGAATGTTGGACTCAGGATTGTGAGCACCCTGAAACCTGAGTCCAGCTATGATCACCACTGGCATCTTTGTAAAAGACCCTCAAGACCAAGTAGAGATGGCATGGGAGTGTTCAGTAGTGCTATTAATCTGTGCCTTAAGTAATTCTGAGTAGCTAGTGTTCCTATATATTATACAGTAACCCACACACCTAGTGTGGTTACTGAGCAATGTAAGTGGTACCTAGACCACAGCAACAGTTAAGATCAAAAGACCTGTACAGCATGGCCTGGGAGCCAGCTGGCTTTTAGCTCAGGGGGTAAAGGCTCCCCAGAGGTCCCAGGTTCAAATCCGCCTAGAGATGGTTACAATAGCACCACGTAAATATGCATGTGCCAGAACCACTAAGGTTAGGAGGTCTGCTTACATTAAGGTTGAGATTTTGGAAGTTGGGGTCTCTGCATGGAATTTTGTTTTCTTCTTCCGCTTGTTGAATCTCGTGATGCTTGGTGGAGTCCCTGGAACAAGGAAACTGGTAAAGAAAGGATGTGTTGAAGTGTGTAATTCTGGGAATATCTCTGATTCACTCTTTTATCCGTTTGTTTATAGTCAATGCATTCTTTTCTCTGAAAGTGGAAATTCTGCCTTCTAGATTAAAGTTTGGGCAGAGGCACATTTTCTCATCACGTTGGGTTCTTGGGCATTGTGGGACCAACTTGTGGGTTTTCTGCTCAAGCCTTGGTTCCAAGACTTGTCCTTGATAAATCTGTTGTTCTTCCTCTGGGTCTCCTCTAAGGAGAAGGAGTGAAAGGGTGTGTCTGCCTAAAAGCATGTTTGAACTCTCCTCTTAGAGAGGGGAGGGCTTAGACTAGATTTAGCATTTTTTGCCACTACGTAATATTGTTTTTTCACTAAAAAAGAGATCTTATGAAATTGGAGGAGCATAGAACTTGTTTGGTCTGAATATCTACCAGGGATGGAGCTATAGGTGTTGCCTAGCTTCTGAGCAGTATGCTATAGCCATAGCTGAAATTTGCATCCATTGAGGCATCAACCACGCATTCTGTTGCTTGAGAAGTACTCTTAAAAGAATGGAGCTGAAGCCATGGTGATTTCTGTACTCAAGGTTACTAGGGTCCTCCAACCAAGATATTGTAGCTCTCTCAAAGTGTATAGTTGTGAGAGATGCGCTGATGAAGCTTCAAAGTCCCTTTGTTAGAGTAGCTTCCACCTTCCTGTCTGTTGGGTCCTTAGGAAGAATTTCTTCTTATGGAATAATCTTGTCTTTTGCCAGGGTGCTACTGTGACATCAACTTTTGAGACTGTTGATATTCTATTTGGTCTCTTGCAGTTCATTGGATCTAAGATCATGCCCGTTAATGTGGTTATCCTTGTTGGGTTTTCCCAGTACTCTTCCGTATCTTTGGAGGAGTACAGGAGAATCATGACCGCAAGGGAGGATTCTGAGGGAAGATGTTTGCTTTGAGACATAGCCTCAGAAGCCTATTCAGGTTGAAACTGGATTGTGGACACATTTAGAGTCCAAAAGGCCTCCTCCTTCGATACAGGAGCAGGGGTCTGAGTTTGAGGCTTTTAACTTTTGTGCATGCTTTTTGGGCATGGCTATATTGCAATAATCAGGACACAGTGTTTTGCTGCTTGCCTTACACAGAGGCCAAAGCCCTTTAGAAATTTCTCCCTTAGTGTCCTCCCCTTAAAGGTTCAAGTCCCTTGAATTCCCTGATTTAGATTGGGAAGCAGGAGGCTATTTATAAATCCTATTTCTCTTCGTAATGAATTCTAGACCCATTTAGAATTTAAAGGGAGATTGGTAACCTTACAAGAGTTTTATCTTTGCAGTCCTGCATTGCCCAAGGACTTATTCTCTGGTCCAACTGTATGAAGTTATCCATAGAACCTCACCCTGATCTGATCTTGATCTCTCTGTTTAGGCTTTTTTGTGGCAGAGTTGCAAACTCTTTGGGTGGTAGGCTCTCTGCCTGCCTCACCCCTGTGCTTACTGCAAGGGCCATGTGGTTTTTGAACAGCTATGAGTCTGAGGAGAGTGGGGGAGAGTGCATCGCAAAGCTGTCAGTTGACAACAGCGGTCTCAGAGCCCCATGCCCTGGTGGGATCAGGGTTAGCTGGGTGGGAACAGCCTGAGCATAATTCACCTTCTGAGCCTGGGAATGGTGCTGCTGCTGCTGCAAAGGCGTTAGTTGATTGCAACAGTTTCAACTGAACCTGCATTCTCCCCTCTATGGTCCACCAAGAATGTCACTTAATTCAGGCTTCCAGCTCCAAGCCATCATCACTGTTGGTCAGAGACCCATATCTTACTCCCTCTTGACTGGAAATTTTAAGGTTGCACAGCTCCCTGCCTTACATTATGCTGTCCCCAGTAGGCCAGACTGATTAAAAGGGCAGCACCTGCACTTTGCCTTTTCTTAAGGTTTTCACCGCTCTGACCAGTGTATTGCCCGTCGTTATAAGTTACCATACAGCAGATTCTAAGCAGTCATTCTCAAGGTAAGAGCATTACATAAAAAAATTAAAACAATAAATAATTACACCTAATAATAGTAAGTCTTCCAGAGAGTCCCCCCATCGCCAACCTTGGGTTTTTGCAGGTTTTAATCCTTCAGAAACTTTATTCATACATACGCCACATCAAACTCTAGTGGTTGACACAGTTAACCAAAGGGGACTACTGTGCAGCGGGTGGAAGGGTTTGGGCTATCACCTAGGGCAGGGAATTGGAGTGCAGGATCTGGGAGGAGATATGGGTGGAGGAATTGGGGCAGAGGGTTTGGGTTATCTGGGGTAAAGGGGGGGCAAATGGTTGGGGTGCCAGAGACAGGCTCTGGCCTGGAGACTTACCTGCTTGACTCCCAGACAGCTTCCTTTTCAAGCAGACCCCCTCTGCCTGTGCCATCCAACACCGCACTGCCTGCAGGGGCTATGTGGTTTTTGAATAGTCTTAGTGGAGGGGGGCAGGGTGATTTGCCAGCTGCCAGTTGACAACAGGCAGCTCCCATTGGCAGGAAACTGACCAATGGGATTGTGCGGGGAGTGGGATCAGTGCCTGAAGCCTCCCTGGAAGGCCGCAATGGTCATTTTTATCAGTAGAGTGCAGGGGGCAAGCATGGAGTCTGCCTGAGGCTCCCTGTTGCATCTATGGACTGGATCTGGAGGCTTCACAGGCCAGATCTGAGCTATGGAGGGTATTTTGCCCAGGCATGCTCAAGAGCTACCTTAAATACCCTGGGCAGCTATATACCTGCAAACAAAAATAAATGAGGCAGGTTTTATAGCCAGAGATTCCCTTCTACACCATACTCTTAGCCCCAAAGACAGTATGACCAATGACATAAAGAGCAGATGGTAGAATCAGGATCAGCCTTTGAAGTCTCAATGATCTACCTCTAGACAATCATTTTGAAGGTGCCTTTGAGGGCACGAGGCTACCACACTCTGACTCCAGGAGCAGAAACAATCCTCTGCCCTTTTGGAGATCATCAAAATCCTCACAGATGTTGTAGCATGCATGTTTTACATAAACCACAATGGGGGAGCTTGATCATACTCTCTATATACAGAGGCAATAAGACATTGGACTTGATGCATCACCAGCATCATAGAAATACTAGCATCCTATCTGCCAGGATGTCAGAATGCACCAGCAGATGTACTAATCAGGGATTTCTCACAGACCCATGAATGAGAGATGAATCCCCGAAATCTCAGGTCCATATTCACACTATGTGGGTTCCCTAGCATAGACCTGTTTGCAACACGTCAGAAAGTCGAGTGCACACAATAGTGCTCCAGAGCCGACTTAGGATGCCACTCTCTAGGTGATGCTCTCCTCATAAAATGGGAGCACTACTGATGTATGCATTTCCTCCGACCCCACTCCTAAGATGAGTCATTCACAAGATCAAACAGGGCAAATCCAGGATTATTCTCATAGCACCTACATGACCCAGACAAATGTGGTTCCCATACTTAAGTCAGATGGCAGTGAAACCATTTCAGACCCTTCCCTTAGTACCTCACCTATCACAAGATGTAGGAGGTGTCCACAATCCCAGCCTCACAGTACTCTTAACTTAAGGCCTGGTTACTCTATAGCTGACTGAGATCAAGGAGACCTTTGATGGGGAAGTAAAAGATTACTGAACACTGATAGAGTTACATATAAAAACATCTTACCATAATCCTCCCCCCCCCCCCCCCCCAAGAATTCTGGACTATATGCCAGTACTTAAAAAAAAATCAGGGATATCTACAAGCTCTATCAGAGCACACTTGACTGCTATTACTTCCATGAAAATGTGGATCTTGTCACTATAATTGCTCTCTGGGCAATTAGATGTTTCCCTAAAGGCACATGAAACACTTTTTCCACAATAAGAAACTCTTATGGGGCCTCAATCTTGTTTCATGGAGACTCGGGAAAGACTTCTGAACCCCTTGCAATGAAGAGCAGGTTGCATTTACCCAGGAAGGTGGCTTTCCTAATTTCTTTTATGTCTGCTGGACAAGTGGGAGAATTAGGTGCCCAAGTGGCCCACACACTGTATACATTATTTGGAGATAAATTAACCCTATGACCTTATCCTAAGGTGCTACCTAAAGTCACCTGTTTCATTTGAACCACACACCTGCATTTTATCCAAAGTTGCATGTGGCCTGGAGAAAGGCCTTACTACACACATTGGATATTCACAGAGCAATTAAGCTTTCTATAGTGATTGAATCTTAAAATGTTTAGGAAGCCATGGTTATTTTTTCTATGACTGAACTTTCAATGGGTGAAACGATCTCTCAACAAAGACTCCAAATGGATACCAAGATGTATCCATTTGTGCTACCAAAACAACAATCTACAATCTCCAGCAGGAATTTGCATACAGGCAGTCCCCAGGTTACATGGATCCGACTTACATCGGATCCCTACTTACAAATGGGGTGAGGTAACCCCGCACTAGCTGCTTCCCCCCAGCAGACCAGGGAGACGTGAAGCTAGCGCCGCCGCCCCCCCCCCCCCCCCAGCAGACTAGGGAGACTCGGAGAGGCTTTTCTCAGCAGACACCTCAACTTGAGAATAAAGGACTGAGGGAAGTGAGGTGTGGGAGAATAAAACTGAGTTCTGGAGAAATGTTTGGCTAGAGTTTCCTCTACAATATGTACCAGTTCTGACTTACATACAAATTCAACTTAAGAACAAACCTACAGTCCCTATCTTGTACGTAACCCGGGGACTGCCTGTACTCCACCAGAGTACAGAAAACATCTGTGGCCTTTCTCAGTGTCTCTGTCACTGACATTAGCAGAGCAGCAACCTGGACATCAGTCCATTCATTACTACACACTGTGCTGTAGAGCAACAGTCAACATCAGATGTTCACTTTGGACTCAGTGTTATTCACCATCAGCAGCACAACTCTGAAGCCCTTCCTCTCCATTGAGGTGCACTGCTGAACAGCCAACGAAAGTGGCGCACCCACAAGGAAAGGCTTCTCAAAGAACCTCAGTTTACTGTACAAGGTGAGTAACTTTCTCATCTCCCCCATACGGGGTTGCATACAATCCAAGCCTACAATGATGCAGAAGCTTAATATAAGGTTTTCTGAAGATATTGCAGGAAATTGCTGTAGCTGGCATGGCTATGGCCATTACTTTACTCAAAACCTAGCCAAGGAGGCTTGAATTAAAAATCACATGCCTCCCTGAAAGCAGCTGAAAATAACAAATATAAAAAAAGGGAGCAAAGTGAGCTGCCATTTTGTTGCTGCTGTGGGGGCAGAAGATTTGGTGGCAAGCAGGAGAGGGACTGTGGCCATTTTTGAACAACCTCCGGGAACTGCGGCGAGAAGCGGTCCACATTTAGCATATTTGTGAGCAGTGCTGGGCTGCAGAATCTCCTTCAACAGGAACTAATGGTGAGTTGGAATTATAGTGAAACTTAGGGTTCATAATCATGAGCTACTTGGATTTAGCAGAAATTGAATCACTGACTATTATAGTTACCCAGGTATTTAATGTTCAAGAAAACAGGAAATCCAGTGGAACATGCAGTGGGAGAAACTATTAAAATGTGTAAATGTTGTGGCGATCTCGAGAATTTTAAAACATCATGTTCAAGCCACAAGAGCCTACATTTCCTCTGATTAAAAAAAAAAAAAAAGTAGCAAACATGGCTGAATCAGGCTCAAAATATTTTTCATGGATTGCAAAGGGGGAGGTGGGAGAGAGAGGGAGGTGGAAGGAATGAAACAAAGGTATATAGGAAAAAGAAAAGGGCTGAAAAAACGAATTACCTGAAAATGGAAAAGTCTTCCACAAATCTATTGGGAATGAAAATGTTGGCTGATTTACCAAATAAGGGCGGGGAAATAAAGTAAATGGTGTCATGGGAGAGATACAGAATATGTGCTTAGCACATTGTCTTTCTGTTCTGATTGGGCATACATTAAAAACCTATTCATCTGATTAACTGGGTTTTACCTGCAAAAGCTCTTTTTATATATATAATTACATACACACAGGAGTACTTGTTATTAAATATGCTTGGTACCAGTTGAGCATGATGTACTGGATGATTCAGAGGACAGTTAAAGCTGTATTTACATCAAATCTACACTACAGGAAGATCAGCTCTACTGCAATTGATGGAGTGAGTGTCAATTTAGTGGGTCTGGTGAAGAAATCCTAAATTGATGGAAGAGTACTCTGCCATTGATTTGTAGAATTCAAATGGGTCTGAAAAGTTGCTGAAAGTCTTCAGTTAAGAGGTAATACTTAAACTATATCACATGGAGGTCAATTTGGTTTGACCTACGGATTTGTTGGGTCTTAGTTAACAAACGGTTTCCAAGAAGATGAATATCTGGCAATCATTAGACTGATCTGAGAGGGACAGATGATAGCTAAGAATTTTTTTTAAATGTTAGAAATGCTCCCAGTTTGGCTCTAAATCATTGTTAAAGCTTATCGTGCATTATAATCAGTGGTCCAGCAGTGCTGACATTTCTCAATGTGAGGCTAACTGCTTCAAGCAGGGTTTGTTTTTTCTGTTTGTTCAAAACTTTTCATTTGAATTTTTTTTTTTTTTTGGACAAAACTTAAAATGGAAGGTTTTGTGAAAATAGATTGATTTTTTTTTTCAATATTCCATTTTGTTCAATAGTTTTGTTTTTTTGTTCACATTAGATCCCTTTTCCACAACTAATTTTGATCGGTTAACTAAGTCACATGGTGAGATTTTTTTTTTCTAAAATATATTTTAAAATCCTGGCAATGTAGGAATATTTCTCTGATCTTTGGTTCACTCCAGCAAAAATGTCGTAGTAAAAATAAACACAGCTATTCTTGGCCCCTCCTGATAACCCATATGAGCCTAGCACTTGTGTTGCTTCTTATCAATCCTTCTATCAGAAAGCAGTTAGGTATTGGCCTTTATAGTCTCCCTGCCTAGGATACAATACTTTCGTTGGTGGTTTTGTTGGGAACCTCTCTGCATTTTCATCCTCTTATGCACATGTAACCAGCTGCCTTACAGGCTTGCAGGCTGTTTTCCTTGGAGGCATTGATTAGGCTACAGTCCACACACCCCACAGTCCTTGTTGTGTGGTCTACCCCTGTTTTGGTAAGTACAGTTGCTGTTTTGGTTTGTGCCAAACACCTGCCCAAAGCAGACACTTACCCCCAGCTAATCCATTGTGTCTGAACACCTTGGCTGCGTCTAGACTGGCATCATTTTGTGGAAATACTTTTAACGGAAAAGTATTGATGTAAAAGCACAACTGAAATTCACTGAAGCATCATACTCAGTTTTTCCAAACAAGTGACTGATGCCTATCAGAGAGAAATAGAATCAGCCTTGACATGTAACTGGCATGATATATGTACATATATATATATATGCATTCACTCGCGTGCGCGCGCACGCACACACACACACGGTTTTAGTCTGCTGGGGTCTCAAAATCCATCTCCTGATACTTAGTGGTAAGTCCCCACACTGGGTCAGACCAAAGGTCTATCTGACCCAGTGTCCTGTCTTCCAACAGCAGCCAATACGGGTGCCCCAGGGGAAATGAACAGAGCATGTAACCATCAAGTGATCCATTCCATGTTGCTCTTTCCCAGCGTCGGGCAAAATTGAAGCTAGGGAAGCCACCCCTGACAATCCTGCCTAATAGCTGCTGATGAACCTATCCTCCATACATTTATCTAGCTCTTTTTTGAACCCTGTTGTAGTCTTGGCCTGAAGAACATCCTCTGGCAAAGAGAACACAGGTCGTTTTTTGAGCTGGGATGACCTGCATGCAATATTAAACGTGGGCATACCATGTATTTATATAGAGGCAATACAATATTCTGTTTTATTACCTATCCCTTTCCTGATGATTCCCAACATTCTGTTCACTTTTTTTGACTAGTGCTGTGCATTGAGTGGCTAAATACATTGACGATTGCGAAGTGCTCAGATACTGCAGAAAGAGGGCTGGTAGTCAAGTGGTGTGGCTTCTCTCCAAGCCAGAGAAGAAGGAACCACCCTTCCTGCCCAAGTGGGTGGGGCCAGGACTGCCTCGCCCCTCCCACAGGAAGAACACCACCACTTATTTGGGGCTGTGACAGGTACTGACCACTCCTGGCCAGTGATCTTAATGAGCCCAGTGACACCCTGCCCACTGGGAAACTTACTGCTGCTATGGACCCAGCAGGACAACTGTGGGCCACCTACCTGGAGGAGCAGATGACGACCAGCTGATGCAGGTGCAGCTTGAGGAGAGAGGAGGAAGTGGATATGGAACAACTGACCATGGTCTCGTTATAGCTCTACATGAGGCATGGTTGATGTGTCCCCCACTGACTCAGAGGTGGATCAGCCCATTTCTGTTAGGGCCCCAGGTTGGGGCTCAGTGTGGTAGGATGGGTCTTGACCCCACCTGCCACCCCACTCCTGGGGTGTCAACATCCCCTCACCAGTATCAATTATCTGCTGGAGTAAAACACCCAACCCCCAGAGTTTTGCTCTGTCTCTGCAACAAGGCCCTGGTGCTAATGGGCAGCTGGACATGTGCTTTGTCCCTGAAGCAAGTGACAAGAACTGACTGACTTCTGGGTGAGCCCTGCCTCTGCATTTAGAGGCCAGGGCATTTTCTCTGGCTTTGCTGCAAGAGCTCAGTGCTAATTGACTGCTTGGTTCTGCTGGCTCTGCTGTAAGAAAGTCGGATTAACTGATTGTGAGCTTGCTCTGGCTCTGGAGTCCAGAGCTGAGTGATTACTGGATGTGCCCCATCTCTGCAGCAAGAGACATGGGCCAGTTGGCTACAGCATATACCTGGTCCCTCCTTCTCAAGTCCTAAGGCTATGCCCAGCCGCTGCCTCTTGGCGAGACGTACTGACTCATGGGAGAACTTGTTCCCATCTAACGAGCTGAAGCTAGCATCCTATCTGGGAACTCAACCCTGTTAGGCCTGTCGCCGTTTATTACTGGTGTGCAGCAGCGCAGCACAGGTCTTTAAGAAAAACAGCTTATTGTTCAAACTAAGGATGTTAAGTATTGGGTAATTGGCTAATCAAATAGTCAATGCATTTAGTCAATAGGGCATCTCCACCTTTAAAGAGTAGCAACAGCCGTGCTACACTTTGAAGTTGCTACACATCAAAGGTGAAAGCACCACGTGGGACCCGGGATCAGCTGGGGACTCGCTGACCCCGGGCTCCGTGTGGCACTGCTGCTTAGAAACACCATGAGGAGCCTGCCGCCAGGCTCCCCACCATTTCAAGGTGGCAGCACCGCACAGAGCTCAGGATCAGCTGGGGAGTCCCACAGCACTGCCACTTTGAAAGTACCTCCTCCCTTGCTGCCTCTATCTGAAAGAGGCAGCAAGCAGGGAGAAGCGACTAGTCCTTCACACCCCTTGTTCAAACCTGGCAGGTATTTGTCTGTGCGTGTGCATGTGTGTGCGGGGATGTGTGTGGGTATGAGATGTCTTTTACCTTATCTGTAGCTGATGGCATGATGCAGTACATTGGCAGTTAGGGACAGCTGTAATAATAAGGATGCTTGGGTGAAAGTTCTGATTTAACAACTCTTTTTAGTCTTTGCGACTGCGAAAGGGGTGTTTTTGTATTCTTTCTTCCATCGCATATAAAATATATGTATACGGTATTTGTTAGTAACCGGTGGGTGCCACATGACCTCAATATTAGTGCTCAAGACAAAACTCACTCCGGTCACGGATGGAAAATCTTGGAGGGAACACTGCCTGTCAGGACACTAATGCTAATCTGCTGATTTCCCAATAATAGGATGAAAGTTTAATGGTGTAGTGAGACAGTGTGACCTCGCTCAGACCCAGAAAAGGAGGAAATGCCCCCGCCTGACTATAAGGCCAAATGTGTGGCTAAGGTAGGTAGGTGTAAATCCAGGTGTGTTTCCAGGTTTGTTTCCATGTTTGTGGTGGTCTTCAAACTCATTTCTTTGAGAGCGTCTGCAGAAGTGCCCTTGAGTGAGAAGTGCATTGAGACTGTAGGGTCTTTGGTGCAGGAATTGCTATTTGCTGTGTTTTATACAGCACCCTAACAGTATCAGTGAGTGAACTTTGAATGTCTGTGTTTACGTGAGTGGAGGCATCTCTATGCTCATTTGGTTTTGGGGTTGTTGTTTTTTTACAGTTGTATGCCTGGTGATGTGCAGTGAGGTACAGGGAGAGGAGTTTTTTCAGATAATCCAACCCAGACAAATATTCATCCCCTTTTACTGCCTTCTGTGCACCCACAGTATCTTTAAGAACATAAAATCAAGTCAGGGCAAGATGAGAAGACACCACTCTATGTACATCCCCTATAGCCGTGGTCACCAACCAGTAGATCGTGATCTACCAGTAGATCTCAGGGGCTCTAAGAGTAGCTCTTGAGCCCTCTCTGAACTGCGCACCTGCACAGTACATTTACATTAGATTTCCTCATTGGAGGAGCAGCTACTCACCGAGCAACAACACAGGTGAGTAGCTGCGAGGAATGGTGGGTGCTGGGAGGTCAGGAGGGCTGAAACACCCCAGCCAGCTGACTGTGGCTTTCAGCTGAAAGAGGCTGCCCTGTGCTCCAGCTGATCGGCGGCTTCTCTTCTGCGCCTGCCCACGTGGAGCTTGGTGCACCCTAGCTGAGCGCCATGGCCAGCTGGCTGGGCAGCCGCTTCTCTTCCCTCCAGCCCGGCTGCCCTGTGCTCAGCCTGGGAGGCTGTGTCTAGCTCCAGCTGTGCTGAAGCAAGCTTCCCAGGCTGAGCGCAGGATCACAGATGCCCATCTGATGGACCGTATACGACTAGCAATCTCAGACTACAACCCAGACTTCAAGACACAGGCTGATACTGTTCAGTCATGGGTGTCACACTGAGACTTTGTTATTGGAAGAAAAAATATATAATTATCAATACTTGATTTTAGATTTACAAAATAGCAGAGAACAAAATGTATAATTGAAAATGCTTCATTTGACATTTAAATAGCATGAATTAAAAACAGATAAT